>NC_141243.1:26987759-27490259 GCF_054856555.1 Leptonotus elevatus
GCGATTATTTGGTGGTGGTAGGCGCACACTGGCAGCCACGCTTCCATCAGTCTGCCCCAGGGCAGCTGTGGCTACCTATGTGCAGTAGTTTGCCGCTACCAGAGTGTGTATTTGTGAGTGCATGAATAATGTATCCATTGTAAAGCGTCTTTGAGTGGCCAGAAAAACGCTATATAAATCTGATGCATTATTATTATTAATATCTGCAAAGGGTCCTCAGAAAAGTCTCTTTTCTCATAAGCTAATGTTTGTGCAGCTTTTATTTATGTGCTTAAAAGCAGCAGCGTAATTTGATTTTACAGCAACACAGCAATTTTCCTTCATATAGCAGTAACAACAGCCATATCCCTTGTTCAAATTTCTTATGTTTCTGTTGCTCCTCAAATTCATACTCTGTTTGCATTTGAGCTCCTCTTTTCTGACCAGTGCCTGCACAAATATTTTGCAATAAAACCCTCCAATTCCTGAAAAGCTTAGTTTGTGAAACATCTGCAAGGAAGGAAGGAAGGAACAACTGTTAATGATTATTACACTACTACGTAAGAATTATATACTGTAATTATTAGTTTTTAATTAAACTGAATTTCTTTCATTCTCTATTTCTAGTTTTAATCCAGTGGCTCCAACTACTATGATGAAGGTTCTGGCTCGTATTTTAACTAATGAGGAAGGAAAGGTGGGAAACAACTGCAACTGCTTTGAATCCATTTTGAATCAGATTTTTGACTTCTCTTCGTCTGTACACAGAAAATTGGAAGGATCATTGTCCCAGACCAAACAGTGTTGGAGATGCTGTGCTCAGGAAGTTCAGGAGACATTCGCAGTGCAATTAACAGTCTGCAATTTGCCTCCGTTTCAGGTCTGAGTAAATACTGTACATACAAATACTGTAATCAATAATGCTCATGTTCCTTTCAGACTGATTCACTGCAAGGAAATTTTGTATTTTGTCAAGACTATTCACAGGAAAAGGACAATCCTTTGAAATCACAGGGTAAGGCAGTTTGCAGATCAACATTAAGGAAGAAATCCAAGCCAACAAGGGCCAAGGGCCAAGAAGGATTCCAAACTGTTGGAATGAAGGATACTTGTCTGTTCCTATTTAGAGCACTGGGAAAGATACTGCATTGTAAAAGTAAGTCACTGGTAATTATTTATATTTCATCCTTTATCTTCCTTGACATTAAAACTGTATGTACAAAACAAACAAGACATTATCTGTTTTGCTGACAAACATACTAAGCCACTTTTAATGGTGATGATAAATAAAGAAACATTTGTTGCAAGTAACACAACCAGTAAGAAGATGACAAAAGCATGCTCATTTACCATAAACATCTTTGATGGGATATCTTCCATAGGGCTCAGAAATGCTTGAAAAAGATTGATTAATAATAGTGGTGGCATGGAATGCAGTATATACAATTTTCTTCTAAAGTCCACGTATTACTGGCTGACACTATCTCTATGTACATTGTCTCTATGTGTCATTGCATCCTTAAGTTACAAGTTTGAGTCCAAATCAAGCAAGTTAATGACAAGTATAAAACTTGCAGTAAAATGGTCTGGTAGTATATTTTTCTGGAAATTAGTGCTGTCAGTTGACTAAAAAAATTAATATAATTAATTGCAGGATTGTTAATCGTTAGTCTCATATCTGCTTAAGGTCCCCAAATAAAGAATTTGAATTCCAGGACATTACAAAATTGTAGTGCATGACTAATCAATTGAATACACCAAAAAGAGATTTGAAATCCACATTCTTATTGTTGAAGTGTGCTTCATAAATGAAATTCAAAAGAAAAAGTTTAAGCACACCAACATACCAATTAGGCCAAGCATTATTTTAAAATATAATCTAAACTAAAATTTTGTTCAAATAATTTTTAAACAAAATTTGATCTAAACTTCCACAAGTTGAGGTTCAGTTTATGGATGGTAGTTTCTGAGCTAAACTAACAAACTGGTAATTGGAAAAAGTTAGAGGTTAGGTTTTTGGTGAAATCCGATTTTTTTGAGTAAGCGTTTACATTACCTATTAATTGCGACCTCAGTCTGTCTGCAGTGTGGGCGTAATGCGTCTCCAAAGTGACCCGCATGCGTAGAAGAAGATACAATGTCACTTACAACGGTGTGTTTGCGGAAGTAAATACGTATGGTCCAGCATGTCATAAGTCCGTCGTCGGGGCTCATATTTTTACTATCTCATATCTATGCAGGAGTGGTGCAGGAGGAGGTAGAAATAATATTTTGTGAAAATGAGGCGAGCCTGTTCGAGTGCCTCATTTCACGGAGAACTCTCCTTTCTTTCTCCCTAACGGTGACGTCACGTCATTGCCGCGCGTAATGAGCCGGCTGCGTGGCTAAATGACTGATATCACCACCACAAATGTCATCTTTATACTTCATATTTCAAGTGAGATTAAATTAAAGTCAAATATAAAGTCTCAACTGTTACTTGAAACAACTTTGCCGATTCACGTACGTCTCCAGAGCCGTGCGGACCTCGCGAATGAGTCAAGCATAAATCAAGCTTAATGCCCGCGCGGAGCGCATATTGGACTTTTTTTATTTTTATTTTTTTACGTCGAGGTCGGATATACAGTAATTTCTGGACTATAAGGCACACCTGACTAAAAGGGGGGGGGGGAATTTGGGGAATACTCAAGTTGTTACACATTTTAGCGGTACCCGACTGTAAACTCTAGGTGTTTTAATGTTACCGCACCGGGTTCCCGCTACTTTCTTTTCCATAATGAGGGTGTAAATTGTCTCACTCTCCTTCTGTCTCTCCTACTGTATTTGGGCTCACTTGGTTTATTTTGCTCTGCCTGACGCTCTTGCACTTCCTTTATGGTGCGCCCCCTTGTGATAAGCCGCAGGGTCGAATGCAAGTGAAAAAAGTAGTGTTTTATAGTCCAGAAATTACTGTATGCGACCTGGCCGTTCAGACTGCGGTCGCATTGCAAAAATTCGGATACGAATCCGATCTAAGTGACCCAGGTCGGATAGGAAAAAATTGGAATTGAGCCGTTCAGACCAACATAAAAAAGTCAGATACAGGTCGCATTTGGCCCAAAAATCCGATTTGGGTTGCATTTGCAAGCAATGTGAACGTAGCCAAAATCTACAATATCTGGGTCCAGGGCCAGACTGGGACTAATTTTCAGCCCTGGAGTTTCAGGACTCAGACCAGCCCACTTTAGTTCACATTATGTGAACATAAAATGGGCCAAAAAAAAAGGACAAAAAGAAACCAATAAGCAAATGTACATTAAATGGGATAAGACATTTTATACTTCACAAGACAAACTTACCAAATGGTTTGGTTTGGTTTATGGTTTTATTGAACATATAAACATAAAGAAAACATAAAACACATTACAAGTTTAAAATATAAGGTGAAGTAAAAAAAAAAAAAAACAAGAATAGGAAGAAAGAAAAGAGTTTATATGTTCAAAAGGGGTAGGAGGAAGTTAGAAACTTATCTAGTCCTACCCCTTATTTGTTTTATGTTGACAAAATGATAAGGTAATGTATTTCAACAAAAGGAAATGTATAAACCTCGTCATATATACAAGTGCACTTTAACAGACGCACATTTGCCAGCAACATATGTACATGAAATTCATAGGCTTATACCATAATACATTTATAAATCATATCCTCATACTCACATATACAATTTTCATTACACTCATACCAATACATCCAAAGAAATTACAGAATATATACATTTTTAACAGCTCATGTCTGCTGTAAGTAAAAAAATAATAATAACTTTGCCTTTAAACAATTTTTTTAATTCAGCAAGTGACTGACGTCTTTTCAGGTCAGTTCCAAAATCATTCCACAAATTAACAGAAACACACCTTTGCTTAATATTTGTTCTTGTTTTAATTTTTTTTGTAGACATTTGTACCCCTTATGTTATAAGGACTTTCTAATTTCAAACAGCTTCTGAGTACTGTGGCAGAGTAGATTGTTGTGTACTTTATACATTATTTGTGCTATTTTAAATTCAACTAAGTCGTAAAATGTCATTGTATTTGATTTAATAAATAGAAAATGTGTTGGTTCTGTATATTTTGATCAATTTATAATTCTTATGGCTCTTTTTTGCAGTTTGAAAACAGGATCGGTATTTGTTTTATTTTATATGCGTTTCCCCAGATTTCCACTCAATAGGTCAGATAAGGTAATAATAATGGACAATATAATGTGTATAATGATTTCTTATTCAGGATATGTTTAGTTTTTAGAGAGTATCCCTATAATTTTTGACATTTTCCTTTTGACATTATCTATGTGAGTTCCAACATAATTTTTCATCAATAACTACTCCAAGAAATTTATTTTTATACACTCTTTCTATTTCAATTGAATTTACCATGGTTTTGACCTGTTGTGTGGTTTGTCTAGTACCAAAAATTATAAACTTTGTTTTATTAAATCAATTTCTTAATGTGTTTAATTCATTCTCCACAGTAGTCAGAATCTGCTTCAGGTTCTCTCCTGAACAGTAGAGAGTTGTGTCATCGGCGAATAAAACACTTTTGAATATTTTTGAGACACAACAGATATCATTTAAATACATTATAAATAATTTGGGGCCCAGCACAAACCCTTGGGGGATTCCATGAGTAATCTTCAAGTGTTTTGATTGTATATTGTTAAACTGTAAGTACTGATATCTATTATCTAAATAACTTTTCATCCATTTATATGCCAAACCTTATGCCATATCTCTCTAATGTATTCATTAGTATAGAATGATCTATAGTATCAAATGCTTTTTTTTTCATCTATAAAAATTCCAACAGTAATTTTTTTATTATCTATGTTAGTAGATATTGCTTCTACTAGTTCTATGACTGCCAATACTTCTGTATCATTAACAGCATTAAGACACATAATGGATTAATTATTTTTGATGTGCTTATCTATTTCATGTTTGTTTCTTGGCTCAGGGATTTCTGTTGCCAAATTACTGCCAACATTAATAAAATACTCATTAAAATCATTAACTATGTCAGAATTTTTTTCAAGAACAATTTTTTTTTCTTTTATAAAATATTCTGGATAATCTTTCTTTTTCTTTTTTTTTTTTGCTATTTTGAATTACATGATTTAGTATTTTTCGTGTGTTGCTTTTATTCTGCTCTAGTAATGCATGGTAATAATCTTTCTTACTTGTTCGTATAATATTCAATAGTTTATTTTTGTAGGTCTTGTACTTTATTTCAGCTTCCATAGTTCTCAATTTAATTAATCTTTTGTATAAAGTGTTTATCTTTTTACATGCATTCTCTATCCCCTTCGTCATCCATGCCTTATTTAGACCTTTATATTTTCTTGTGAATTTTTCTAAATCCAACTTAAAGGCAGCCATGGAGCGTTGTGTTCTTAGTCTTGTTTCTGATGTGTAAGTTATTGTTGGTTTTATTTTTTTATCTGAATAGTCTTGGAAGATTGCAAAGACCGGAAGATGATCACTTCTATCATTAATAAATAGTCTACTTTCTATTTTATGGTCAATTTTAGTGTCGCTGTATAAATTCTTATTCTGCTATAATTACAGGGAATAGATTATTACTATACATTGTATTTATAAAATCAGTTGTTTTCTGATGCCCATTCGGATTTAACAAATCAATGTTTAATATCACCACACATTGTTTGCATGTTTTTTTTTAAAATCATTTGTGTAACTGAGAATGTCAGTTTTTGATTAAATATCTCAAGACATGATCCTGGTGTTGTATACATACAACTTATAATGATATTTGGTGCATTTTTAATATGTACTTCAATGGTTAGATGGAATTAAACCAGCAAGATTAAGGCAGCTAACACTGTACTTCCTGTTAGTACTCTTATTTTGAAACGTGCGCTCACCACTTCGGGTCTATACTACTGAGCTGGCTGACGCTAACTTGAAGAGAGCAACAGTAATCGTAGGAGGCTTTCCCATCATGCTTTGTTGCCGTTACTAGAAACACTTGTGATTGTGTTTTGCCTCTTTAATGTGTTATTTTTGTACAGACAAAGTTTAATATAGTTATATTGTTTATTGTTTCTATTCATGGATTAAAGTTTTGCTACTTTTGATAATATAATATAATATAATGGCCTGGTGATTGGAGCTACAGTTGATTGACAATGAGGCAGTCAACATAAGATGACGTGGATACTATTTATTTACGGGCTGATTTCAAAATGAATGTGTGGGCTGCTGCCGGCGTGATTTTTAAACGAATGTGTGGGCTCCTGCGGCCTGAAATATAAGGCGGCCCACCGGAAATTGTCCCGTCTCTCCAGATGGCCCATTCCGGGCATGCCTGGGTCATAGCAACTCAAACCCAAAAGAGAAACTGGGGCCTACAGTATCAACTCCTCAAATCAAAAACCCACCCAAAACTAAGGTTACAGGATCTGAACAACTAACTATGTGTTCTTGAGCCAGTTGCTCAGACAAACAAGCTTATTTAAATTTTTTGAGTGATGTTACCTGCGAGAGTCTTAAATGATAAGTCAGTCTGGAGCTGCTTCCGTGATATGAAAATTATTTTTTGCAAAAGGTACAAATCACTGAATTCTTGTTAACAGTCCCGTCTTTGTTCTTTTTATAAATAAACTTGCCGTTTAACTACTAGCACTACCAGAGTTTTAAAACAACTAGATCTCCCAGAGCTGTCATTTTGAGCCTATAATGGTTATTACTCACTGTTTTGAGTAGTTAAAAAAGCCCCTCTCTTGCTTTTCTGAGGCAGACGGGTGGCGGACCTTAATTGATTTTGATTATCAGGCTTGTACTGCCAAAAACGTCTTGGCTTCCAGTGATATGTAGTTTCCAATTGGGATTCTTCAGTAGCCTGCCTTGACACCATTTGGTGTAGTCGGAGGAGAGTGTAGGTATAATTCACACCACTGTGAATCATTCATAGTGCTTGCAGGCCAAACAGGAGAGATGAGTATGACCTTCAGCTCTCCTCTCCTTGGCAGAGCCTAGACACTCTGCAGAGGAAGCTTGCTTTGGCCACTTGTATCCGTAATGTCGTTCCTTTTGGTCACTATCCACAGCTTGTGACTAGAGGTGAGGGTGGGAATGGGAATGTAGCCCATCAGGTGAAGACCCATGCAGACTCTGCATCTTTGCGGACTTTGCTATCCCCATGTGATCTCACTACATTATTTCCATTATTTCCAAAGACTCACATGGGGCAGCAGAGGGCACTTCACCCTTTTCCGACTGCGGACCATGGTCTAAGACTTGCAGGTGCTGATGCTCATCTCAGCTGCTTCACACTCAGCTGACGATCACTGCTTGATAAAACGAACAAACAAATTATCTGCCAAAATCAAGAGTTTAAATGACTTTTTAATTCTTTGAAGACCGGTAGTTGGATCTCTGGTGTACCTGCCGCTCATCATAGTTATAATGGAAATTGTCTCTGCATTGTGATCAATATGTGAAACGTACCCAATGTGTGTGCCTTGTATCTCTCGAGTTTGTTTTAAACAGACCAAATGTGGGCAATGAGAATGAAAAATGCAATGTAACCCAAAAACAAGACAAATAATTTATGTTGTCTAAATTTAGGGGGGACTCCTGAAGGCGGTAAAGCAGCTGAAAGTGCTTTTGGACTTCTGTTACCGTCACATCTTTCTCAACACCATAGAGAGTCATTACAGGTGGAACCTGAGGTACAAGTTTATTTATATAGCACCTTTCAAGCAATACAGCACCTTTCAAGCAATACAGCACAAACAAACAAAAAAACACACACACACACATATATATATATATATATACACACAGCATATGGTCTTTATGAACATTTGAAATCATATCTTCTGTCCAATGTCTCATAGTGGGTTATAGAACATTCATATGTGTCTGGGGAGTTCTTCAACCTGTACCTCCACCAAAATTACCTGGATTTCTTCTCTGAGATGGAAGACGTCGATACAGCCAGCGAGTATATATCTGACGCTGATCTCCTCTCATCTGATTGGATGGTTAGCCTTTGCATTGACATTTTGAAAACAAAACAAAAATAGATAGACCCACAGTCTAATATTAATGAATAGCCCAAAAAAAAAGTCTTGATCTGTAAATTAAAATCATTGATAATTTACATGATGTCAAATAGCCACCAAAGGCTGGGTCTGCACTTTGCATTTGAAATAAGATTGATTGTGAATAAGGTAACATGCCGCTTATATGTATCTGCATATTTGTTGCACTGTTCTGCTTTCAGAGTAGTAATACCATGGGGGAATATGCATCTTCAGTTGCCACCAGAGGGCTTCTTCACTCCAACTCTCAACAAGTAGCTGTTGGCTTCAGACCACTGCACAAACCCAACTGGTTACAGGTCAGCAAGAAGGTATGATTTAAAGTGTGTGGGGCGCTCTGGGACACATTTTAATGTTATTAAACAATATAATATACACACCAAAATGAATGGTACCGTTAATCAATACATATTATCTGAGTGTTTCATGATTTTTTAAAATTGTGTGCCTAAAATATTCCCAACGGGGTTGCTCACAGCAGCCAAACCGGATATGACAGTAGTACAGATACAGCCATGTTGTTACCTGCTGGCTGTAGTGTACATGTGTTTTTTTTCACCTCCTGATTCGTCACATTTCTAAATTACTTTGTATTATGCTGTCTTGTTGCGTTGCCGGTTTTTGTTCAAACTGATGGTAGGATGGCGTGAGCCTGTTTAGGTTCCCCAGAGATGTGCTTTTACGTGAAAAAGATGGAGACATGGAACAGCACCTTCTTGCCTGTGACAGAAAGTCGAGTGACTAATATGGGTTATTCAAATGGGGCTTTATTACATTGCATTTCAACAGCAGTTTCACCGGACACTGGGCGTAACGCTGCCTGATATGAATAACAGCAATCGGGGTTCGCATCAAGACGTTAGAGTAAGGACTCGTCCATTAGCTTAGCTGCTAATGAGCAGTGTTGGGAACGTTTAAAAAAAAAAAAAATTGCTTAAAAAAGTAACTGAGTTAGTAATTGAATTACTTGATAATAAAAGTAACTCGTTACCAGGCAAAGTAACTATTTTCACTACTAAAAAAAAGTTTTATGTCAAACAATTTGGATTTTTTATGTTTTTAAAATATATTATTATTATTATTATTATTATATTTGTATACAAGGAATTAAAATTATGTCCAGGCTTTATATGGTGTTTTCATTTTTTTGGGTGAGTATTTATGTCACACAAATGCTGCTCACTCCATAATGACATATCATACAATAATAATAATAATAATTCATTAAATTTGGAGTGGTGATGTAAGTTCTACCCACTGCCAGTGACAGCAATTAGAATAATAATACAAATAAAATAAATACTGGATAGATGGTGATTTGTGGCACATATGTCATCTATAGGTAATTTGTAGACAGTCCTAGCCTGTCCCTCCAGGATTTCCCGGGCATTTTTTATGATTGTTGCGGACTAAAATAATCAATAATAGATCAAAGAAATTGCCAATGCTATTAAAATATACAGTGCTTAATGATGATCATGGCCAAAATCATAGCCATAACTACTACTATATTTACTCCTCAGAATCATCAGCTTCCACTTGATTTCTCTGAAAAACATATACTTTTGTAATTTGTACACTTTCAAATATGAGAGTATGGGGATAAATCTTCAGTTTATAATTCTGCACATATAAAGACGTGGTTAATGATTGATTTACGTCAGAAAATTGCCCAACTCTAGGCTTGACATGCATCATTCACATACAAATGTCACTCCATCGCCTCCATGAGTGAGAGCATATTTCTTTCAACACTTTTCACATGTTTAGCACTCGTAAAATAAGAGAAATACAATTGTTGGCGCTATTAATTACACCAGGCGAGCGTGTCACTATGACTTACCAGTATCTTTGTCGCTGTTATGGTGCTTATGGAGTCTCTATATGGCTCTTGGAACATGATTGCCAACAAATCGCTCCTCATGGCGGTCGTTTTTCGGCAAATCTCGACTGTTGTTTTTGATTAATGTCACTCAGTGTTGTCAAAACAGTTCCAGGCGAAGGCGTGGACTCTTTGCTAAAATGCTAAAATATGCTAAGCGTTAAGGTCCAGAAGGAAGAAGGACGACACGTCCGTCACGTCGTGACACGCTTCCTGCGGCACCTCCAAAATAAAAGTCACTATACATTTCAGCTGTCAAGACACTTTTCTTGGGGCGAGGTCCGACAACAACGGTGCCTCTAATTGTGCGCAAATGACATTTTCAGAGCTAGTCACCGCACAATGTTTTGTAAGCTTACTTTGAGTCTTGAATCTAATAAATAAATTGTAACACATTTCTCATACAATAACGATAACGGCGTTTCAAATATGGGGAGAATAACTAGTTAGATTAGTCCGTTTATGAAAAAAACTGAGTTACCTAACGCCGTTAGTTTAAACGCCGTTATTCCCAACACTGTTAATGAGTGAACTGTGACGCAATAGCGGCTTTATGTCTCCCGACCACCGGGTGTCATGCGGCAGCGTTCAGTGATTTCAGTAACAAAATACAGACAAGCAGAAAATGGTAAAGCTCAATCCTCACTTGTGCCACTACATTTCAATTTAAGCAAACTGTCTGTATAACACAATCAGACTCAATATGTCTACAAGATCGATCAAATTACGAGGCATGTTTTGTGTGAGTTTTATGCATTAAACACTACTATATGTCAATGGATTTTGTGTACTGCGAGACTGCTTCAATTAAACAATAAAAACAGAGCGACCATCTTACTGTCAGCTTAAGAGTGAAGAGTAAAGACGACTCCTTGGTTGTACAGAGTAAAAAAGGGGCGAGATATGCCAGTAAACTGTTACAGCTTGCCAAATTCATGAAAATATTTAATTTTTACGAGGCCCTTTCATTGCGTTTTTACCAACACAATCATTGAATCATGTTATATGTACTTGCTTTTAGAGTGATTTTGTTTCATATCCTTTTCACTTCAAACAGCACTTAATAGGGTGAAACGAGTCCTCGATATGAGAAAAAAAACCAAGAATGCTTGAATCTTTTTCAGCCTCGGCTACTTGTTTATTTGGTGTACACCTTTGGGACGACAGTCAAGCCAACCGCAGCAACAACACGCCGTGAGAAAGCCAACTTAAAAAAAAAAAAAAGCTTACCAAAGAATATATCTGTTGCCACCAATATCAACACAACGTCGTCCTGAAATCATGTTAGCCCCTTAGCGAATGCAAGATCCGTGTGACTTTTCAAAGGCAACTGCCTTTAAAAGGCAAAAATTACTTTGTACACCTTTGCTGACAGCCTGAGACAGTTGCATTCCTACTGGTGTTTTCATTTTTTATTTGATTTTTTTAAACACACCAGCTTTCTCAATTGTGCTGTTTTAGCTAGAAAAATCGCTACTGTGGTTCTGACATCACTTTGTCCTATATTCACTTATGTTTTTAAAGAACAAAATACAGTTTACTGCTATGCACAGTTCAAATTTAAGTAAAAAATATAAATTATCTACTGCTATGCACAGTTCAAATTTAAGTAAAAAATATAAATTATCTGAAAATGAAAGGTGGAGGTGGGGCTTGCTGGCGAGCGCCTGGTGGCTGGGCCCCATGGGTGCAGGCGCTCACAGCCCGAAGAGGCAACGTGGGTCCCCCTTCCCATGGGCTCACCAACTGTGGGAGGGGGCTCAAGGGGTCGGGTGCGTAGAGAGCTGGGCGGCGGCCAAGGGCGGGGACCTTGGCAGTCTGATCCTTGGCTACAGAAGCTAGCTCTTGGGACATGGAAGATCACTTCTCTGGTGGAGAAAGAGCCTGAGCTGGTGTGTGAGGTTGAGAAGTTCTGACTAGACTCACCTCCACACATAGCTTGGGTTCTGTTACCAGTCCTCGAGAGAGGGGTTGGACTGTCTTCCACTCTGGAGTTGCCCACGGTGAGAGGCGCAGAGCTGGTGTGGGCACACGTATTGCCCCCCATCTTGGCGCATGTACGTTGGGGTTCACCTGGTAGATGAGAGGGTAGGCGCACCTTATTATAAGAAAATTTACAAATTTTAAGACTTTTTAGTGCGCCTTATAGTCGCGAAAATACGGTAAATACTTATTTGTGAAACACATGATCGAAGACTATGTGAAACTATGATAATGCTTCACATGTGAATCAGGGAGCACAAAATTGCAAACTGGTTCAACTTCATCCACAAAGAAACCAAGTAAAATATAGTGTGTTTTTTGCGTAATTGGGTGGTGATCAGTTCAGAGTTTGCCTTGACTCTCGCCCAAAGTCAGCTAAGATAAGCTACATCTCACCTATAAAGCCTGGTTTATACTTCTGCGTTTGTTGTTGCGTTAATGACCGGCGTACATCATGTGATCGAGGCCAGTCATTAAAGTCAAGTACTGCGTCGCTTGTGGCTGGGTGCGGCGCACACGTCTCCAAATCTTGAACGCTGTAGATGGCGGGTCGTAACATCGCTCGTGATTGGTCCGTTTCGATTGCGTACTCTGCTTTTTTTTCTCTTTCACTCTCCCCTGATGTGTATTCTGATGTGTATTGCGCACGAGTATGAAGGCAAACGCACGAGCGTGGCCACGCCGTAATGTCTCCGCCGTAGCCTGACGCAGAAGTATAACGAGGCCTTAACTCCTAATGAAGACAAGTTGTATGGAAAGTGTTTTGATTAATTCATTTAAATCTGTGGAGAATAGTCGGTAATTGTATTTTACTACAGTCCACTACCAAAAGATGTTCATCTTTTTTTAAATCCACATAGTTTATCGAATTACATTTTGCTGTAAATACACATCATACTGTAATTAGACTAATTTTGACTTATTCTTGTTAGCATCGAGAGAACTGCCTGGCTGCCCAGTACCTATTTCGCCACTTCTGTATGACACCTGTCAGCCTTCAGACTGAGTTGCTACCATATCTGGCCAAATTCACCAATCCCTTGAGGAACCAAGGTAACACCTGCACTCACATTTGTGACTGCTGGATCTTAAAGTTATTCTACGTTTTAAAATCAATGGGAATGTGATGTGTGGAGCTGGAACTGTTTCATTACCTGTGCTTTAGACCTAAAAAAACATATGCCATGTCACAAATAAGTACTCACTTCACAAAGCCTGAGGGAGGGACGAGAATTCTATCGCTCTTTCGTCCGGTTTGTCTACGATCAACACTCTTTTTCGCCTAACAACCTCTCTGGCTTCCACTCCTCGTCTCTCTCGGCACCCACGCATGAAGCCCCCCCACCTCACTTTCCTCCACTCTCAAAGCTGACCGATGCCAGATTTTCTCTCTGTCTTTTTCCACCGCACCCACCATTCCACCTTTGTGTGCGTAAGTCCTTGAGGTTCGCAGACCGGCCTGCTCCGCCGTGTCAGTATCAAGCTCTATCGCAGTGCTCAACCTCTCAGGCAAAAAAAAGGCCGCCATTCTGCCAGCAGCTGCTGGAGACGGCCCAAACATGGTCTGAACCCGCTACGGCGCCCTGAACAAGCAGAACCTCAAGGCTGCTTCTTTTTCATCTTCCTTTTTTTGTTCATTTGATACTTTCTTTTTCATCTGCGTGTGCCTCATTTTCCTCCAATTTCTCCACCTATCGATCCACAAAGCTTTTTCGCCAACCTCCCATGCTCCAAGTTTGAACTTCAAACAAGAGCAAGTCAAGTTTGTGATTACCGTGGGCATAGACTTTGTGCATAACAAAATTAGAGTGTACAATTGGCTTTGAACAGTTCACCTAGCACATTTATTACTATCACATTACACCCACTCATTACCTCATATAGCTATTTCCCCTACATCACTTTCCTTCATTAATCTCATTAAACCTCTGTGTGTCCTTATTTAGTCAATTAGAAAATAAACGTCTTTGCATATACAAAACATCAGTGTGAATTGTGTGTGTGTGTGTGTGTTGGAATCAAATTGTTAACCTCTAATTTGGTAAAAATAACGCCAAACTATTCAATTGTAACTCTTTCATTAAAAAAACTAGTCTACATGAAGTTTTTCCTTTGTTTACTCAATAGATTAACCAAACAAACATGGTGCTTTTGGAGGTGACTGAGTGAACTGCAGGTAGTCTCTCTAGTCATATCGCTCCTTGAGTGATCCTAATTTACTTTACACTTGACTGGTAAACGCTGCTTTTATCACTGCTCTCAATTGTAAATCCTTGCCAGTATGGCTTTGTAAGCAAATTCACACAGAGATTATTCGATGTTCTACGTCCTAAAGTGAGAACCCAGTCGTTTTCTTGGATTGGGTGGGGCTGGTGCTTAGAGAGCATGGAATGAGCAATAATGCTCAGAAATGGGTGAATGGAGAAAGAAAAATATATTTTGGGGTGTTTTTGGCGAGGAATTAGCATTTTAACATGGCTAAAAGCTCAAAACAATTGATTTTGCATGATAATGAGTCCTTTAATCTAACACTTTCACCTTAACCTGGCACTTGCCAAAAACAACCATACTGTATTTCCATGAGGCTACCCATCTATCTGTCTGTACATACACTGCACACACATGCACTCGGACATGTACACACACACACACGCTAGACAATGGCATCACTATAGGTTTTAATATTAACACATACAGTACAGGCCATAAGTTTGGACACACTTTCTTATTCAATGCATTTGCTTTATTCTCATGACTGGTTACTCTGGAGATTCTCACTGAGGGGCATCAAAACTATGCGTGAACTGATGTTGACTTATGTATTTAACAAAAAAAAAAAGGTGAAACAACTGAAAACATGTTATGTTATAGATTCTTCAAAATAGCCATCCTTTGCTCTGGTTACTATTTTCATACTCTTGACATTCTTACCTCTGGGAACTCCTTTAAGACTGTTGGAAAACCCTTGCAGGTACCTTTTGAACCTCATTGAGAGAATGCCAAGTGTGCAAAAAAGTAATCAGAGAATAGGGTGGCTATATATTTATGTATTTATGTTAGTATATTTACCTTTTTTTTTTGTTAAGTACATAATTCCAAATGTGTTAATTTGTTGTTATAGTTTTGATGCCTTCAGTGAGAATCTACAATGTACAGTAATAAAGCAAATGTATTGAATGAGAAGGTGTGTCCTAACATTTGGCCTGTACTGTACATAAGTATCATAGTTTTATGTACAGTCTTTTTTTCTTATTATTATTTTTTTGTCCTGCGGAGAAAAATCCAACATCCAGCCGAAGGGAGATAGTAGTTAGTGAATGTCGTTGCGGGAAAAACTTGAAGAATGACGTTGCTCATGAAGACGACGTCACGGCAATAGACGAATTTGATTGGCCGGCCTATTTATGTCCAGAGCCAAATCGCTGTCTATGGATGCCTGTCCAGACCCACTTTCTCTTTTAAGAAAGTGGGTGTGGCTTGCCAGGCTAGGTAACTGCCACCACGATCATACTTCATTGGTGCTCCAAAGCAGAGGTGGTAAGGGTGAAGTGGATCAAATGTTTTTTTCTTTTTTTTTAAGCAAAAGGGATTCACAATTTCCTAGCTTGTTAAAATCAACACGGTAAAAAAAATATATATATAATTTTTTTTTTAAAAATAAATAAATAAAAGAAGATAAAACTTCTAGGGTGCTTTTATGCTCTTTAGAGGGTGCTTCTGTCTATGCCTATTTTTGACCTCATTTTCTGCTGAAAAATAAAATCAAGAGTGAATACAACAGTTTTAGAATTTTTATTTATTGTTATTGTGGAAGAACCATATATAGTGATGTAACATGTTTTGTTTTTTTCAGCCCAGATAACATTTATCCATGATGTGGGGCACATGTCACTGAAGAAGTTTCCTGTAAGGTACAGTTCCTATTCTGTCCCATTTATAACCTGGTTCAGGTGTACCTATTAAGTCACATGATTTATTCATTAAGCATTTGCAGAAGCAGCCTGCTTAGTCCTTGCAGCTGAGGGTAGCACAAAGCTGTTTGAACATACAAATTAAGTAGAGGAGAACCAATAAAAAATGATGAAGATTTGGCTTTTATTTAGAAAAATTTACAATTTTACACTAGGGATAAGCTGAACAGTTTTTAATCGGAACGGCTTGAATCCATCAAAAAAATTCAAAATTTAGTAGAGAAATTGCATTGAGGATAATCTGAGTAGTTCACAGTTAGAACAGATTGAATTGGTCAAGAATTTTAGAAATTAGAAAAAAACAAAATCAAGACAGAATTTCTAGGCGCAGCTGAGGCGTTGAGGGGTTCCTGTTTCATGACCTCAGTATTGCATCTGTTTTTAACCGATGATTTGGTCCTATAGAGATCCGGACGTGAGTATTTCTATGAACACGCCTCCTTGCGGCAGCGTGGCGCAGTGTTAATTGACTCGAACGGTGAGGAGGGCTAAAGCTAGCGTTTATCCGTCAACTTTCCGCCTAAGAGCATTGATGGTATACATGCGCGAGATGGACATGTTGGATTGTCGATGAAGTGTCAGGGGGCTTTTTTTTTCAACTTGGTGACGCTGCTACATGGAATTTACCCCCTCTGTTGCCGGTGAGTGATTTCAAATCTGATCATACAAAAGCTTTACAAGTTTGTACAATCCAGATTTATTTCCCCTTTATGTGTGGTCAAAATGCCACCAAAGTTAGCAGTTTCACGCAAGTCTTGGCAGTATTATTTAGGTACAATAGCAACTTAGGCAGCCTCCACTCGAAAAGACGAAGTTAAACCAGCCGCCCCAACGATTGTTAATACTGTGCATTACGGGAACATGCCGACATGCCGCTGCATTGGCCACCTTCAAAATAAAATCTGGTCAACAC
Organism: Leptonotus elevatus; assembly: GCF_054856555.1. Lineage (NCBI taxonomy): Eukaryota > Metazoa > Chordata > Actinopteri > Syngnathiformes > Syngnathidae > Leptonotus > Leptonotus elevatus. The sequence continues at coordinate 27,004,591 of NC_141243.1, forward strand.
CTGGTTTAGGATTTAAAATAAAAACGTTTGTTATCCCAGAACCTGACCAGTTCTACAGGACACTACACCACCCCAGGTATCCAACCAAAGTACTTTGACCAAAATCTGATGTTCCATTTCAAAATAAAACTCTTTTGAAAATTGAAATTTAGACCATTATCGCAGATTTTTTTAAATCATAAAAAATTCAAAGTTTGTTATCCCAGGACCAGACCAGTTCTACAGGACACTACATCACCCCAGGTATCCAACTAAAGTACTTTGACCAACATTTTATGTTGCATTATAAAATAAAACTCCTTTGAAAATTTACCATTATCGTTGATTTAAAAAAAAATCATTAAAAATTCAAGGTTATCCAAGGACCAGACCAGTTCTACATAATACTACACCACCCCAGGTATCCAACCAAAGTACTTTGACCAAAATTTGATGTTGCATTACAAAATAAAACTCCTTATTTTCTCCGGCGTAAACTAGTGCGCAATGAAAAATCCAGCGAAGTAAACATTGATGTGGGGAATATTTGACATGTCTAGCAAAACACTGCCAATTCGGATTGAAGGCCAACTTCAAAATAAACCTCCCCATACCAAGTAATATGTGGAATGCAATACCAATGAACGCTTTTATTTTTACGTTGTTCCCTGAAGCGTTTTGCCAGTTACGGCGCAACGGATGACTTAATTTGTCCTGCAGAACGTGTGTCTGCCGTTCTTATTGTTGGCGTAAACAATTGCGATCAAAGTCAACAAAAAACTTTGTACAGAAATCACGTTCGATCGCCAATTAAGGGCACTGAAAGAAGACTTGATTACGCTGACATTGTATTGCACGGGGCCTGTTGCCAGTGTTTAGGACGTCTACAATGTTAGCGTGCTAACTGTGCTAGCGGCTGCAGCTGGATACATCGGACTACTTTTCAAAGGCAGTCTAATCGACGTGATGATTTGCACACTTTAATGCTGACAGCTGGACACAGTTGCCGTTCCTAGAGATCTGTTTAATAAACCGAGCTCACTCAATTGTGCAGTTGACGGTCTGCAAAATCACAACTGTGGTTCTGACGTCACTTTGTCTCACAGACCAAAACTACACAGTTTGGAAGTTTATTTGATACAAAATGCTGTACGTGGAGTAAAAATCAGTCATGGAATAAAGACAGGTAAAACAAAAATAACACCAAATAAATTAATAATTATCTATGTAGCAAAGACACACGCACACACACACGATAACAAAATATTACATATTGTAAAAACTTTGAAATAAAAAATCAATCATCGATCAAAAAATAATGCACATGTATTTGTAACTTGTGTTTTCTCCAAAATAACAGTTTTTTTCTCCAAAATAAAAACATTAATCCCTATCTGTAAAAGTAGACTAAGATATCAATTTACAAATTACAGACCGATATCTCCACTGCCACAATTCTCAAAAATTTTGGAAAAATGAATTGGAGTTGGAGGCTGGAGGGGAGGTGATTGCATCACGCATTGTTACATCGGATAGAAAGTGAAAGACAATTTGACACCATCAGGAATTTTGTGAGTTTTGTGAACGACCATTTTAGGTCGGTAGCAGGCCCCACGACCCCATCGATAAATAATTGGCACATGTCCACCGCTCCCGTTGACTAATTAATGTCCATCATCACCATCATTACTGATGAAAAACAATCTCAATTTTACACAAACCAAAGTAGGCAAGTATGTATGTGCGCACACCCACGCAACTCTTTTCTGCTCAGTGAGATACTGGCATTACTTCCACATGTCTTACACAAATATTTGTGCAGATAAACGGCTCCTCCGCAAGGCCTGGCACTCTTTGGTCTTGAGTAAATAAAATTTCCTGGTCATTGTTTAAGGTATATTATAAAACATTTAATGCCTAGTGTGGTACTTTGAGGTTGTTTTTCCATTTATTTATTTTTAATTTGTGTGCATGTGCAGGTTAAAAATGGAGGCGCTGACAGACCAAGAAGGCCAGCTAAAAATTGACAGTGTGGAGGACATTGAGGATGTACTGGACGCCGCTGATGAGTGTCTACCAGGCAGTCCCGCGCAGTACCCGGCAACTAGTGTCAAGGAAGAGGACGGGATGATGATTGAAGAATACAATAGTGATTAACACATTTATACACACTGGGCATAGTGTGAGATTCTGTTTTGTGTGTGTGTGTGTGTTATTTTTCCGTTTGCTTTTTTTAACTGAGCTGAGCTTGGACTTTACTTAATACAAGAAAAACAGCTAATCAGCATTTGAAATAGAAATATCAAAATTGATAGAAATATCTCTGTATTTTGTAAGTCCTGATTCGAGACTGTTCTGTACTGTACTTAATTGACCTTTAGTCATTAGATTGTTATTTTTAGTTGGACTAAGTAAAAAGAAAAAAAAGTTATTTGAATGTTAATGGTATTTGAATGGTATTTGAATGTTACATTACCAGATACGCTATCCTAATATAAGCCTTCAGTGCTTCCAGTTGAAATACAGTATGTCAATATTGGTTGCCAGTGCAGGTAACGCAACTTGTTAATCTACATTAGCAAGAGTTTTCATTTTGCTCGTCCTATGCTGTTGATAATGCACCTTGCCTTAATTGTGCTTGAATTTACAGTATGAATAAACACAATAAAAACAACAAAAACGTTTTGAAACCTTATTGCTGGGATATTGTCCTTCGGGTGTGGAATATCTGTCTCATGGTCATGCCCACACCCTTTATTTCAATATTTACACATCAGGCTGAAACTTTTAAACAAACATTTGAATATTCCTTCTGCTGAATAATGATCTCAACTTTAAAGTCAAACATTTGCCCTTCGATACTCTCGTTTACAATGTATCCAGAGTTGTCTTGTCCATACTGAATTTGAAGATGTTGAGAGGAAATTTGTTCCTCATTTTTAAAATTGCTTCGAATTGGTGTTAATGTAAACGGTGGCCTTCAGCTTGTTTATTGGCTTTATAGACAACAGATTCTTACATTTTTTGTGAGGCAGTGGAGCTGATCGAGACTGAGGCTTTGACTACCTTATTCCTTCAACGCTGCAGGTAAATCAAGCTAATTTCTACAGAAACAAAAGACTCTTAGCTAACATAGCTTAACACTTTTCTGGGAAGAGTTGCATGTAATTTTTGTTGTGCCTATGGGAATTTTATTGAACCATGCCTTTATTGAACGCTCTATGTACTGTACATACTGTATAGAGGCATTCCATACTGAAAAATCCCTTACTTCAACTGTTGCCGCAATGTTGGATGCACAGACATATTGAAAATGTCTAGTTTAGCTTATAGAAAACAATAGAAAACGCCTTTTATTTTCCCCACAATTGGGGAAATTGTATCTACTTGTGGATAGAATTAGTGGTACCATTTTGTGAAAAAAATTAAAACACAATGATCACTGAAATAACATGAAACAGCCAATCGAGTTATACAATAAACTGTAAACTAGACTAAGTGCAATTTCTGCAGAAATTGTGTGGGAATGCTGAATGCTAATGAAGAAAATTTTAAAGATAAATTATGTGAAACTTACAGATTTTTAATTGTAGTTAAATGACAAATGAATACAAAGAAAACTTGAACTGAAATCTGTCGAAGGTGGGATTTAATCATTTCAGCGAAATGATAATCTATTTCCTGATATGATAGTCAGTTGGTATCGAACCATCGAATGTACTAAAATGTGGTGCAAGCATGATTCGAACTCGCAACCTCCTGGTTACTGGACAATGGACTTTACCAAGTGCACCAATGAGCATTAGCAGACAGGTGGTAATGATGGTAAGTTGTATGTATGAAAGTGGGACTTTTGAAAATTTCAATATCTGTCCCATTGAAAATGAATGGGGAAAATGTGATATTTAACGTCAAATTGTGCGAATACTGTAAGTAATGTGAAATCAGACGATAAATACCCCGGGAGGGGGGAAGTTTTGAAGCAAGTTGAAATTTGAACGGTGTAAATCGGAAGTATAATGTCACATTGTGGGAGTTGTTACACTGCATAAAAGTGAGGAGAATAAAAATCACAATAACATGTGGAAATGCTGGAAGCATTCCCTCAATTAACTGATGAAAATTGGGCATTTCTTTATTTTTATAGTCAACAGAGTTTCAATAAATTGCACAGGAGGCCAAAACTCAAAGCAGTATATATAATCAACAAGATTAGTTGATTAGTACACAAAAAAGTAGTTTTCTTAACAGATTTGTTAAACATTTTGCACAAAGTAAGAAAGAAAAAAAAGTTAATTCCAGGTCTAGCAGACATGTCGCTATTCATAAAAGTAATGGTCATAGAAAATACTAGCTGTAGTTTTAATTAATTAATTTTTGCATTAGTTAATTTGATTAAACTAAGGATTTGCAACTTTACTTTCAAGTTGTGAGTTAAGCACATATTTAACAGAAAACGTTTTGACAAATGTAATGAAATCTTTAAATTTTTTGAAGTGGGTGTACTGCTTCTTTGCAATTTCTCGCGCATGGAGTAGCCTATGCTAACATTATTGCACAAGGGTTTTCTAATATCCATTAGCCATCTGACGAAATGAGCAAACACCTTGTACCTGGAATGATAGTTGCTGGAGATTGACCGATGTAGATATTGCACCAAAAACCAGACATTTGCAGCTAGTATAGTCATTTAAGTCATCTTCATTGAAAAACTGCTTTCCTTTCTAATATAAGGACATTTCTTGGTGACTCCAACCTGAATGGTAATAATACATTTAGTTTGTAATGCACTTTACATTTCAAAATAAATCTCAAAGTGCTACATTTATATATATATATATATATATATGTGTGTGTGTATATATATGTGTGTGTGTATATATATATATATATATATGTGTGTGTTTATATATATATATATATGTATATATATGTGTGTATATGTATATTTATATATGTGTGTATATGTATATTTATATATGTGTTTATATGTATATATATACATGTGTATATATATATATATGTATGTATATATATATATATGTATGTATATATATATATGTATGTATATATATATATATATATATATGTATGTATATATATATATGTGTGTATATATATATATGTAGGTATATATATATATGTGTATGTATATATATATATATGTAGGTATATATATATGTGTATGTATATATATATGTAGGTATATATATATATATGTGTATGTATATATATATATGTAGGTATATATATATATGTGTATGTATATATATATGTAGGTATATATATATATATGTGTATATATATATATATATATATGTAGATGTGTATGTATATATGTAGTTATATATGTATATATATATATGTATGTATATATATGTATGTATGTATATATGTATATATGTATGTATATATGTATGTATGTATATATATATGTATGTATATATATATATATGTATGTGTATGTATATATGTATGTATATATATATGTATGTGTATGTATATATGTATGTATATATATATGTATGTGTATGTATGTATATATATGTATGTGTATGTATGTATATATGTATGTATATATGTATGTATATATGTATGTATATATGTATGTATATATATATGTATGTATGTATATATATATATGTATGTATATATATATGTATGTATATATATGTATGTATATATATGTATGTATATATATATGTATGTATATATGTAGGTATGTATATATATGTATATGTATGTATGTATATATATATGTATGTATGTATTTATATATGTATGTATGTGTATATATATATATATATGTATATATGTGTGTATATATGTGTACATATATATGTATATATATGTGTACATATATATGTGTATATATGTGTATATATGTATATATGTGTATATATGTGTATATATGTATATATGTGTATATATGTATATATATATATATATATATATATATATATATGTATGTGTGTATATATGTATGTGTATATATGTGTGTTGGAGAATATATTATAATTTGTAGTATGCCAAGTATGCTTGCAATGACAAGCAATTGTTCATTGGCCAATGAATCTAAGGTACTCTACATGAAAAAAGATGAAAATTCAAGTAAAATAAAATCGTACACATAAACTAAATAAATAAATAAATACTATTAGAATATAATCAGCTACATTAATTGCAGTTGGTACAGAAATTTATTAATATGATGTACATTTTAATATACAGAAACTAGACATATAGGTTTGGGCCAAAAGTAGTGTTACATAGCAGGTATGCGTTGTACACAGCTAAAATATTAGATTACATCAATACCATGATGTATTTTTTTTCTCACAAATTCCTCAAACTCTCCAGAACACAAAGTATGACCTGTAACTCTACTTTTCGCCCACTTCTTGCAGGTCCGTGATGTATTTGTATGATTTCCCTTCTTTCAGTGCAAACAGTGTGTATCTTCTGGCATTCTTATTGTACTTTTTTCCTGAAACTGCAAACACAGCAATCAATACCAGCAATCAAAAGTTACATCAACTAAAGATCATAACAGACTATGTCAAAAATAATTAATAGATATAGAGGACAAGAGTATTTCAACACTGAGAAGACATCTTGAGAATCAGATGATGTGAGTGTCCGTAGATTGCGGTGGTAGTTGTAATCCAAGGCTACCAGAAGCACCCTTGCCTCATAAACAGGGGGAGTGAATGCTTGTTGTTTGCCTGTATACATCAGAATATGGTTCTGGAAACCCTCAAGTTTGGCTGTTGATCTAGTGTAACAAAAACAAAAAATGATGATACTACTAGTTAGTACTGAAGTTTTGGTTGTAGTCAGCAGAACATCTATAACATACATGTAAAACAAACATGAAAACATAGTAATCAACTTTTAATATAACTTTCAAGCAAGACATGATGAAGCAGTCGGCCACAAGAAATATGGAATAAAATATCTTCACAATCTACCTGAAGTGGAGATACTTGTGGACAGTCCCCAACCAGCGCTTGCTGAGAATTATGTCAACTAAAGCTTTGTGGGTGTTAGAATCTTGCTGTAACCATTCCTTTCCATGATCTTGTTCTAGATGTCAATGATGGCAGCTTCCCAGGGCCCAACTGTGCTTATTGCATACATGGTGCAGTATGCCAATCCAGAGAGACTTAGAAAAAAAAGACAAAAATCTGTAATATATAAATAGGTTTAGTGGCAACAAAGTTTAAAATTCTATTGACATAAGTACTCACAAGGAAATGTTCTCTTGTTCCTGCTGTCTTACAGCACCACCAGAAATGGTTGAATATGTCTTTCAACCACACTAGAATCAGAGATTGGCCCTTCACCTTTGCTGCCTTTGAGGCAAATGAAAGGGTAGGAAAGTACATTTATTCACAAAATTAAATTTTACCCAATGGAATTGGAAGCTTTTTCAGTGTTTAGCTGCTTTCCCATGAACAAGCCCAGGATCTATGAGTTCTGGGTAAAGGGAGTTCTTGGTTGTAAAAGTTCCGCAGGGAATTTATAATTGCGTTTCCACAGCATCTTAGAGTTCTCAGTAATTAATTCAAATTAGTTTGATGAGCCCAGCCCATGTAACCTACCCCCTCCAGACACACACACAAATTTGACCAACCAATCAGCCATGGTCACTGCAGCACGCCCCCTCAGAGTTCCAGCCGAGCTCAGCAAGACCCTGCTGCTGAGATAGTAGTTGCTTCAACAGAAGGTGAAAGGCTAACCCTTTTGCTTTCCATGCACGCATGATGTACAGTGCAAACCTTGAAATTCTTCATAAAACCATCTGAAACTTGTCGGTCGCCATGTTAAAATAATGACTACATTCATGTTGTGCACTGGATTTCAATTGAAACACTCACCAAGGACCACTACCCGTTTTCCTTGAAGTGAAGCAATGGATTGAGATATTTTCTCTATCCAAAACTCTGTGATGGCATCAACGCAGTATGTGTCTTGTATAGTGAAGAAGGTGTTTCTGTTTACCATTCCAATTTTCATGAATTTGAATAGCAGGACTACCTTAGTGTAGTTATTTCCAGACAATAATATATTTGTTGAGAGCAGAAAATCTCCAGCCTGCCTTCCAAAATTCAGTCTTGGCTGGGTATCCCAAAACCACATTTGGTGTCCATTTGAACACATCTGAAAATACATGAAAAAACTAAAGCTTTAAAAAAGTTTAAATTTTACTATGTGAATACAAATGAAACACTGAGAAAATATTTAGAAAAATCAATACTGTGACCAGTCAACAGTGTGAATGCATCCACCTTTCCAGCTACTCAGTAAAGCCAGATAACGGTAGAGAGCAGAAATTCTTCAATATGGAAGTTCATGCAACTTATATAAGGTCAGTCTTTAAAAAAATATATAATTTTTTTAAATCACCACCTAAATTAAAAAAACATCAACAGCTAAATATAATATCATAACTACTTGCAAAAACCCAGAGTCCTGTCTCAGTTGTTGAGAAAACAAAAACTTACCCATTCAACTTTCATCGCTGTCCCTCTTGTAGTAATTGATACTTTAAATGGTGCAGCGCTGTCACACATTTCTCCCATGCACAAAACTTTTGGACAATTGTCAAAGGGTAGTTTTACCCAGTCAACCAATTGCCTCAGACAGTTCTCGTACGCTGCCTTTACTTCAACAATCTCTTTTCCCTTTTCAATTTTGACATTTTGTGGCAAAAAGGGACTTGGCAGCGTCCATTGGTTCTTCAATGGCGGGCAGATCGTGCACAGAATCATCTATACCGATGATTGGAAGCTCATCGATGACCCGTGCATATTTTAATGCACCTCCCATTCTGCGTAGCAGACAAATTTACTACAACTTAAACATCCATATGGAATAGATAATAAGCAATATAATGGGTATTTACATACCGCAAAGGTCCCACTGGAAATGCTTGACACCCCTGGTGGAGCCAAAAATTCAGGTTGCTTCGCGTTCATGGGTGTTGAAGACTTCATAAGACTATCATGCCTAAAATCAACAATAGCAGTCCATGTCACCACATTTCCAACAAAAACCCCAAAACATTGTGTTAGCTAGATAAAAAGTAACTTGACTGTATTACTGCATATAATATGCAAGGGATGCGTGCTTGTCGAGTTTCCGTGAAAACGTAGGAGCCAGTACACTCCTGTACTAAATGGACCAGTACACACTTGAGTGAGAGTTCAGCCTCGAGCAGGGCTTACATATGGAGGTAAATATGGTGCAAAAGTAACTTGTACTTGTAAAAAAATTTTTTTTAGTTGTATTAACTCTTTGACTGCCAGACGTTTTCAGAAAAGGGATGCCGTCAGTGCCAGCCGATTTAAGCATTTTTGACTGATCTTTCAAGGTCCACAGAAAATGTTCTGTTTGGACTATGGAAACACACATACTACCAAATGAAAGATTGAACTTTCATCTTTCATCAGAATTTTTTTTTTGTTTCTACCTTATTCCGTTCTTTAGTAATCAACAATAGAAAATGGTTAGTTTCTATCGATTTCGCTTGTTTTGGACCAAAATACGGAGAAATCAAGCTTTTAGTGAAACGATATTATTTCATGCACTCTAGTGAATTTTACACTTCTTTTTGTCCATGAATGATGCCACAAACACCTAAATAGTGCTTTACTTCTATAAAATACTACCACCAAGAATGAAAAAGTGTTTTTTGATACGAAAATACGTTTATTTACATTCAACAGTGTAACAATTTGACAACAATTTGGCAAACTATTTACAAATGTGTGCAACTGTGGTGCTATTTACAAATATGTGGATGTTTCAACGACAGTTTTTCTTTTATGAAACACTCCCCTGCGTGCAAGGAGACGCAACATGATTTGCAAAACAGATTCGTTTCACTGCGATTGCCTCTTCGCGCGCAGAAGCTACACTTTCTTGCAGGCCGTTTTTTCCGGGGAATAGCAAGTATATACTGCAGTGTGTGTTGCCATAAAGTCTAATATCAGGATAATGTTACGGTTACATTACGGTGGTGTTACGTCTGGCTTCCTCATGTCCTTCAGTTGCTATACCGGGTGGTAAGAGATGTTCTGATCCATCTTATCCACTCCATTCATGGTGGCATCGTAGTCCAGAACCAGTGTCTTCTCCGTGATCAGACTGTACCCGCTCCTCCGATGTATATGCATTGGACTCGGGGACTTCATTGTCCGATCGAATGTCCGCATGTGCAGCTCCGGCGTTAGCAGCGCTAGCCGGTGAGGCTTTATGACGTGAGAATAAAGGCCGCGTCCAACTGTGGCGTCCAACTGTGGCGTCAACCTCGGGATTCACCATCATCATCATCATCATCATCAATGTGCATTGGTCGATGCTTTTCGACAACTCTCCATCGCCCGATCAAATGTCCGCTTGTGTAGAAGTACCCGGTCGGTTGTTGTGCGCGTTTTCCGGCGTTAGCAGCGCTAGCCGGAGAGGCTTACTACGTGATCATAACGGTCGCGTCAAGGCTTCCAACTGTGGCGTCAACCTTGGGATTCACCATCATCATCATAATCAATGTGCATTGGTCGATGCTTTTCGACAACTCTCCATCGCCCGATCAAATGTCCGCTTGTGTAGAAGTACCCGGTCGGTTGTTGTGCGCGTTTTCCGGCATTAGCAGCGCTAGCCGGAGGAGGCTTACTACGTGATCATAACGGTCGCGTCAAGGCTTCCAACTTTGGCGTCAAGCTCGGAGTCATCATCATCGTCGACATCAATGCGCTTTTTAGTATTGATCGATGCTTTCCGTCTTTGAAAAAAATGCTCAAGCGTGAGCTGCTTGCAACCGGTCGCCATTGTGGCTTCATCAGCCATTGTCCCCTCAACACTCTAGCTCCGCCTCACGTCTTCTACTGACGCCCACGGTGGGCGGCCCATCCAACCTTGTGCAAAGAGAGTCATCGCTGCCATCTAGGGGCCAAAACGAGTCATTATACTAACTAGATCTGCTTGATACTTTCAGCACAGCTGCCCAAGGCTTTCCTCCACCCGTTTCCAAAAACAAAACAAAAAAACATAGTGAACGTCTTTTAACGTCCTCGGCGCCCTTCCGTAGGTTTTTACTAAACGTTTTATAACGTTTATGGCGGTCAAAGAGTTAAAAAAACATTTTTACCTGTAGAAAAAAGTATAAATTTGTATCTGTAAAAGTCGTGATTTGTACCTGTAGAAATGACAACTTGTAGTCAATGAAGTCGCCACTAGGAGTCACAAGTGTTTTTTCTGCTGCTGTCCACTCACGTGACTTTTGCACCAAATCTCTCGCTACAGATGGTGCAAAACAGATTTGTACTTGTAGAGCATCGTGATTTGTACTCGTAGAAGAGGGCGGGCTCTGGAGGATTCGGGCAGGCTAAAGCTCAACCTCATTGGTTGAGCGAACGACAGTGGGTTGAACTCAAATAACGCCCATGCACAAGTCCGCAATTCCAAACAAACAGAATAGCTACACCAGTTTACGCGTCATTTTGGAAGAAGAGGACGTCCCTGGCGTGAAAATTTCAACATGGTTCAATATACAAATACCGTGTGGAACAGCTTAAACGTTGGTTGACATGCAGGAGCACTCAAAGTGGGCAGAAAGAAAGAAGTTTTAGTATGAAGGAAATATTTATTGTACGATCATAGCTCGTAATCCGGTGCTAGCTAGCTCATCTCATGTTGTTAATTGTCACGAAAACTGAACACATTGAAGTCACGATTTTCATTTCAAGATTTAAAGCCTACCGGTGTAAACATACGATCAATAGCTTGTACCTGTACAAAAAATAATAATCTAAAAATACCTCATAAACTGCTGCTTAGTGCTTAGATGTGAAAATTACTATAGAGCTACAGAACCCTATTGAATGTTTTACAAGATAACCTAAACCTATAACCAAAAGTGGACAGTACTCAGCTACCTGTATTTGAGTAACATTATATTCAAGTATCTGTACTCTTACTATCATAATAAAATGAAAACAAAACGTTTTTGAATCTTTAAGCCCTACAGGTATTTTAACCTCAACCCTTTATCCTCTGTATTTAATCATTTTATTTTAAATATTACAATGTCTTGATAAATGTCAGTATTTTTGCAATGTATACTTTGCAAACAGTTAAAAAAAAAAAGAGGCTCTTACAGTCTTAGTTTACTCATCACTCACAGTCCTCAAATATTTGTGCAAGTATTTTTTCTGCACTTTTAATTTCTACTTGAGGTTAATTTTCCAATGTAACATTACTCTTATTTGAATATAAATATTGGCTATTCTGCTTTTTAAATGCTAGTCTATCTGTATCACTAAGATGTGAGCAGTATCACTGTCACCTAGCTACTTTAACAAAAGTAACTAGGTCAAATGGTATTTATTTTTAATTAAATGAGAATCTCATAAGTTTCAAAATATTGCTCAAAAGGTGTAGACAACTGCTGAAGACACTGCTGAAGCATCAGTGAAAAGGAAGACCCACTCCTTTAGCAAGCAGCCAAGAGACAGGATACACCTGGAGGGTATTCCATCAAGCTGGATTAAGGAAAAGCATGTTTTATTTCGCAGATCTTCTGCTGATGTGAATGTAGCAGGCGGAGGTCCCCCACCTGTGGCAGTGGCCTTAGTCTTTTTTTCTGGTGGCTACAATGATGGGCAACATATATTTACAGCTCAACATCTATTTAGTCTTATTTTTTATATATATTGTTATAGGCTATTTGCCGACTTGTTGCCATGATCGCTTTTGGCTACTGTTGAGATGTAACAGTGAAGAATGAATATGTAGGTCAATTCGAAGTGCTTTACATTAAATCAATAATTAATAACACGATTAATGTGAAATACACATCTAACATGAAACAATTATAACTTATATATTTAGTCTGTCGGCTTTTTTTTTATTTTTTGCCAATGATATTTCCCTCGTCTTATTGATAGCAGCAGTATTGTCTTTTTTGGTGAGTCTTTAATTCCTCATACAACTCCATCAATAACTTTTGTTCTGTTTGTGAGAAGAATACTGCTCTCGTTTTGCTGTCTTTTGACATAATTGATCGCAATTTCGACTCATCAGGGCTTCTTGTCTACCCCGGAATGGGTACAAAGCCAGGCTATGCAAGCCTGGCTTACGTTAGCCTTGATTAGACGCGGCTGCAATGGGTTAGTGGAACGACTTGGCGCTTTATTCGGAGATGGTGTTCACTTCCAGCCTCGCTTTTTTGCACGAGCCTCGCTTTCTTTAGCTGCGTTGATGGAATACCCCCCGATCTTCAAATCAAGGTTGACACTACCACAGCAATGGATGCAGAAACGGCTCTTCTGGACATCAAATAAAACATTTCAAATGATGCACAATCTTGTTTATTGAATGATACATGTTGTTATTTGATCTGACTATTTCAAATAACTCTCAATAGTACTTAAATTGTACTCCTTTAACAATTCAAACTCAAAATTGAAAGACGTTTAGAAAGCATAATTTCTTCACTTTTCCAAAGGTGATTGCAGTGAAATTCTCTCAGAACAGTAACCAGTGTATCAAGGATTCTCATTTGTTGGACTTCACAGCCACTTTGAAGCAGGTTTGATGTCACACCATGTGCCACCCACCGTCTAGAGATGGATCAAGAAGTAGCTTTGATTGACTGCATGCTGGCATCTGTGCAAACAGAATGGTTGGGCCAGCATATTCATACAATAAAAAATAATCATAGCTTCCTAGCTGGGTCATTATCAAAACACAGCCACTGACATTATGCGTAATCGGTTAAACGTTTAGCTTTATCTTGTTAGCCAGGAAAAAAACGAAGATTTTGTCACATCTTAATATCAGAAATAGTGGTAATACTGATAGACACAGACATTGTTCATCAACATTTGCATTATTTTTATATGGCTTCAGTGTTGAAGGCAAATGTGTATGTTTACAAGTGTTAAGAATGATCATTTGAATTTCACTGCAAAACTTGTTTTAACAACACATGGAATACTGTATGTACAGTATAAGCTTTTGAAATAAAAACGGCAAATATGTCATCATGAACTCACATCATATGAAAGGGTGTCGAGCTTAATATATCTCAGTTCAAGTATACAGGTAGTTTTTGAAGACATTAAAGAAGTGCAGGGACCAGCTATTGATCGTATGTTTACACTGTCTCAGCTATGATAATACAAATGGCCCAGGTAAAAGCAAATACATTCAGGACAGAAAGTCATAGTCCAAAGGTAGGCTTCAAATCTTGAAATGAAAATCGTGACTTCAATGTGTTCAGTTTTTGTGACAATTAACAACATTAGATGAGCTAGCTAGCACCGGATTACGAGCTATGATCGTACAATAAATCTTACCTTCATACTACAACTTCTTTCTTTCTGCCCACTTTGAGTGCTCTGCATGTCAACCAACGTTTAAGCTGTTCCACACGGTGTTTGTATATTGAACCATGTTGAAATTGTCACGCCTGGGACGTCCTCTTCTTCAAAAAAATGACGCGTAAACTGGTGTGGCTACTCTGTTTGTTTGGAATTTCGGACTTGTGCATATTAATGATAAAAACGTGGCGTCATTTGAGTTCAACCCACTGTCGTTCGCTCAAATGTACACTTTTTTTCTACAGGTCCCCAAAACAATTTTTTTACAGGTACAAGTTGCTTTTGCACCATATTTACCTCTATACTTACAGTACACCCAGCAGGGATGTTACATCGGGTGGGGCTGCATGGTTGAACAGTTGTGCCAGAAAGTGATTCCCTGCCGAATTTTCTTTTCCTGCTGTGATTCGAGAATAATATTTTCACCAAACACAATGAAAATAATAATTTTCAACCCACGCACTAATACAGTATGCTTTATATTCTCAACGGAGGTTGTGGGCAAATATACCTACAAAACCACAGTTAATTACACTAAATAACTTGCGTGGCTATTAATTCTACTCTGAATAAAAGCTGCCAGCGGGAATCACCTAGTAGCTAAATATAGAAATAGCTCGAATGGTGTGGAATTGCTAATGAACAGCTAGTGGTCGGAAAACAATGGTACAGACATTGTATTAATTAGAAAGGGGCATATTTCTTTTTCCTCAAAACTCAAACACAAATGTACTTTTACTTACTGGTCAAGTAGAAAGCAGGCAAGGTCACCGTCAATTTCCAGGCTTAGTCTGTTCTTCAGTTCTCTCCATCTGGCAAACGCAGCACCAATATAAATTCTTGTTTTGTCGCGCTGTTTTCTGTCAGGACGTTTTTGTTTATGTGCAATAGGTGACTTGGAACAAGAGGAATATGTGTGGTCATCCATTTCAGTTTTACACTTTCAAAAATAAAATAAATCCCCAAAGCTATTGTCGTGCTTGATAGCGTGATACTTTTCAATGTTCTCCGCGCTGACTGGAAACTTTCGGGCACCCGTAACAAAAAGATGGCGGGTAAACATGGCGGCCACTATAAGGTGCGACGCCAGCCATGTAAAATAATTAGTGATTACTAGACTTACCATTATATAAAAATAAAAAAAAACACGTTTATGCGATACAACATATTTTTTGACATACTACTGAGATAAACAGTCGTTTAAAAAAAATGAATGCATTATTAGTTCACCACTAGATGCCACTATATAACACTGGGTGTCCCTATAAATCATCTCCTCATAATGCAAATTGTTCCAATTTTGTGTTTTCTGACAAATCTGAAAAAATGACTTTGGGGATTATTTTAAGATTTGTCAGATTTTCTGGAGGGTTAATATTATTAAATTTTTATTTATTTATTACTTTGGTGATACAAAATAAAATAATTACTGAACATCAGTTATGGTATGCACTTTAACACAGAGTAAAAGTGGCAATTAGTAATTACGGTACTTTGTTGGCATTACATTTGAAATTAACCAGAGTTTAAATATATTTAATTACCGTACTACATGGGATTTGAGATCCATGCTGTTGTCTATGTAATTCAGAGTTTGGCCTGATGCTGATGCAAGACGTCCACAAGGCAATTAGCCAGGATGATGACCTTGTGACTGGAGACCTGGGTTATGGCATGACAGTCAGAACAACATCCTGCTCAACCAGGAAAAAGAGCCAAAGCTCCACTGGCCCTCGAGGACCCATCTCACCTGATGCAGATGTGTACAGACGATACCATGGAAGGGATGCAGCCTGTATACCCAGATTGATGACTGAAGGCTGGGAGAAAATCTCCAGCTGGAAGATGCGGCTCATTGGTAATGGTAATTCAACAATAGATTTTACAGTGTTTAAAAAAACAACAACTTTAACATGACATGCTTGAACAAAACAAAAAACAGTAGCAAATGTAAAGCCCAACTAAATCTTACTACATTTAAAATATTTATGTAATATACATACCAGTGGCGGCTGCTGGTCATTCACAAAGGGGAAGCTCTTTTTTTGGGGGCAAATCATTGAATGGGTTTATTTACTTAAATTTTTGCATTTGGAAGGAAGACTAACAAATGGCTTCACCAATATTTGGTCGACAAAATTCATATTACCTACCATGATGTGCAGCTTGCTAGCAGGTGGAGCTTCTTACGAGGGTACACGTTTAGTGTTAATTTTATCCCCCATTTTAAAATTTAGTCTCAGTTTTAGTCCAATTTCAGTCATGTTTGCTAGTTTTTATCACAGTTAGTCAAGCTCATTGTGTTCAGTTTTAGTTGACTATAAATCTAGCATTTTAGTCTTTATTTTAGTCCAAGAAAACATAATTTTATTTGTCTAGTTTTAATCAACAACAAAAATAAATACATGTAACTTTTAAAATACAAATACAGTAAATACCGAGCTGCTGATTCTACTGTAGGCTACAATGGCTGCATACAAAACAGGATTCAAACCTGTAACCACACACTTTCAGAGCGACCGTGCTAACCGCTATGCTACAAACTATTACACATTCACTAGTGCATAATTTGTGTTTGCAGTTGTCGCACGATTCACGGCAAAACAGTGCTAGGGGGCAAGTTGCTGGTCACAAATATCCGCTGCATTTTATTACTATAATTAAATGCACTCAGCTGGTAGACTTTTAGCAAAGAGGAAACCGGACTTAACAATGGCCAGACTCATGGGCACAATGATGCACTTTATAAATTGATAAATTAGTATTTTGATAAACTTTATGTCTCAAAATATATATATTTTTCGTATCTTGCATTAATGCTGCAAATCCAAACCTACATATTATTTGAAATAGAACAATTTTATAAAATAATTTTTTGATATACACGTAAATTTTATTATTGAATCAATTTGATGCTTTGTTTGATGCGTCCATGTAGTCAGTGTAGGAATCCCGGATTCACAGCTTGACCAGTTTTGCCTGTGATGTCATTTGCATGTTGTGATTTGTACTCGTAAAAGTGATTTGTACATAGATGTGATTTCGTGTGAGTAGTGAAGCTTCGTAGTCAGAGGTGAGACTTGCATTGAAAAGGTCATTTAGAAAAAAAACATCAAACCCACACAATTTTGTTTCATAGTCACAAGGAAAACATTCAAACAGACAATTTTGATTCATAGTCACAAGATAAAAATTCGAAACCACACAATATTTGTTTCGTACTCAAAAGGAAACATTTAAAACACACAAATTATTACTATTAAACCCGTATCTCACAGAGTGGCGCAGGTTTGGCCGGGTCCACGCACATAGCGAGTACAATGTTCCCTCGTTTAACGCGGGTGTTACGTTCCAAAAACTACCTGTGATAATGGAAATCCACGTTAATAATAATATATTTTTTTAAACTCACACACACAACAACAAAACAGCTGTTAAAAATGACACTATAGAGGATGAGAAATCCATTTTGACCGCGGGAGCGCATTGCTGCTGAGCCGTCAACTGGCATGACTAGGGTCGGGGCGAACAATCTTAATTTTAATGATGAAGACAGCTGGACACGAGAAATCCATTTTCACCCGGAGCTGGCCGGCGCCCGCACGCGTGAGCCGTGGTGCTGTGGCAGACACACACAATGCAGCAGACACACAGCGCGCTGAGCAGTCAAACAGCACAACTGGTTCTGGAAGGACAATCTTAATTTTAATGATGAAGTGTGAAGATACGAGGCTGGACACGTAAACCCATTTTGACCGGGACTGCATCGCCGCGGTAACCCCCGGAGCGCCACTCGACCGCTCATGGCCAGCATGGGCCCGTGTGAACCGTGGGGCGGGTGGCGGACAGCGCGCTGAGCCATCAACCGGCACCACTGTCTCGGGGCTGACGGCGGACGGCGCGTGCATACACTGTAAAAAAACAAACACTTTTTAAAAAAACGCGAAACAGCGAGGCCGCGAAAGATGAACCTGCGGTAAACGAGGGAACACTGTACTGCTTTTTCTGCTGTCTTCCTTCAGTGTTGCAACACTCTCTCAAAGCCTCTGTATCCTCTCAAACCCTTTTTCCTTTCGCAATAAAATTTTGAACATGGTTTTCCAACATTGAACGAAGCCGGCAGAAAAAGCAACACGCGCTACAACATGCGGACCCTCCCCAAGCCTGCGTTGCTCAGTGAGATACAGGCTTTACGAATATCTGTTATCTTCATCCATAAATATCCACTTTTTGTGAATCGTTTTGCTAAGAGGTGTGCCGTGATATTTTTTTGTGATGTAAAAATGTGCCTTGGTTCAATGTTCCAGAGAACTTTACAATCTTTTTTTTGTTGCTCTCTGTATAAATGTTGCATATCTCACACTATAGCTTTTAATGCAAGATTACATCTTTCGACTCTCCAGATGCTTCCTTTGCTGACATGTCCAAAGAAGAGTTAAGAGACAAACTACTGGAATCTAGTGAGGTAAGAAAGAAACATAACTTAAAAAACATGCACCTTTGGGATTGACGACTCCCTTGTTTAACAGGTAATCGATGTGTTAATATGTGAGCTAGAGGTGGCACATCGTTACCTTGAAGGCAAATTTGAAGCCCTGAAGATCCTACAGGGAAAGGTAGCACACCTCTCATATTACATACACTGTGCTCCAATTTATTATACAAATTATATTTTTATTTGATTTACCTAAAATTTTTATGACAATAACAATTTTCAGCTCATCAACTACTGGACTAAAATAAATATTGTTTTTAATCCTAATTCCCTCCCTGTGGTGTCACTTTATCATTGTGTGTCCCAGTGATCCGAGGAGCCAAGTTGGCTGGGGCTTTATGCAAACAGGGCATAGTTTACTATAGGTGAGGGAGCAGACAAAGAACGGCTCTGTCATCCGATTGGCCGACAGCGATGCAGCAAGCAACTGCGCTGCACACGCCCATTTCCTGGTTGTACGCAAGCAAGGCAGAGGCACCCGCCAGCTGTCACTAAAGTCATAAAAATACAGTGTATACAATAAACTAGTACTAATAGTGTTTTACAACAACGGGGAACAATATTTACAATTTAATATGTATGATGAATTTTAATGATTGTGGCGACCGTGGGTCAGGGTGTAGAGATGGTCATCCAGTAACCGGAAGGTTGGCTGTTTGATCCCTGCTCTCCCGAGTCATGCGTTGTTGTGACACTTCACACACATTGCCCCCAGTGCCAGCCGGAGCCCGGAGCTTCGTCACTCCACCGGCCCATGGTCATGGATCCCGCCTTGTGGATGGTGGTTTTAGCGGCCGCTGGAGGGCTTCGGTTGCTGGCGAGTAAGGGCGACGAGCCGGTGACTTGGAGAGGCGGCTAAATGAATGACACTGAGCACACCATTCAGAATGAATGAGTGCTGGCAGCGAGCTTCGCCTGGCAGTCGCAAAATCATGATCGTAACATTTCATCCACCGTGGTCCATGTGAAATAAGCAAAGTGTGCATTACGTTTGCGCATGCGTGAAAATCAAGTTTGCTTGTTACCAAACAAAGCCGTCACTTGAATGGCGGCGATTGGAGTGCTGAAAATGTTTGCGTAACTGCACAACTTAAAGCTTGTAAGCATTGTTTAAACGGCTTTCAGCCTTAAGTGATGTTAGATTATTAACATTGTTTTTCTGTTTCAATTTATATTTTACTCGTTTTTGATATTAGTTAGAGCTGTGTAATAATAAGACAACAGTTAATTCATTTATTAGTCAATCTATAGTCCTTTGTTCTCTTCCCTGGGAAAGAAATGTCTAGTAAGGTTTCTGAGTTATCTAAATGAGGGGATGTTTGAAAGTGCAAGCAGAGGTCTGTCCATAAATTTCCTGGTGCAAGGAGGTGCCGGGGACCAATTGTTTACCCACATCTGGAGTGGACTGAGATAGGAACGGAGTAGGACTATCAAGTTGTGTATTTCACTCTGCTGACAGGGCAGGATGACAGTATTCTTTCTAAACAATGTTTTTGTATAAGTGTGCAAGAGCAGAGAGCGAGAGGCACACTTTGCGGTCACTGCTGATTGAGCAAGGATCCAAAGTGGCTTCGGAAATTTCTGAATAATAAAAGCTGGCAAGAAACTTCTTCACGAGATCTCAACTTTGAGTTTTATTTTGAACACGCAGGAAATCAAATAAATGATTTCTAACAGTGACAAAACAACAGGTGCACTTGGTGCCGTTTTTAGCTGTCCTAATGGAGTTTATATGCAAAAAAAACCACACCATTGCAAAGCTCAAGAAGATGGAAGTGTACGCTTGTAAACCTCTGTTCATTCTTCCCAATTTCCAGACAGAAAAGAAAGATCCAAATGGACGTAAAAGAGGCTAAAATGGAAAACTTCTTGAACACATCTATTTTGTCAATATCCTGAAACCAAGGGAGCAGACGGAAGCATCGCGAAGCTTGCTAGCAGACGTATGTGTAACGAAACTAATGGAGTGACGGTCATTTAAGAACCTGCTTCTAGCACCAATTGACCCCTTAAGTGAAGAAAGATCCTACCCGTCTCTTGATCGCGTCCCGGTTTTGTGTCCTCGATCCAACTCCCGGTAAAGTGCACACATTCAGCAATATCGGCTGACAAGGAAGGTGGCCAAAGTTTCAAACCATGGGCTTTGGCCAGCCATCCGTCACTTGTCTTCAAGGGGTCAGAAATTACTTTGTCTCTAACGATTAACAATTTTCACAGCGTCTCTCTCTTCTTCCTTTGTCAATAAGACTGGTAGTTTTTGATCGATGCAGCATATGCAAAGGCAGCCAGCCTGTTGCCGGACGCAGTCCTCGCTGTAACAGGCAATGCACGGCGACTTCAAAAACGCTTAATTAAATCATCAACTTTCATGCGGTTCAAATCGTTTAAGCCTCAATTGATTTCCATTACTCTCAACTACTGTTTGGTAGACGGGTAACGCCCTCCTGCCCACAATGCACTGCGTGGTCCAAGATGCGCAGTTAGCTTATTGTAAATATGGTTCAGTGTTAATGTAAAATGCTAAATGTTTGTACTGTATACATTGTATTTTTGCCTTGACAGTGGCTGGGCGGCGGGCGCCTGTGTCTCACTGGTTTGAATCTGAAAATAGCTTTTTTTGGTCTACATTTCATATATCTGGCAAAAGGGTCCTCATGTCAACAAATAAAAATTGAGTTATTCATATATTCAAATTCTACACTTCATCCCCTTTAAAATGTAATAAATGGACGTACCTCATTAAATTGACAAAGTTACAGGAATTTTAATGTTGCCAGGTTGAAAGCCTTAGTTTTGAGAAAAAAGGAGTTTAAAGATGTGGTCCTTGTATCTTTCAAATGTCTATAGGAACCAGTACCTCAGGGAAAACATATCAAACCCAAATTTTCAGGAACTGTTAAAAGATTACTGGAAAGTCAATTCCAATAGCAGGTAAGTTGAGGAAGTGTGACCTCTCAACAGATTAAACCAGTCTCAGCACAATATTCATTTGAAAAAAAAGAAGAAAAAAAAGCACAGATCAGCCAACTAAAATGGAAAATGTTTTCGTTGTACTATTCATGCTGCAGTTTAGGCTCTGTATACCCTGACGACACATTACAGGTCTTGTCATAGCTGATCTGTTTACCAAAGACACGTTTTTCCACTTAGGCCATCCTTGAGCAAGCTACAAGTCACACTAAAAGCCTGCTGCAGAAAAGTGAGGAGAGAGCCAAAGCTCTGGAGAAGGTGCCGTCTTTCTATTACCTGCTTATAAATGTCAAACAAGAGTTTGGTCTGTTTTATGTTATACAGCATGTGAAGAAATTAACCACTGATATTACAATTTACTGATGAATTATTCATTTATTAAAAATCAATAATTAATGATTGAAATTAATAAAAATGTATGCATCATCTACTCAAGGAAGTGAACAGCTTGCAGTGGGAGCTTAGTTTCAGCCAGCTAAAGATGAAGACGTCTGAGCAGTTATGGGAGCAGAGATACAACAGGTCAGAATAATGTAATTCTATGGTTTATTTATTGAGCTGTTTTTCAACTTTACGCTCATTTTGATTCATGTCAGAATCTTGACCGAGAACAAGACACTGACACAGAAACCTACAGACAGAGAAAAAGAACCATGGCGTCTCCAAGCAGAAAACTCAGGTAACGCGGGTGTTTTCACGGCAATCACAATATAGTTTCCAAATAGATGTATTGTGATTGTGTGGATTTGTGTTAAGTGCTTAGCCGACAATGTTTGGAGCTTTTTTCCATGCTGAACATAAAGGAGCAGAGGACTTTTCAAAAAACTAATCATCTATACAGTCCAGAGAGAGATGCAAGTGTACAGGAGGTAAGAACATTCTATTTAAATGTGAAGCCTCATAAAATGTTTGCTGTGCAACACACAACTGTGACCTTCTGCAAGCAAGATCTTGACTACACAGTAAATTCTGTACAGTAAATTAGACTCTATTTAGAGTGGGACCAAATAGACTTTTAGAGTTTTAGAGTAGGCTAATAGTAACACTTTGAAGAGAGTAAAATAAAGAATTGTGAAAAAAACAAAATAAAAGTCACTCAAAGGTTGAGGAATGAATTCATGACCTTCAGTTTGGGAAACTGCTACATTACCACCTGAGCTATGCCCCTCCTACTGTTTGCTTATCTCCAAGAGGAAGATTTCAGCTGACACGAGCGATATATTAACACACGGCAGGAGCTGTGTGACTCAGGGAATAGATCAGCTGTCTCCCAAGCTGAAGGTCGTGAGTTCGTTTTTCAACCCTTGAGTGACTTTAGTTAATTTTTTCAATTCTTTATTTTACTCTCTTCCAAATGTAAATATTAGCCTATTAGAGTGTATTTGGTCCCACTATAAAAATAGGATCAAATTTACTCTACAGAATTTACTGTGTATAAGACACAACACACTCATAGTGTCGTGTAGTTTTTAGGCCACATTTATTTCACAAGATTCACTTGATGGCAACAACATTAAATACATTTGCACATTTGATGATCCAGTACAAGTGCTGTATCAGCAATGCTGCCTTTACAGGGATAATCTCCTGTGACAATGACAGGCAAATGTTAATTGACAATATTTTTTATTATTGTGGCTGTTGTGGTAGCTTCACCACATCGTAGTGAAACATATGTTTTTACTGTTATAAAACCAGAGTGAGGAGGGGTCCTAATGTACAGTACTTAGAAAGTCAAATCAAGTCGTTTATTACCAAAAAGGTCAAACTCAAAGCAAAAGGCAAAAAGGAGGAAAAAGGGCAAAGGTCTAATTACCAGGGGAAAAAAATAGAAACCACAGTTTCTTGGGTGTGGGGAGTGGTGGAGGTTGACATCATGCTTGTCCCTGCGGACATGTAGTGTGTTAGCTAGCATACGACACAAATGGGATGAAAACAGAAAAAAAACAAGAAGAGGCTTGGAACACAGCCAAACTACAGCTCAGACTCCAAGAAAACTGAAAAAAACAATTTGAGTTTATTCGAGCACACGTATTTGCACGTGCACCATGCATGGGCTTGACGCAGAGGCTGCAGTTACGCTTCTGGCCAGAGGTGGCAATCGCAAGTAGAAAAGTAACAAATGTTTAATCGGGCAGTGGTTCGCAACCATTTTTCAGCTATGTACTGTAGAAAGTTTTGCAGTGGTTCACCCAGTCATAAGCTACACATTTATATACATGTTTGAAAAGGAGTATCAGGTCCTACCCCTTTAACATCCGTTACACAATAAATAGTAGGTATCTATATAGTAGTAAACAAAAAACTTCTAATATACAGCTAATGTATCTTGATTATTAATAACAAAGGTTATTATAGTAATTAGTAATAGTGAACACATTGAACAGTGTACCTTATGTATATATTATCATACTTTTACATATACATATATATTTTTTCCTTTTCAATAACAACGCTACTACTAATACTACTACTAATAATAATAATAACAACAACCAATATTACTTTTCATTGACAAGCACATCATCTTCCCTATACTTTTCAAAAATGTTGATTTTATATTTCCTTTTGAACTGGTCTATGTTTGTGTGTTGTAAATCAGTACTCAGCCTTTTCCAAATTTTCACTCTTCATACAGTTGTACGGAAACTCTTCAATGTTGTTCTTGAATAATTTGTCTTTAAGTTATGTATTCCCCATAAACCATAACATCCCTGTCTCTCTGAAAACACATTTTCAATATTGGCCGACGGTAAATTATGTCTAGCTTTATACACTAATTGTACAGTATTAAGTTCCACAAGTTTTTACCGCAACAACAGTCATTACTGACGACTGTCTCTTTTCAACTCCTTCTTCTTTTCCTTTCGACTTTTCCCTTCAGGGGTCGCCACAGCGAATCAGTTGCCTCCATCTAACCCTGTCCTCTGCATCCTCTGCTCTCACACCAACTACCTTCATGTCCTCTTTAACTACATCCATAAACCTCCTCTTTGGTCTTCCTCTAGACCTCCTGCCTGACATTTGACAACTCAGCATCCTTCTGCCAATATACTCACTATCTCTCCTCTGGACATGTCCAAACCATCGCAGTCTGGCCTCTCTGACTTTATCTCCAAAGCCTCTAACATGTGCTGTCCCTCTGATGTACTCATTCCTGATTCTATCCATCCTGGTCACTCCCAAAGAGAACCTCATCATATTTATCTCTGCCACCTCCAGCTCTGCCTCCAATCTTTTCCTCAGTGGCACTGTCTCCAGACCAAACAACATTGCTGGTCTCACCACAGTTTTATAAACCTTTCTTTTAATTTTAGCTGAAACTCTTCTATCACACCTGACACTTTTCTCCACCCGTTCCAGCCTGCCTGCACACGCTTTTTCACTTATTTTCCACACTCTCAATTGCTCTGGACTGTTGACCCTAAATACTTAAACTCCTCCACCTTCTAGGTCTCTTCTCCCTGTAACCTCACTCTTCCACTTGGGTCCCTCCCATTCATACACAGGTACTGCGTCTTGCTACGGCTAACCTTCATTTCCCTCCTTTCCAGGACAAACCTCCAAGCCTCTAGCTTTTCCTCCACCTGTTCCCTGCTTTCACTACAGATCAATGTCATCAGCAAAATCATAGTCCATGGAGATTCCTGTCTAACCTCGTCTGTCATCCTGTCCATTACCATAGCGAACAAGAAGGGGCTCAGAGCTGATCCCCGATGTAGTCCGACTTCCACTTTGAACTCCTCCGTCACACCTAGAGCACACCTCACCCCACTGTTCACCTCTTTACTAAGTCTAGCTTCAACTACTTTTTCCCATAGCTTCATTGTGTGGCTCATCAGCTTTATTCCTTTGTAGTTGCTACAACTCTGCACGTCTCCCTTGTTCTTAAAAAAAAGGCACCAGCATACTTCTCCATTCCTCAGGCATCTTCTCACAATATAAGATTCTGTTGAACAACCCAGTCAGAAATTCTACTGCTATCTCTCCTAGACACTTCCATACCTCCACAGGTATATCATCAGGACCGAGTGCCTTTACACTCTTCATCCTCTTCAATGCCCTTCTCACGTCATCCTTACTAATCTTTGCTACTTCCTGATCCACAACAGTCACCTCTACTACTCTTTGTTCTCTCTCATTTTCCTCATTTATCAACTCTTCGAAGTACTCTTTCCACACTTCCATCCCTATCCTTTATTACCCTAACCTGCTGCATGTTCTTTCCATCTCTGTCTTTTTGCCTCGCCAACATGTATAGATCAGTCTCTCCCACTTTACTGTCCAACCTAGCATACAAGTCATTGTAAGCTCCTTGTTTGGTCTTTGCCACTTCTACTTTCACCTTACGCTGCATTCCCCTGTACTCATGTCTACTTTTTTCAGTCTTTTCTGTGTCCCACTTCTTCTTAGCTAACCTCTTTCTTTGGACCTCCTCATTCCACCACCAAGTCTCTTTATCTCCTTTTCTTTCCAGATGACACACCCTGATCACATGCTGTAGTTGTTCAGTCATCTGAAAGCACCCCCTGACCATCCAGAGCCTGTCTCAACTCTTTCCTGAAAGTCATACAACACTCTTCCTTTTTCAGCTTCCACCATTTCGTCCTCTGCTCTGCCTTTGTCTTCCTCACCGTCAGTCATCCTACACACTACCATCCTATGCTGTCTGGCTACAATCTCTCCTACCACTACTTTGCAGTCGCTGATCTCCTTCAGATTACACCGTCTACACAAGATGTGTAGTCTACCTGTGTACTTCTACCTCCACTCTTGTAGGTTACCTTATGTTCCTGCCTCTCCTGGAAGAAAGTATTCACGACAGGCATTTCCATTCTTTTTGCAAAGTCAACCGCCATCTGTCCTTCTGCGTTCCTCTCACACCAAACTTTTCCATCACGTCCTCATCACCTCTGTTTCCTACACTAACATGTCCATTGAAGTCTTCACTCTCTCTCACTTCTTGATGCTTTGCATCATTTCATCAAGGTCCAACCTAAAGTTCTCCTTCTCCTCCAGCTCACATTCTGCCTGTGGCACATACCCACTAACAACATTGATCATCACTCCTTCGATTCCTAGCTTCAGGCTCATCACTCTATTTGACACTCTTTTTACCTCCAGGACGTTCCTAACAAACTCCTCCTTCACAGTAACTCCTACTCCATTTCTCTTCCTATCTACTCCATGATAGAATAACTTGAACCCTGCTCCTAAACGTATAGCTTTGCTCCCTTTCCACCTGGTCTCCTGAACACACAGTATATCCATCTTCCTCCTCTGCACAATGTCAACCAGCTCTCTACCTTTTCCTGTCATAGTTCCAACATTCAAAGTCCCTACTCTCAGTCCTAGACTCTTGGTGTTCCTCTTCTCTTTCTTCCTACGAACACACCTTCCTCCTCTCCTTCGACCAACAGTAGTCCAGTTTTCTCCGGCACTGTGTAGGTCAACAGAACCGATGGTAGTTGTTGTTAACCCAGGCCTCGACTGATCCGGTATGGAAGTCATATATTTGATTCACACGTTTGATTTGGCCAAAAATTTACATCGGATGCCCTTCCTGACACAACCCTCTGTATTTATCCGGGCTTGGGACTGGCACAAGAAGACTCTGGCTTGTGTCCCCTTGCAGCGACATTGACTGTCTCTCTTCAACTAGCCACGTTTAATTTTACTTCGTCTAGCCATCTTAAATTTACTTTGTCTCCGTTCACCGCTACTGTTCACTGCTTGGCTGCTGCACATCGCTTTTTTGACGGCCCGTCCGCTGTTTCGCCAATTGATTCATTTCACTGTCTGTCTGGTCAGGTTTGCCCCACCTCAGAAATGCACTTCATTGCGACTATGCCCAGACTCACTCGCTGGTAAAGTGATGAGTTTCCAGGCTACTTTAAAGGGCCCATATCATACAAAATCAACAACTTTACTTTTAGTCATATTAAAATGAAAAAAAAAAAACAGCCAAAGTGGTGTTTTGCTCCATTCACCCATCTCTGAGCTCTCTAATTTTAAGGGAAAACTATGTTGATTTTAAATTCCACTCACTGGTAAAGTGATGAGTTTCCAGGCTACTTTAAAGGGCCCATATCATACAAAATCAACAACTTTACTTTTAGTCATATTAAAATGGAAAAAAAAAAACAGCCAAAGTGGTGTTTTGCTCCATTCACCCATCTCCGAGCTCTCTAATTTTAAGGGAAAACTATGTTGATTTTAAATTCCATGGTGTCAACAAATCTCAAAAAAGTTGGGACAAGGCCATTTTCATCCATCATTTGCATCCCCTCTTCTTCTTACAACAGTCTGCAAATGTCTGGGGATCGAGGAGACAAGTTTCTCAAGTTTAGAAATAGGGATGCTGTCCCATTCTTGTCTAATACGCGTCTCTCTAACTGTTCAACTGTCTTGGGCTTTCTTTGTTGGACCTTCCCCTTTATGATGCGCCAAATGTGCTCTTTAAGTGAAAGAAGTCGACTGCAGGCTGGCCATTTCAATACCTGGATCCTTTTCCTACGTAGCCACGATGTTGTAATTGGTGCTGCATGTGGTCTGGCATTATCGTGTTGAGAAATGCAAGATCTTCTCTGAAAGTGATGATGCCTGGATGGGAGCATATGTTTTTCTCGAATCTGAATATACCTTTTTGCATTGACGCTGCCTTTCCAGATGTGGAAGCTGTTCATGCCACACGCACTCATGGAACCCTATACGATCACAGATGCAGGCTTATAAACTGAGTGCTGATAACAACTTGGGTTGTCCTTGTCCTCTTTAGTCAGTATGATATAGCGCCCCAGTTTTCCATAAAGAACATCAAATCATGATTCGTCTGACCACAAAACAGGTTTCCACTTTGCCACACTCATGACCCCTGGCCCAGAGAAAACGCCTGCGCTTTTTGGTCTGCTTTAGAAATGGCTTTTTCTTTGTACTGTAGAGTTTCATCTGGCAACGGCGGCTGGCACGGTGGATTGTGTTAACCCACAATGTTTTCTGTAAGTAATGATGAGCCCTTTCTGTGATTTCCCTTACAGTAAGCATTCCTGTTTGCGGTGCAGTGCCGTTTAAGGGCCCGAAGATCATGGGCATCCAGTATGATACACTTACACACAGAAATTGTCCCAGATTGTCTGAATCTTTGGATGATGTTATTCACTGTAGATGATGACATCTACCTTTTTGCAATTTTTCACTGGTAAACACCTTTCTGATATTTTTCCACTATCTTTCTGCGCAACATTGGAGGAATTGGTGATTCTCTACCCATCTTCGCTTCTGAGAGACACTGTCACTGCAATTTACTTTTCCAGCTTCATTCTGCTACCTGTCCCAACTTTTTTTTTGGATTTGTTGGCACCATAAAATTTACAATAAACATATTTTTCCCTTGAAATTATACATTTTCTCAGTTTAAACTTTTGACCTTTCATCTATGTTCTATTCTGAACAAAATATTGAAATTTGGCATTTCCACATAATTGCATTCAGTTTTTATTCACAATTTGTATAGTGTCCCAACTTTGTGGGAATTGGGTATGTATGTATGTATGTATGTATGTATGTATGTATGTATGTATGTATGTATGTATGTATGTATGTATGTATGTATGTATGTATGTATGTATGTATGTATATATATATGTATATGTATGTATATATTTGTATATATATATATATATATATATATATGTATGCATGTATATATATGTATGTAGGCATGCATGTATATATATATGTATGTATGCATGTATATATATATATATATATATATATGTATGTATGCATGTATATATATGTATGTATGCATGTATATATATATATATATGTGTATGTATGCATGTATATATATATATATATATATATGTATGTATGCATGTATATATATATGTATGTATGCATGTATATATATATATATGTATGTATGCATGTTTATATATATATGTATGTATGTATGTATGCATGTATATATATATATATGTATGTATGTATGCATGCATGCATACATGTATGAATGTGTGCGTGCGTGTGTGTGTGTATGTATGTATATATATTTATGTATGTATGTGTATGTATGTATGTGTATGTATGTATGTGTATGTATGTATGTATTTATGTAGGAATATATATATATACACATATATACATATATATATATACATACATACTTACATACATACCCAATTCCCAAAAAGTTGGGACACTATACAAACTGTGAATAAAAACTGAATGCAATTTTGTGGTGCCAAATTTCAATATTTTGTTCTGAATAGAACATAGATGACAGGTCAAAAGTGTATATATATATATATATATATATACATATATATATATATATATATATACATATATATATATATATACACACATACACACACATATATATATATATATATATATATACACACACACACATATATATATATATATATATATATATATATATATATATACATATATATATACATACATACATACATACCCAATTCCCAAAAAGTTGGGACACTATACAAACTGTGAATAAAAACTGAATGCAATTATATGGAAGTGCCAAATTTTAATATTTTGTTCAGAATAGAACATAGATGACAGGTCAAAAGTTTATATATATATATATATATATATATATATATATATATATATATATATATATATATATATATATATATATATATATATATATATATATATATATATATATATATATATATATATATGTATGAATGTATACACACACACATATGTATGTATGTATGTATGTATGCATATATATATATATATGCATTTATTATTTTATTATTAGTAGTATTTATTTACACGTTGGACATGTAATATTTTCTATCTCGGTTTTCCAGCTTGCAGATTTGGATACCTGCAAATGTAGTTGTTTTCAAGATGCATGTCCATGTACCCAGATAACTGCTGCTATCAAAAATAAGGTTATTCAGCTGCAACAGCAGGTAAATTGCATTTCATCTATTTTTAAACACATTTTATTTTTGGTTTGCTTCCAAGAGTCACTAACATTGCATGTGTAGTCTTTATAAATGGCCTTTTAAATGTGTTCATTACATTTTATATTATTTACAGTAGTAATATATAGGGATGGCATAGTACCAATACCAGGTATTGGTAGCGGGTTGATACTAAGCCATATAACATCCTTATAACTTAATCAATTAAAACTTATTGCACCACTTAATGCATTCTGGGAACCCAGTGGCTTTACTGTCAATATAAATTCAAATAGATATGGTGCACGGGCAAAGTCCTTCCACATTACATGGTCGTGGATGTTACTAAACCCAAATAATCAATTTTTGTATTGATATCACACACTGGTGTTGACAAGAAAGTAAGCTAAAATCAGTTGAGAAATGAGCACGTTATCTTGTTTTTTTTTATGCGCGTAAAACACCTTTGTGGGAACGTTTCCTGTCACCTGCATTGCTGAAATGGGCTCCTGCGTGTCACAATAACAGCAGTTGATAGACGTGTAATTTTGAAGATAAAAGATTGCCGAGCATTGACTTGACAGTCAGCACAGGATCAGCGCTTCGATTGCCGCAAATATTTTAAAATGGGGGGCGACTGTGTCTGTACCAGACATTCCAGTTAGGTCTGTTGTAAGTCACAATAACCAATTTCATATATATTTAGTCACGTTTTCCAACCTCTCATTTGCAGCTTAGCAGTAGAGTGCACTGAAATGACATCAGATTAGCAGAGGTGGGCATTTTACATATTTTTTCTGGTCCCTCATTCGTCAGCCGTCATCAACAGCCCGTCATGTTTCTGAACCAACCTGTAATTATTGGTACGCCATTTTATATAAAACACACTTTTGTCGTCACTTTGTCAAAGCCATTTTAGGACTGACCTAAGGTGTGCATTTCGCCAATATTGACGGACCGTCCGACAGTCCTTCATTGGGGTCAGCCGGAAAAAATACGCACTGATTACTGCTGCCAAGCATATATAATAACTAAACAATTCACATTCACATGAAACACATAATTAAACTAGTTAGCATACTAGCCTTAGCTGAAATAGCATAAACTGGCGTGACACCACACGTGAGCATACACATATATTTACAATCATCTCCTTTACTCAAACATTTAATAAACAATAAAACTGCATACAGTACTATGTTTTCCTTGTAACCCAGTAGCGGACTCCATCTCTCTCTTTTTCTCTCTCTCATGCTGCGTCCGAATGTGCACCCTGCGATAGTCACTCAAACGATCGATATAGACCACAATGCATTGCAAGTATTGTCAGATCTCGCTTACCTCGCCGACTCTCCGTTCAATGGGTTAAAGCTCCCCTTTATCTCCATCTGCTGTAACGCGGCCAAAGTTGAGGAGTTGACGGGAGCACTTCAAGTCGGCTGCGAGATGGATTCGTTTAGGTTCTCACCTCCCCGATTTTAGAGCGTTAACCTGGTCTTGCTTCAGATAAACCCTTATTGAGTAACCAATTCAAAATAAAGATAAAATCTAAACACGCTTTTTTCAGCACCTCCTCTAATGATCGGTTGCACTTGTTAAGACCTAAATAAGTTTAGCTGGTTTTATTAAACAAAAAGGTTAAAAAATAAAAGTAAAATAAATTCTAAATCAAAAGAATCTAAATAAAAAATAAATCAAAATCAAAATCAAACAGCAGTACTCCCAAAATTGAAAAAAACTAAAAAAACTAATTGTATTTGTTAGAAAGAGTGAAACCCAGATAAATAACAGAAATGTTGGAGAAGGACCCCTTTTTAGTAAAAAATAGTCAAACAGACTTAAGTAGTTTTGGCCCAATAGGAGAAATAAGTTAGAAATAATGACTTTTCCTTAGCTATCCTAGACTTACTCGTATCTACTCAAGTCTAATTTAGAATTTCCAATGTAAGGCATAGAGTTCAGCTATCTTTTCTACACTTAAAAACAGCCACGAAAAACAGCCAATATTACCATGCCTTTTCTTACCGTACGAATAGGATAAGCCATCTCCCCAAAGGTTGTCGGAAAAGCCCCGAAATTAGCCCGTCTCCTTCTTATATATCCGATAGTTCGATAAAGAGGAGTTTTTGTCGGAGATCCTCCTACTAAGGGAGTTAGTATGAGGGTTTCACCGACAGATGGCGCCCTTTATCCATTTTATGCGTCGCAAGATATTTTTAGCAATCCCACGCTTGAGGTCAAGCTGACCGGTTACCGCCTTTCTTTCCCATAGCAATCCCACACTTTAGGTCAAGCTAACCGGTTACCTCCTTCCTTTCCCATCCTGTAGCGGATGGTAACCATTCCAATATACGGGGGTCCTTCTCAAGATTTCTCATAGCCACCAACTTTTAAAGCTAGGCTACATCCAAGTATTCCAACCAAAATATATACAATTCCTGTGCTTTTGTAAGTGCTTATATGTTGTTACATCGGATTACAATCATGTTATCACTAACGTACAGACCTTTCGTAATTGACAGGTCCGTAGGCCTAACGTTAATATAAGCAGACATCGTTTTGTTTTTTGTTCTTTCCTCTCCTCTCACATCAAAAGTTCCCAAGTCGAGCTCTGCAAATCTGCACATATACGCTGCTGAGCAACCTCTACGATCAACTCAACATCCTGCCTTATAACATCTGCCAAAATTAGCCTTCCTCTCGGCCTCGCTGTGTCACTCCCTACCTGTTGACTCAAAACAACTTCCCTCCTGGGTGTCTTTGACCACTCAAGGCTACTCAATGCTGCGCCTTTCCTTTCCAAGCAGATAGGCGTCAAATATGAATAATTTCAATACTAAAGATAGATTATCATTCTTAGTATTATATAAATGAATTCATACAACATAAATATATTAAGTTATATAAATGAATTTAAAATAGGGGTTAAATCTACCCCAAGCATGGCGATCTATAAGCAAATCTAGCAAATATAGTTATTGATTTTGAGGCTCCTAATTAAGGTCTTGTAGTTCTTTATAACCATGATGTTTATTTAATTAAAGCTAATCTTCAACCCACATCCTTCTACAGTACCATCCCCCCATAACATGATTTTTTATAACATCAACTTGTGACTCTCCCATAATAACACCCTTCTTTAAATGGTGGCACAATGTTTTCACCTTTCAAGCGACCTAAATAGGTCACATAACATGCATGTTACCCAACAGTATGAAAAAAAATGGCGTGAGCTACATTGCAAGCGTAAGAATCAAAGCACTACATTAACTATTAACTATTTACTACGTAAATAATTAGTTTTAGTTGAAAATATTACAAGTTAATAAAATACAGTTTTAAAACATTTTTATTCACAATAAATAGTCGGAGATTTAATCGCTGTTGCGTAATGACAAGTACGGTGGTCACGTGATATGCGACGGGGAGCAAGTAGTGAGCTGGCTGTCCGAATCGCCAAACAGAATGAGGCACTATATATTAGGCCACTATATGGTGCGGGACTATAGGGGATAGTTGGGTGATTTGTGCCAAGGGGCAAGTAGTTCCACCCCTGTTATATAGAAAACCATATAATAAGTTGGTCATGTGACCAATCTTCTCATCCCGTAAAAAAGGGAGACACATGGCTTGAGAGGTAAGCATATATAAGTTTAAAAAACATGTTTTTTTTACCCTCCAAAGTAAAATTTATTTGCTTAAGGATATTTAATTGTTGTGTTTGAACACTTATAGACAACTTTGAAAACAGTTCACAAATGTTTTAGTGCTTTAGTAAGCTACATCATGAGTCTAGATGGTTAGCATTATGCTGGCTCAAAACAGCTGGGGGATGCATTTTTTTTTTCAAAATGGTGAGCTTGAGGTAATTTGTGCCAAAGGACCTGGGTTAAGTTGTGCCAATTATGATTATTTACTTGAAATTACTTTATTGTATTTTATTGTTGTTGTAAACTGTATTCTTACATTTGATCACAAAAAGTATGTGCCATTCTTTATTTTTGACCAAAATTCATCATGCCACCAGATACAAAAGGAAGATAGACAGGGTTTCAACTCCTCTTGAGGAGATCCAAAGAGCAGTGAAAGAGGGGGAGACCATACGTCAGGTTGGAAAGGAGATACAAATCTGCAAGATGGCCATTAAAAAATAGGAATAGGGAAAAAAATAGGCTCAGGCTTACCCTCCCTCCCGAGCACTCGCCAAGTGACAAATCTGGTAGTTCTGCTCACTTGGGTTTTGTGTCTTCAGAAGTTATTTTTCCCTTGTCAAAATCCACAGAAGAAAGAACAGAATTGTACAAAAAAATTAAAGTGAAAACAAGAATTGTGACTGACACACCTGAGAAGATATTGAGTTGGAGAAGGCTCACAAAGAAAAAGAAGATACAAAAGGCTGAACAGGAAAATAAAATGAATGAAAGAAGAAAAGGCCTCTGAAACCTGCAAATCAAAGTTGTGTATTGGATTTGTCTTCCTTTTATATAACATGTGATATAATTTAAAATGAATAATTTCACCAAGATTTAACAGAGTCCCGTAACCATAAATGTTTTATATGCAAATAAATGCGATGCCCGTGTCATCACTGTCATCTGATTGGCTGACAGTCATCAACTTCGTTGTGGCACATGCCCATTTCCTGGTTTTACGCAAGCAAGGCAGAGGCGCCAAAGTCATAAAAATACAGTATATTCAATAAACACAATAGTGTTTTACAACAACGGTGAACCATATACAATTTAACATGTACTAGTGGATGAATTGTAATGATTGTGGTAAAAAAAAAAAAAAAGATTCTGTTCCCATTCACTTGAAGGAGAGCTCCAGCCGCAGCCCGGCGCCTCGTCACTCCCCTGGCACATATAAATGTGATTCTTTAAAATATTTGTCATTGTTTTTTGGGGGAATTTTATATATCAAAAGCACTAATGGTATCAACACTTGGTATCAGTGAGTGCTGAAAAGTTGAGTACTCATATCGGTATCGGTCTAAAAAAAAAGTGGTATCAATATTACATATTGTTAATATTCCGAAACAATCTAAGACCTCAGACTTTGGTTGCAACTGAAAACTTCGACTTCAAAGTGATAATGGTCCTGTAATTATGTATTTTTTTTCTCTGATCTCAAGATTACAACCCTGTCCTACTATAGTATCACATGAAACTGTGTCTCTGTGTGGTTGTATTTTTCAGTTGGATTTTCAGTGTTCAAAGAGAAAGGAGGCCTTGATGGTTGCAGATGCATTTCGCATTGCCTTTGAGCAGCAACTAAGAAAACGTAGTGATCACTTTATGCTTCTGGCTGAAGGTAACTTCCAGAAGTCCCATCACTGCAAATGTGAAGGCAAGTGAAGTGAAGGACTATCACTATCATATGCTTCACTAGAAGCTGTCCTAGTATAGTTAACAATTATTTATTGATATATATTTTTTAGATAAAATAATTACATTTTCCAGACTGGCAGTAACTGGTTCTGTAGTGTACATTTTTATTCTGACAGATTGTTAACTAATTTAGCTTCTCATTTTAACGAGCCAAGCTGTAAGAATCATTTCAGAATCTGAATCATCTTTATTGGTGGTAGTATGAGCTACACCAGTATTGAAGCAACAAGCAACTTGGATATGTTATCTAAGTATTATGATTTTATTGTGGTTTTAATTTATTACAACTACTCAAAGTGCATGATTTTTTCCCTCACAGGTTGTAATTGGCACCATTTAATCAATGTAAACCAAAGGTTGAGAGGTTTACTGCCTTCTAATATGGAAGTCAAGATACCTGATGATCTTCTCAACATTCTGTATAAGCTGCTAGACTTGGTTAGTATTGTTTGTTTGTTTTATACATCTCATACTCAAAATACTGTAGAAATAAAAGAAAATCACCAGTAAAATTTAAAGTTAGATTAAACAAAAACAAAAAAAAGATAAAATAAAATACAGGATGACCATCTTAAACTTCCATCCATTATCTGAAGCGCTTATACTCCCGAGGGTCGCAGGTAGGGGTGTGAATTGCCTAGTACCTGGCGATTCGATTCGTATCACGATTCATGATCACGATTCGATTCAATATCGATTAATCCCGATACAAATCTATAAATTGATTATTGAATTTTTTTTTTACTCAAATTTATAAAATACTAATCAGTAAACTTGTACATGTACATTGTAAGATTTGTATAAATATGTATTTATTTATCTGAAAATTCAGGCTTATAACTGAGCCACTGCATTTAACAAACAGGTTGCAGTCTGTTTCATGTTTCAACATCACTGAAATAAAATATTAAGGCTTAATGTTCCATTAATATAACATTCTTCCATGCTTAATGTGTGAATCCTAACCCTAAGTAAGACGTTTTGTTGAATATTCCCATAAAAAATTTTATGTTTAAAAATCTATTTGGCCGCATATTGAATCGATTCGAGAATTGCGCGCTGTAATATTGCGATATATTGCCGAATCGATTCTTTCTAACACCCCTAGTCGCAGGCATGCTAGAGCCTATCCTAGCTGTCTTCGGGCATTAGGCGGGGTACATCCTGAATTGGTTGCCAGCCAATCACACTGCACACGTAGACGAACAACCAGTCACACTCCCAATCACACCTAGGGACAATTTAAAGTGTTTATTTATGCATGTTTCTGGAATGTGGGAGGAAACCGGAGTACCCAGAGAAAACCTACACAAGCACGGAGAGAACATGCAAACTCCACACAGGAAGGCCGGAGCCCGGAATCGAATCCACGAACATTGAACTGTGAGGCAGATGTGCTAACCAGTCCACCATGCCGCCCCATCTTAAATACTCAAATATAATTAAACAGGTGTGCGTATGCGAAGGGGCAGGAAGAAGCTTTTTAGTTTATCTAGTCCT
Source organism: Leptonotus elevatus (assembly GCF_054856555.1). Lineage (NCBI taxonomy): Eukaryota > Metazoa > Chordata > Actinopteri > Syngnathiformes > Syngnathidae > Leptonotus > Leptonotus elevatus. Next base: position 27,042,266 of record NC_141243.1, read on the forward strand.
GTCCTGGGAGGATAATTTAAAAATAAATCCAAAATAGTGGACTTCCAGTTGGGTTTATATGACTCCAAGAGACTCTTTTTGTAGGTAACTTTTTATAGATCTAAGTGAAACAACTAACCAGGGCTGCTTAGTTGTAAAGTTGCAGGGGGCGTTACTGAGCCATTTTCAAAAAATCCCACAATAAACTAAAAATTTAAATATATATTTTTTAAATATTAAATATTAATACAGTATTAAGATATTTATTATTTTACCAGGCCCGATGTGTGTGAGTGCAAAGTTTCAAGAGTTTTCGTCCATGTAAAGATCTTTGAAAATTTGTGTTCTTTTTTTGGGGGCAAAAAAATGCATTGCCACGGCAACAGAATTTCACAGCATGACCACTGCAATGTCTGCAGGCCTGGACTCTCATCACATATGTGAAATTTTGAGAAGCTAGGATCATCTGGTTCAAGTTACAGCAGGTTTTATTGTCACGGTGAATCATCAGAATTTGCGGCACCGTAATGACCATGCCCTTCGCCGAAAAGTCATAGTATTCGGTCTGAGGCATTATCAACATCTGATGATAAATGTTCAACAGGATATATATATATATATATATATATATATATATATATATATATATATATATACAAGAAATGTGTGTATATATATATATATATATATATATATATATATATATATATATATATATATACACACATTTCTTGTCACTACTAGGTGGCATTATATGTACTGTATAACCAAATGTTATCATATGTGTATAGATGTCTTCAGCCCGTGACTATTGAAGTTTGGTATTTTTTGGACATTGTGCAGATGGGTTTTTAAGCATTTCCTCTTTCGTGGTGAAAGAAATATGAAATGCGAAATTTGATGCCCCTCCTGCGCTTTATAGTATTTTGAAAACTCAAGATTTTTTCCCGTGTTGTTGTCCCAGGTCTTGACTTGTCAAATGGATGAAACGTTTAAGAGAAGGGGGCAAAAGTAAGACCCTTGTAAATGTGCCAAAAAATTGGCCAACATCAGACACTGTAGCACAGTGGTTATCAAATGGGGGTACATGAAGGCACTATAGGGAGTACGCGAAAAATTTTCAGAAACATTTCAGAAAAATACAAGTTCATAAAATTAATTTTATATTCAGTAGGCTATTCTATTTTAGTGTCCTAAAAAAAAACAGCATCTCTCCTATAACAGAATGGTTTAACCCAACTTGTCATATGCCACCTAAAATCACCTTTCAATTACTTGAAAACTTTATTTAAAATTCAGTTATTATAAAATTAATTATTGCTTTCTTTTTTATTTATATATTTTTATTTCCAAATAGTTCGAGAGACCGCATAAATACAAATAGAGTTCCAAAGTTTAATAAATCTGACAATTATGGCATAGCAATCGGTCTTAGCAAGTCTTTTTTAAAATATTTTATTTAATATTTCACAGGGGGTACGTCACTGAAAAAAGGTTGAGAACCATTGTTTTAGCATATGGCTTCCAGTGACTTTTTTGTGCGTCTCAGGGTGCTACACGTGCCTGCCAATTTTGTAGCACTAGGTTACAATAGCAGTCGCTGCTCGGGCCCTAAAAATTATAAACTTCTGATAATAAAGATGAATGAACACAAGAGGAAGGCATGACTACAAATGGGCATTTAGCCACAGTATTTTGAAAGAATTTAAGTCAGGATTTTAACTGGGCACATCCAGAACATGAATCTTGTTGTTCTTCAGACATTCCTTGGTTGTATTGCTGGAATGCTTTGGATTATTGTCATGTTGCATGATCCATCTTCTACCAGGCTGTAACTTCACAAAGGATTGCTTCAGTTTATATTCCAGGATTTCACAATATTCCTCTGAAACAATTGCTCAAGAGGTTCACAAACCTTTGAGCAGCACTATATATATATAATTTTATGTATTTATTTTTACTAACACAGTTTTTTTCATGGTGTAGCTGAATGACAAGGAAGAGGCTTTGGCTCACCAGAGGAAGGTGAGCATCATGTTAGCCCACAAAGCTGAGGAAATGCAAAAACAGTTGCATTTACACTGCCAGTCATCAGACTCTCACATGTCTTCGAAGAAACCACAAGGCACAGCAGATAAGCAGGGACTCCATCAGCAAACGTCTGCTCCTACAGATTCTTTGGTACAATCATCTTTACAGTCCAACATCTGAGTTCACTAATAAAAAGCTGCAGTCAGACTGCCAACCTCAGACAGGTCGGGAGCTGAACATCGAGCCAGTGTCTGTCAGTGGGTGGGAGCGAGTATTATGATGAATGTCTGTATCACGACACATCACACACACGCACACACACCCCCCCACACGCACAAAGCACACACACACACGCACACACACACACACACACCCCACAATGGGCACTGGGTAGATTAGGCCCATGGCATAGCTTTAGAAGAATTGTGGTGGCGAGTGTGGCAATTTTTCTTTATGCGACCGTGTTCTTCCACACACTTGAGCATTTTCGGGTTACGGCTCTCAAATGCGAGCTGAATCAACTGAGCCTTTCCTTTTATGGAGCATCAGTTTATGTTCCAGTCTCAAAACGCATTTGTCAGAGTGGAGAATGAATTCTCATGTATTACATCAGAGTGTGAATGTTAGGCCAAGTTTGAAAGCAGTCAGCTCACTTAACATGACCATCAGAGAGTCAGTACCTAGATAGGAAATTACATGACCTTATGCAAATGTCCACCACAGTTTTTCTTAATTGTATTTTTGTTTTGATTTTTATTTACAACGGCGTATTAGGGTCAAATATAAATATATATTTTTTTAGAGGGTGGGGGCAATATTCTGAGAAAAAAAACTTGAAAATTTGCCACTTTATAAAGTACATACAAGAAACATACGAGAAATACTACTACTCGTAGTACTACTAGTAGCGTACTACTCTGATGTTTGTGCCAATACTTTTCGGTCGGGTTTTCAAATGAGGAGATAGTAATTACTTTAGAAGAGATTAACCATATCATGTTAAGCATTCGCTCTTTGAAGCATTGGGTACGGCAAGCGACAGACTCCTCACTTTGTGAAGGACCACAGCCTAAGGATCAAGAATTTGAGTTAATTTGTTAAAATGTATATTTACTTGTACATTTATGTTTCCAGAATTATTATTTACACAATCATACATTTTGGTATTTTTTTGTACAAGTAGCTAAGTTTTGTCAAATCTGCTGCTCTTGGTCATTCACTTGAATATACCTTAAGTATGCTAGCTTCTGATTGGTTAGTGTTAGTCAGCTGACAGGAGATCAGCAAGCGTTTGCTCTAGCTGCCGTGTATGACGAGTAAAGTTTAAATTACGAATGAATCCGTCTCCATCCTGCTTTTTCATTGTAGAAAGTGTCTCATTAACCACCAACGAATCCTCACATTAGTACAGAAAGGCCAAACTGGAGGGCCTGGGGACAGGGGATCACAGAAACTCATTTGGTGGAGGCGTTACCTGCGAATGCCTTCCCTTTGACGCTGACACTGATTACGACGGTGAAAATCCTGATGCACCTCCAGGATTTATCAGCTTTCTGATTGTTGTCACTGGAGTCAGTGCTAACAGAACTGAACTGAACATGTACAGATGCACCCACGATGAATGGTTTTGAATGCATACATTGTACATACATTGTACATTTAGTTCACAACATTGTTAATGATGTCAGTTTTTGCTGTTGTGTGAATGCTCTTCAGCATCTGGTAAAAATGCTGAAGAGCATTTACATTTCTCTTATTCTGCAGTGTTGTTGATTCATTGATCAGACAGGGGCCCTATTTTTCGTGCCCAGCGCAAGTCTAGTGCAAAGCACAGTCAACAGTGTGCATGGGTGACGTAGTGCATCTACTAAATTCACGAACATACGATATTAGACTTGCCCCGACACAAAATTATGATACGCTCGTTTTTATGCCGAATGCAGTCTACTTTCTCTTACCAAATTGCCAGATGCGCTGGGGGCATGTCAGCTGTGTCCACCAGAAATAACAGCGAGCCCACCAAAATGATGATGTGCCCATTTTTACACCGAGCGCATGTGCGCCTGTCTGCGACAATAGAGCCCTTGCCGTGTATACTGTTGAGTTCTGTTGTTTTTTTTTGCACTTTTCTGTACAATTTTCCAAGTTATGACAATGTTGAGAACACCAAATTGCCCAGGTGCTCATGAAAAATATAATGACAGCAATAGATATGCAGCTTGACATGTTGCTTCTGATTTGTTCTGTTGATCAGTATTCTGGATTTTAGAAAATACTAAATAATACAATTAGGTTTTATTTGGGGGCTGGAGAAGTTCAATTTACTTTTTTACTTAAGTACATTTTCACGTTGGTACTTTTATACTTTTATTTAAGTAATGGAGTGGCTTTAGTACTTGTACTTTTATCAGCGTAGTTTGTGCACAAGTAACAGTACTTTTACTTAAGTACTAAACACTAGTACTTTTGACATCTCTGCTCTGTAGCTGCTCTGGCTTAATCCAACTCGCTGGGTCTTTCAGCGCTGCGTCACACTGCTTAAAAGTCACCATTGCTCGCCGAGATGCTTGTTTGCTCACGCAGAATAGTAGTAAGCTTAAGTAGTAAGTTTGGTCTCCTGTAATGTCTGTGCTTCTAATTAATTGCATGCGCTTCGGCTGCATTCTGTGCTATAGTGACATCTAGTGGTCACTTATCAAACACTGGGGCTTTAACAGTAGATCAGTTTTTCCCCCCATTCAATTTAGCTTTGCTAAATTACAATGCCATTCAGAAATACTAAGTTTAGAATGAAACTTATATTTGTGTTTGAATTTGCTCCACTGAAAATGTTTCAATGTTTCAAATGTGACAAGAAAATACAGCTTGCTGCTATGCTCAATATGCATTTTAAAAGAAATTGCTCCTCAGAATTAGAAAGTTGCTCTGCAAAACAAAACAGAATTTCAAATTATTTTAAACCTTTGCTAAATTATGTTTTACAAAAAGGGGCCTTGTATATTCTTATAGTATGTCAAAATGCACTTGTTTCCTTGTTTTTAGACATTTAATTTATTCAGCTATTTGACATGATTAAATCTGAAATGTCAAGTGTAATGCTTTTGATTCATTCCAGTGGATGATTGGAAAAATAAATATAAATTCATATGAGATAGCTTGTTACGTATGCCTTTGAGAGCGTGTTTGTTTGAAATGTTTTTTTTATTTTTATGTAAAGGAAATTAGAATTAGGATTTTCCCATGTTCATTTTCACTGTTAATGTTGTCTGTTGCCAAATCACTTGTACTGTCTGCCATGCGCCTTGTATTGTCCACACATATTGTTCCCTTCATGTGTCTTACTAACCTATTTGTTGGTAGTCTATGGGGCCATGATTGTAGCAAAACCATTTACAAATGCATATTTTGATCCACAAATCCACAGTTGTACCCCAAAGGTATGTAAACATATGAGCACACTGTATAATGACAAAAAGTCTTAATGCCCATAAAATCCAAAATACTGTGGCAATTGTTTTGATATTTTCAGGGGTACAAGTTGACATGAGTAGAGATGTGCATGCACATTTTGGTGACAATTCATAGCATTTTTATATCAAAGTGACGTGTAGCTTTTGTACATTTACAGTTGTGCTCTTAAGTTTACATGCCCTTGAGGTTTCAAGCACATCTGTATGTAACAATAATTTGTATCCATAATCAAACTCACAAATGTGTAACAAAAATCTACAAACGTGTGACCAAAGTCATAAATGTGTAGCCCAAATCTACAAATTGACAGTTCCGAACATTTCTGATATTTCTGCAAAGCAGTGCAATGCAAATACCTGCTTGGCATGGTATTTCCTTTGCCTGTTACTTGCATACAAACAGGTAGATTTTTATAGTAGTCAATAGTGTTACTATTGAGTGTACTAGTGGTACTACAAAGATCAAAAACCGCCATGCTTTGGTTCCGAAACGCGTCTACAAATACATCTATATTAGGGCTGGGACAAAATATTGTTTGACAATGTATCGCGATACTAGTTCACACGATGCGCAGTATCGAACCATTAAGTGGTATTGCGATACTTAATTGATACCATACATTGTCGTGCAGCGCACCCGCCGTGTAGTGCGGCTGCATTACAAGTAGCCAGCCATATGTTAATCTGCTAATTCCAGAGGGGGAGCAGCATTGCGCCACCACAGTTTAGAGGCAACTCAAAAAACGAGATGAACAAGAGTATAGCCTACTCGCTATTAGCTAATATGTTCGCCTTGAACCGGGAACAACCAACGACGAACGGCACTTTCCCCTCTTCACTCGCCTCTACCGGTTCGTTTCTTTTCCTCTCCGTTTAGTAATGTGCTTAAATTCAGCAGGTCGTCTGATCTCAGGTCAGAGGGAGTTGGCGGTGTGAGGGATCCACTGCCACCTCAACCAGGTTTCAAGGTGGCTCAGTCGGCCGAACACTTTGAACCGCCCCTGATGGTGGGCCATGCCTTCTCCTGCCTGCCTCTCTTTTTGGACTCTTTTTGGACTCTTTTTGGACTCTTTTTGTTTTTCGGACTTTGTGGATCATCTGGAGCCGTCCCTTGAGGGGGGGGGGGGGGTACTGTCATGTTTCGGTTTTGTGGAATTGGATTTTTGTTTAGTTTTGGGTGTTTGCGTCATCTGTGTTTTGTTATGTTGTCCCTGTGTCCTTCCTTTGTCTCGTCAAGCTTTATGTGATACACCTGTGTTTGGCTGACCTTCCTCGTGTGTCAACAAATCAGTGCCCCCTGCCACTTGTGTCTTGCCCAGGTGTGTCACATCATGCCAATTAATGTTGGTGTATTTGTGCTGCATTCGAGGATGGTCAGAAGTCAGTTGTATCCGAGTTGGTTTTTCCCAGTTCAGACCTGAAAGCGTTCAAGGCGAAAGTAAACAACCAAGATGGCAGATAGTGATAAATAGTTTTTTATTTTGGTTTTCAAAACTCATTTTGACCTCCAGCAAACTTGCCTTCTCGCAAATTTGCTTCATTTATTGTTTTTATCTTATTTCATAAGCATTTCATACAATTCAGTAGTTCACCGTATAATTTCATGCAGGGAGATAGCGACATAATGTCACGTAAGTAGTGTCAAATATTTATGAATGAAGAAAGCTATCTAGTTTTATTTTCAAACAAAATAACCCTTTTTTTTTTTCTTCGTCTCTGCTCCCCTGCGTTTGGGTCCTGGACCACCGCATTCCCTGACAGGACACACCTTCTCATTCAATACATTTGCTTTATTTTCATGACTGTACATTGTAGATTCTTGTTGAAGGTATCAAAACTATGACGACAATTAATGAACACGTGGAGTTATGTACTTAACCAAAAAAAAGGTGACAATAATAAAATAAGTACATCAATAAATAGCCACCCTTTTCTCTGATTACTTTTTTGCACATTCTTGGCATTCTGTCGATGAGCTTCAAAAGGTAGTCACCTGAAAGGGTTTTCTAACAGTCTTTAAGGAGTTGCCAGATGTAAGAATGCCAAGAGTATGCAAAAAAGTAACCAGAGCATGGATGGATGGCTATTTTGAAAACTCTATAATATAGTCAGTTATTTCATCTTTTTAAGACATAACTCCACATTAGTTCATACATATTTTTGATGCCTTCAGTGAGAATCTCTAATGTCACCCGCATATTTTAAATAAGACAAAATTCAATACCATTAGAATGAAGATCCCACAGCCATTGCCACCTCCTTGTCTTGGGAGACCCTAAAAACCATAACTGCATTCATCCAGCCATTTTCTGAGCCGCTACCCTCACAAAGGTTGCGGGTTGTTCTGGAGTCTATCCCAGCTGTCTTCGCTTGCCAGCCAATCGCAGGGCACACACAGATGACCAATCATTCACACTCACACCTAGGGACAATTCAGAGTGTTCAATTAACCTACCATGCATGTTTTTTGCAATGTGGGAGGAGACTGGAGTACCCAAAGAAAGCCCACGCAGGCATGAGGAGAACATGCAAACTCCACCCCGAAGCCCAGATTCGACTTCAAAACGTCTGCACTGGGAGGCGAACAAGCTAACCAGTCAGCCACCATGCCGCCTTTCCATATGTGGCTCTGTAGTTTTTTTTCTAAGTCGGCACAAAATGTACAGAATTTTATTGCAGTGTAGCCATGTTCGTAATAAAATAATAACTGATGTAGAGGTGCTGAGACCATGTTAATTAGTTAGTTGTACAATATGGTCATGCAGGCGGAACATTTAGCTGTCAATTTCAACCCATAAGTTTGTCTTTTTCTTCTTTTCTTTTTTGTACAAATATGCATTGAAACTGTTATTATGGTAGCTTCTATTATGGCAGCTTTATCATCATAATCATCATCATCATGCGTACATTTTGCGTACACAATTGTTGCATTGCACCAGGGCTGGACTGGCACACAAAAAAAAAAAAAATCAGCCCTGGCATTTTGACTTTCGCCCACCGTTTGGCCTAAATAATTAAATAGCACTGCATTGGGCCCAAAAGACGCTGGCTCACCGGGCATCAGCCCTGATGGCCATTCCAGGCCTGTATTGTACAACATTTTGTGTTATTCATTGATCTTGTTCTCTTTTAAAATAGTATTCATGTTCAAATGTGTATAAATGTAAAACTGTGTTTAAAGACCTTAATGTTTTTTTGAGTGCCGTAAATGCTATAATAACATGCCTTGGGCCAGGTGTAGGCCTATTTTTAAATGGCGGATTTTACTTATTGCAGGAGGGTTCAGGAACATAACCCCGTGATGGAGGGGGATTTACTGTAGAATGCAGAATACATGTTGCACTGAAAGTGGACAGCAGATGGCGGTGTTGTATCATATTTTACTCATGCACATCTTATGCAGGCTCCCCAGCGCTGATTCATCCGTGCAAAAAACAGTACAGTGGACCTGGGCCCACATGTTTTTGGTTCAGTATTCACAAATTCACTAATTTGTGAATTCTTTTTTAGATCCTGGCACCTGTTATTCATCAAAATCCTTCTTATTTTCATTGTTTTTACTCTATCCCTTCACCTAATTATTCACATTTCCCCCCAGATTTTATTCTTAAAGGGGTGTCAATTATTTTTCACTATTCACGCTCAGTCCTTGACAAATGGATCTTATACTGTAGGTATTAGGTGGTGGAGCTCAAAATGCCCCCAAGTCAATGGGAGTGTTTCTGCCCCTCAGCAGAATGGAAGGTGGATGGATGTGCAGGTTCTCCAGCATGGTATTGATTTATTTAAGTTCAACAGGTTACTGTTTTGGGTCATGTGTTGTCTTACGTTTTAAGTCAACACATGACCAATGCAGTGCTATTTAATTATTTAGGCCAAACGGTGGGCGAAAGTCAAAATGCCAGGGCTGATTTTTGTTTTATTTTGTGCCAGTCCAGCCCTGGTACACTAGAACATCCACTGTGCTGTATTCAAGAGTATTATGCAACTTAGACTTAATTTTAATGTTAGCAATCCTCATACTGACGGAAGTCCCCTGGCTTACATTAGTTTTCTCTGCATACTCCAGTTTAAAAGTGTCCTTTAAAGTTGCTATGCAATAATAGTAAACATATATGTTTACATAAAGAGGTGTATTTGTACAAAGACTTGGGTCTTATGTCAAAGGCACTGTACTGTTTGTGTCTGCAGATACTTTAGGTGCTTACTCTCTTGCTGCATATATCAAGTCTTTTAATGTACAGAAATTCTGCAGATTTTGTTTGGCGGACCGTGTAGATATCCAGGAGCATGATGTCAGAAGTGGGAAATTTACATTGAGAACACCACAATTGTTTGATGAAGCTGTTAATGTCCGTAAGACAACTGATGTCTCATGTGTTGATGGCTTGAAAAGAGACTGGTCTCAAAGAAGGCTTCTCCATTTTCATCGGCTAAAGGTTTTCCTCCAGACTTTTTGCATGATCTATTAGAAGGAATTGTACCATTGAAACTGTGTTTATATCTATCAGATTTTCCTGCACTTGCTTACTTAATTGGCACAAAATACTGTGAAGGCATGGTGCTCTCCGTTGGAAAGACAAGTGGACTGCCAGATTTTGGAACAATACTGGAGAATCTGTGTAATTGATGGTTGCATTTCATTAATCACTGCAGCGTTTGTAGAACATCTACGGTGTTACCAACTGGCCAAAAGAGACTTGAAAGTAACTGTGGTTGATGATCCTGAGAGTCTGAATGACTACACCCCACTAACTGCTTACCCTGCTGAAGGAAAACTGCTCATCACTCCAAGAACACTCCTGTTACATTAAGATGATGTGTGAATGAAGGCTGTTTCGTACATTTAGATATACTATAATGGTGTATTCTTCTTCTTCTACTTCTTCTTTTTCTTCTTCTTATGATTATTATTTTGATGATTATGATTATGATTATTATTATTTTGATGATTATGATCATGATTATTATTATTATTATGCAAGAAAATTAAGTGTTTTCTTGTTTTTTTTCCCCACTGAGTTTCAGCTGTTGGTGACTGTCCACTGATGCTTCTCAGAGTAGTCGTCTCACCGCAAGAAATAAGGCAGGTCACCCTGCAGGATGTTCAAGATGTACAATACTGTGCAACACGCTGGGCCTCCGAGGGAACTTTATTTTACAATTTGAAGATCCAAACTTTGGGAATGAGGTTTGCAACCTTACAGATTTTAAGGACCTACCAGTGGAACGAGCCACACTGAAAGTTTTGTCTACGTCCTCTGAAGTGGCTTCTGACTCAACATTAGACACCACAAGCTTTGGTTCTCCAACCAGTGCCGATTCAGTTAATTGGCCTGATCTCTTTGTTATACCAACTTTTTCCCACAACATTGAATATCAACTTGGAGTAGCAAATATGCATTTGCCAAGGACGGAACTGTGACGGTCATCTCAAAGGGTGTGAAGTAGAGCTGTCAAAATCAATCGATTAATCGACAAGTAATCAATTATTATATTAATCCACAACTATTTTAATAATCGAGTAATCGTTTGGCACTATTTTTTTTTTTTTAATTGTCCAAATCCTCTGATTTCAGCATATCAACAGTAACTGATTTCTGTAGTTCTTCATGAAAGAAAACTGATTATCTTCTGTGTTTAATCAAAATAAGACATTTGCAAACATCTGTTTATACTTTGGAAAACAATGACCGAACCAGTAACATAGTACAACATCACTTTTTTTTTAAACTCATTCACTCACAGCCATTTTCATTGAAGCAACCCCCTTCGCTCCCGGCTGTTTTACTGAATTTTGACTGATTTTGCAAGGCCCACAGAATATTGTGTTCTATTGCTATAAAAACATGGAACCTACCAAAAGAAAGATTTGTATATTCTTTCATCGGGGTAAAAAGTATATTTCTATCTGTTTCCGTTTTGCAGCAATTAGCATTAGAATATAGCTAAGTTTCATCATTATTCACAAATTTGTTGAAAACACTGGGGAAAAGAGCTTGTTTCAACATGGCCCTGGCTGATCTCTTATACTCTGCTGCTACCTGCTGGACGTTTTTTGTAATAACTACCATTGTTTTAAGCGACCTCCAGGTCAGAGGCTGCATCAAAGCCTTCTGTATGCTCTACCATAAACAAAAACATATAAATGTGTTTTTAGGACCAAGGCTATATTTAAAATAGAACATTTTTATAAATTTTTTGGGAGCAAATGAGTTATAATCACTATACAAATACAAAGTATGAAATAAACATCAATCACTGGTTAATAAACAGTAACGTGGGAAAAAACTTTTTTTAATACACAAAACCCAAAATGAATCAGATTAGTCGATTAATTCTAAAAATAAAAATAGTCGCTAGTGGACATGATGGCTAGTCCTGGACAGAATTGCTGATGTCATATCTAAAATCACAGCCATCTCAGCAAAGACCATTATGAAATAAAGCCAATAGCCGCTGTGCAAAGTTTGGCATATTTACTTTAATACTTTTGCTGAAAAGTTGATCAATGTGTGTTGTCCTAATCAAATAAATAAAGTAAATAAATAAATCTAACCTGTTTTTTGTTTTTTAATTGTGAAGTGGTGAAAAACTGTTTTGTTATTCATATATTTGGTGTGCTTGTTTTTTGTGTAGGTACTTCATTCTCAATCAATCCGAGAAACATCTCTTGAACCCTGAATAATTGCTGAAAAGTCTGGTTGCATACTTGGAGCCCATTGCACATGTATGGCTGGCCTTGGAGAGACATGCACACATGTTGCTGCTGTACTGTTTCTAATTGAAGAAATGGTGAAGCGGAGGGATACAAAGACTGTGACACAAGAAAAGTCATATTGGCTGTTGCCAACTGCACTTTCAAAGGTGGAATACAGGGAATGCAGGAAGATCGACTTCACAGTAACAAAGCGATCCCAAGTAAAAGAGTTGGCTTGATGAAATGTGCTGCTCTTAGACATTCACTGGCGAAACAAAGTGCTAGTGAAGTTTCTACTGCTACAACTGGAGAAACCAAAAAGACAACCAGTGATGAACTGTCATCATTATTCTGTGCTCTCAGTGCAACTGGATCAAAGTCTGCAATTCTGTCACTGATTGAGCCTTATTCTGACAGTTTTGTTCCGAAAGCGATTGGAGAAAATTTCCTTCCTGTGTTGACTCAGTTGCGAAAAGATGAAGCAGTTCACATGGACTATAGTGATCTATTATCCTTGTGCAAATATGTTGATATTTCAGTATCACAGGAGCAAGTAAATGCAATTGAGGCATCGACAAAGGAACAAGCTAAACTATGGTTTAGATTTCGTGCTGGCCGAATTACAGCATCTAAGATGAAAACTGCATGTTGCACTGATCCAACAAAACCAGCACAGTGCTTCATTAAAAGCGTGTGCAATCCTGAGTCAAACAAATTCACACTAAAAGCTACCACCTGGGGATGTAATCATGATAAATTTGCATGCGACATGTTCATAGATGAGCATAGGAAATATCATAAAAATGTCACAGTACAAGACACAGGTTTCTTCATTAATCCAAGTGTCCCATTCCTGGGTGCCTCTCCCAATGGCTTTCTTTCTTGTGATTGTTGTGGTGTCAGTGTAATTGAGGTGAAATGTCAATTTTGTTTTAAAAATGACACATTGGACAGTGTATTCTATTTGGTAAAGGACAGTGAAGGAAAACTGTCACTTAACCGAAACCACCAATATTTCTACCAGGTGCAAACTCAACTTGGAGTGTGTAAACTTGAATCAGCCTATTTTGTTGTTTGGACAGAAAAGGATCTGCATGTTGAGCAAATTTTATTTGATGAAGAATTCTGGGGTGTGATGTGCACATTTTTGATACAGCCATTTTGCCAGAATTAGTTGGCAAGTTTTACACAAGGTTTTCTATGGCAAATTTGTCCTCTTCACAACCTTGCACCTCAGCTGAATCACATGGCTCTGACTGTGCTGCAAGTACAAGTGGCAAAGAACAAACTTGGTGTTTCTGTGGCCAAGTTAAGTTTGGAAAGATGATTATGTGTGACAATACTAAATGTCCCATTCACCACTCGTGCACCAAAGGGAAAGTGGTGTTGCCCAGAGTGCTTAAAGGTACCACAGTCTGGATTAAAAAAGGGAAAGAAACATCTAAAGTAATACAAGTATTTCAGTGAACTGCTGTGAAGTTTTCCACTTCAGACGATTTACTTGTGGTTTAAAATTATGTTAAAATATTTTTTTTTCCAAAGGTAGAAGAAAAGTGTTTATGCCATAACATAATTTATAATACACTCTTATATACACTGTTATATTGTATTTATAATAATACGGTTGAGATGCATGGCTTTCTTGAATAAATGTGTGCTTCCGAGTGACACGCTGTATGTTGTCTTCCATAACAATATAGTAACAGTGATTACTTTAAGTAGCTAATCTTTTAGAAATAACTTTTGGCTACACACTTGCAGTCCAAACAAGTATATGTAACAAAATGAATGGATGTACTCACCACTAGAGGCTGCTATTGTATTACTATTATTCTTTCATTCTGATTGTTGAATTGTAACAAACTTCTGTCATTGCCTTTTCTAAGAACAGCTCACCAGTATTGACTGGATAGTTGCTATTAATACAGAAACACCCTAATCAAGCTTGATGCATTTTGTATTCCATCTGTGCCTTTAAAAAAATGTTTTAGTTATTAAAAAAAGAAGAAGTCATTATTAATGATTAATGGCATTTTATTTCCAAAGTGAATATGGAATACACTTTAATTAAATCAACAACTGATGGACAAAATTTCACCAGAGCACAACAGACAAGTCCAATCTTATCTATGGTACAATAACGATATTTATCTTTGCACATCAATAAATGAAGTAGTGGCTATTGATACATTCAATCAGCTGCTTAAACTTGTCAAGTGACTTCTTTACAGGGATGTGGGGACTGAGGAATGTAAAGAAACCTAACAGTATCTGGTATGTAGGTAGGCCAGTGAAAAATATAACTTTTTCATCTTCACCAACAAAGGCACTTTGGTCATAGGAAGTCAACAAACATGCAACATCATCTCTCAATTCCAAGTTTTCTTAAGTCTCTTAAGTTCAGAGGTCATCGCTTCAATGACATCACCAGTCAATTCAGTTTGGGTCTTTGTACAGTTGCCATAATCACTGGTGGTGGGCTCATCAATCTCAGCATCACCAGCAAAAGCAGAATCATCATCATGATCATCATCGGTAGCAGCAAAAGCAGCAGCAGCAGCTTCAGCCCTCAGTCTCTGCTGTGTTCGATTCACACGACGCCTGTAGCACGATTCCCCAGTTTCCTTTGCTGACTGAGATGCACCTCTTTGCTGCCCTGTCATTCCAACAGAGGGCACCCAATTTGGGTTATCCTTTTGGTAAAGATCAGACTTTTTACCTGGAATACAAAGTGGAGGGAAAAAAACAGTTTTTACTCGTAAAATCATCATTACGTTAGAGACCTTATGATTTGCCGCAGCAATAAATATTTCACTTACCTGACAAGAAGTGTGCCGAACAAATTTGGATGCTATCCAAATTTTTCCCTCGTAGATCCTGGTTGAGCTTTGCCAACCACAGATGCCTCCTTTCCTCCAACAACTCCTGACATTTCTTCACCCTGGTTTTTAATAACTTTTGGAAGCCGATAATATTCCAAATGTTTTTTGCGGTCTGACCTGTTTGTACAACTAAAAACACGGCAATAGTTCGTTCACCTCTGTCCTCAATGAAGTTCTTTGTTGTGGTGCGGAGTGCGGACAGCAGGACACAGAGTATCTCCAAGAGGGCTGCTTCCGGCTGACTGCGCGTCGTGAAAATGCTCTATTGTAAATAAAAGGAAAAGGGGGAAGGGACACTGCATGCCAGTCAAGAAGTCCAGAAAGGGCAAGATCCACTACCTGCCTGAACCACCTGATGGACAGACTTCTGCAAAATCGAGAGACAATGCTTCTAGAAGTGCAGAAGTGCAACTAAACATAATTAATAATTTTACTTTCAGTGTCTTACATTTGCAAATAATGCTTTTGCATCACGTAAGTACTCTTTTGAATGTAGGACTTTGACTAACACTGCTTTACTGGGGTATTGGAATACCTTACTACTTTACTAATTTTGCCATTTTCAGCAGTAAAAAGTTAATATTTTGTCAAAATTAAATTGATTAATAATTTAATAAATTTGATAACATGATTATTTTTCATATACAATTAACGCCTTTTAAAACGCATTTTGCCAATTGCTGTGGACTGACAATGACATCACGTGTTGAGGGCTCACATAACAACCAATCACGTCTCAACTTGTAAACGTTAGATAAGCCGTGATTGGTTGTTACGTGAGCCCTCCACACGTGATGTTATTTTCAGTCGTAAGTGTCAAAATGCCTTTTTAATGGTGAAAATTGTACATGAAATTAATTGAAGTTATCAAATTCATTATAAACAAAATATGAACTTTTTACTGCTGAAAATTGGAAAATTAGTAAAGTATTAAATGATTGAAATTACAATAAAATTAAACAATTGTTATTAGGCCCATGGAGAAACACTTGATAATGACGTGCTAATGAAAGGGATGCATGTCAGACTGCTTATTTATTGCACACAAAGCACCTCTCCAGGATGCATTTCCCTTGGAAGTCTTGAATGTAGCTGTGGTAGTTGAAGAGACAATTATGACAATTATCATTCATGACCTCAAAGATGTGCCCACAGGTTTTGCCATGTTAATAATCCTCGAGTGCCCCCACAACATGACATACTCCTTCGAATTCTTTCAGAGGGTCATCATGAGCATTAAACCGGACCAGTTTTCTGCAAAAATCCATGGAATCAGAAATAAACTGCTTAGATACCGCTTTAAAAAAAAAAGGAATTCCTATATCTCTAGCGGTTAATGTAGTTTTTCCAACTCTGCAATTCACATTTATTGGTTGTAGCAGTGGAACTTATACTGCACTGTTCAATGCTCTTTATAGCATAATAGCTTTGTATTTTTCTTGTTTCAGGTTTTGAAAAAGTTTGGGAAGCAGTAGATTTGCTCTTGTTTACATTTAGATTTTATGATCTAAATGATTTTATTTATGTATTCATATTTTATAACAATCTACGAGCATGCAATCTTATGGTCATATCAAGGATTTCAATTGCTTGTGTCACTCCAAAGTTGTCACTTTGGAGAGCTCACAGAATAAGTGATTTGTGATAGAATCATGTTGTGTGGCATCAACAATGACAGTATCAGAAAAGCTCTGCTATGTGATAGTGACTTACTTAAAGCCATTTAAAACAGCCATATCTATGAAGTGACTGAGAAAAACATGAAAGCCTGAGCAAAGCAATCAACGACAGTGGTTGCGTTACAGTTGAGCTCCACTAGAAGGCAGTACAGGTTAAGAAATAAATAAGCAAGCAAACACTATCCTAAACCTATCATCACAAACTGCAATAATTACAGAGGCAGCGAACCAGCGCAAAGAGATACATTTTCAGCGTTTGTCAAGCAGTGACACAAGTGTAAAAAGATGAATAAATACAAAATGTACTGCAAGTCAAAGCCAGCAAATCACAACACAGAAATAAAAGTTTCACAAAGAAAAGCTTCACCAGAAGACCAGTGCATCAACTTGAAGTTGAGCAGTCAGAATACGCTGCTACTGATGATACCAACTATGTGGATAGAGTATTTGTGGACACTGTCGATGCTCAAATAAAAGATAGAGATGAAGGTTTTTCACTCTGCATGTACATGGAAGCTGTTGAAATGAAAATTTACACAGTAGCAACATGTAATGTGATGGCAAAGGACAATTTTCAACAACTTTCTGAGGGAGACATCCTTCCATATAACCTTGCGCTGCAAGCTGAGTTTTTGTGGGTTTTATGAGTTTACGAACTCCTAAGAATCCACCTTGTACCGAGCAGTGTTGGGCAGTAACTAGTTACCAGTAACGCATTACTGTAACTTAGTTACTTTTTACAATAACTAATACTCTAATAAATTACTTTTTAAATACAGTAATTTAGTTACAGTTACAGTATGGCACGTTATTCAGTTACTTATTTAATTTAATAATTTAATTGTGCGACACTCCTGAGGATAAGTGGTTCAGAATCAAATAATGAATGGATAGCTGCTGTGTACTGTACTACTTCCTGTTTACAATGGATTGCCACTCTCGTACTAACAAAGAAGACGCATTGTGGTTGTGTATCGGATTTGGCAGTCATGGAGAGTCAAGACGAGTTTTTCGACGTGGAAATACGCTCCTTACTTTAGTTTAGCATAAGGGAACATTATTGTTTATTGTTACTAAGTCTGATTGGTGAAACAGGCATCTCCAGCAAAAAATACAAATAAAGTAATGAATGAATGGGCGGAGGGGGGGATGATTCGGAGTAAGAGTAGCGTTTCTTCTTCACACATCTACTCAAGCAAAAGTAAAAAGTAAAACTAATCTTAGAAGTAAATTTTTCTCAAAAAGTTACTCAAGTAAATGTAACGGAGTAAATGTAACTCATTGCTGCCCACCTTTGGCGGTGCCAGATGTATTCTCCGGAGTTTGTGAACTCTCAAATACCGCAAGAATTCAGCTTGCTGGCAAGGTTATATCCAGGTAGCTTCCCTTTTTCTTTGTCACCTCAAACAAAATGTTTCTGTTGTTTTGCAGCTTCTGCCAGCAAAGCAGTAATCGTGCATTGACATTCAAATTGACTTCCATCTTTGTAACGAATGGGAAAAGTGGGAAGTGACGTATGCCATAAAGCAGTCAGCACATTTGTAGGTTTTTGTGCAGTGTTCCTACTATCCTCCTCAAAATTGTTTAGTCCCAGGAAAAATGATACCAACCCCATCACGCCATGGAAGAGTTATGAAAATATTTTTAATGGTTGAAAAGTACCTAAGTGCTACATTAAAAGACAAAAAACAAGCTCAAAATAAACTATTTAAGCACAAAACGTACTAACCCATGGTAGAAAAGCCATTGTAGAATTCCCAGAAATAACGTCCAAGAAGAATATCGATGTTAACGACAGCCATACGTGGCTATTGTTTACAAGTAGCGCTCTATATACGCGGTTGTTATCGCGTGAACTCAATTTTCCAGCATGAACCCCCGTGATCCTGTGGTCTGGCGTGTGCAGATTTCCGAAAAGGATAGCTCATGCAACATACTTGGTGTGAATTGCAGTCTGTACGGACACTGTCCGGAAACTCTGCATCCTGTTGGAAAACAATCTTTGTCTTCCGCGTGTTCGTTTTGTTCCGGGTAAAGAGAATGTTGATTTTCTGAATACAGACTAGAGATCGGTGAACAGGTCCTTCGAAGGATTTATTTTACAGAATATTCTGGACACAAGCGGGTTTACAGAAGCACAGCTGTTCCTCGCAAGTGTGTCGTTACAGCAGACTCCCAATATTATTATACTATCTTGAAGGGCGGTACCACAGTTTCCAGCAAACAGTTCAACCAAAGTTGATGGACGTACAGAGATAAATTTAAGGACACTATTCAGACACAAAACAAAAGCCCATTTGAGGTACTATCTTGAAAAAGTATTACAACTCCTCCTTTTTCCCTCAGCCTCCATTCCCCCTTTCTCCCCCCAACCAAGACAGACACCCCAGTGCATTCAATCATAAGATAAATGGCCCTCCGATGTAAAAATAGAGGAGGTTTCAGACCGGACATTCCTTAGTATAAGATAAGACTTCAGCCACAGACAAATGGCCCATTGATGGGAAAATAGAGGAGGCCCCCCAAACACTCACCCAGCTCTACTGAGGAAATTAAAACAGTTATGACTAAATCTAAACAGTTATAACTAAATCTGGGCAGAATACTCTCAACAGTCCACACCGCAATCAGTGTGAACTAGGCGTAAGTGCATCTTTTTCTACAAATTAATCAAGCATACATACCTGGTGCATCAATCATTGAAAAGCAGGTTCGATAGTTCCCCACTCTTACGTTGAATCTTAGTACAAATAAATGCTTTGGGAACACATACCCACAGGTAAGATAATGCCACGCAAAGGCACATATTCCTCCTTATCTGTGAAAAACAAGTTTTTTTTAGAATTCAATTGTAACTTTCTTTTGATCTCACGTGTGTAAACCATGGATGCATGGTACCACACTGCCCCTAAGAGGCCAAAACGCACATGAAAAGCCAGTATTTGTTCTTACAGTTTTTTTCAGTTGCGATTATTTGAGTATATCCCCATTTCACGTTCTTACTGTTTTACTTAGTCATTGTACTTTCAAGTTATATTTTAAGTTGATATTTCAAGAATTATTTTTTTACTGAGAGAGCTCAGTATTGTTCATTCGGTAATCTTACCGATTTGACATTTCATCATTGCTCTCTTCTTTTTTTGTATGTGCGTGAGAATGTGCATGTGCGGGTGTGTGTGTGTGCATATGTGCGTGCATGTGAGTGTGTGCTCAATAATTCACCTAAAACCTATTAAAAATCCCATACGATTCATCTAAACCGAATATTTCAGAATCCAGCTAGAGTCGTGAAGTTTTCAGGAGACCCGAGGAAGGATCAAAGAAAATAAAGAAAAGTTAAATCTAGCACCGACCAGACTACCCACCGGGTTACCAACCAGAATCTTTCACCAACCCCAGAAACATCTAAATTCCAACAAATTAGGGAGACCTCAAGAGACCAAAGGAGAGACTGAGGAAAGGAAGGAAGGATAGATGTAGCAGAGTGAGATCCACAGATATCAGCCGCCACCGATTCAACGACCAGAAGATGAGCAGAATGTGTTTGAATTTCGGTAGATGCTGGTGTGGTGGATCTGGCATGCATGAAAACCTCCACCAAAGACGGGAGCCGTCGACCCCGGCCAGGACAGATTAAGCACAACCCCCCAGGGCCACCCAGGCACATAAAAAAAGGGGGGGGGGGCGTGGTGGCGCGGCAGAGATGGAGATGGGGGACCGCAGCACTGCTTAATACTGCGGTCTGCCCCAACCGATGGCTCCCCACCCTGACACACCCGCCCTAGTTGTGGGGTGCATTAAAATTGGAGGGGAGTTGTAGGGCGAAGACGGTGTCTCCACCCTACCCCACTCCCCAAAGTGTGTGTTATGTGCCCTATGTGTCTATTAACAAAGTGTATTGATATTTCAAGGATTCAAAGAATGTCTTTACTCAAAATTCAAGGATTAAAACATCCAAAGGACTTTTTTTTGTCTTAACACTAGAGGCGATTACAATTCTTAATAGTAAATAATAGCATGACTTCAATAATTAAATCACTATTAATCACACATTTTATATCTCAATTTACAATCAAATGTACAATAACTTTTTTTCCTCTAATTTTCCTCTAACACTTGTTAACATAAAAGTGGGAAGAAATATTAACCTAATAGAAATATGGTTGTATTTTTAGTCATTGATACAATAATTTCATAACAATTCATAAAACAATTTTTTAAATAAAAAATATGTACTGTACTGTAAAAAAACACACAAAAAAAAAACAAGTGTGACATTGATTTGTGTTGGTAATTTTTCTGTCACTACATGGCATAATGGCGTTTGTAAGACAATGTTGACAAGTGAGTGCATTTTTCTTTTCATATTTAGAGCTGACTAATTTTTTAAACATGAATTAACATAAACATAAATAAATTCTGCACATTTTGAAACTGTAAAATACAACTTGACCCCAGTCCCCACAAATATATGCATTGTTATTTAATTTATCACTGCTAAATTGTATTTTCATGACTCCTTTGCACATCATTGAATGCTTTTATTTTGTTAAGTTCAATATGGATGCACATTGTAAAATGACGCAACTTAACTGCAAACGAACCATAAAAGATCAATGTGTTATTTTCATATTAAGAACTGACTAATAAGAAACTAAATATGAAATAAAACAAATTTAAATTGAAGAAAAAAAAAAACTTGACCCCACTCCCCACAAATTGTTAAGTTTTATATATATATATATATATATATATATATATATATATATATATATATATATATATATATATATATATATATATATATATAGGCCAAATCTTGTCCTGGCCCCCTTGATAGGATGCAATAGGGCAAGCAACCCAGGCAATTGCCTATGGCCCGAAGCTGAAGTGGGCACAGAGAAAGGATTTAAATATGTCATGATCGTATAACTGACAAAGCACTACAATTGCAATGCTTTAGATGTTTTAGATGCTCCTTTATAAATGTCAGAAATCCCCTTCATAGGCCTCTTAGTAGCTGTTGCTGGCTAATGGATAGTAGGAATCTGAGAGGCATCTGACATTAATCCATAACAAGGACTGCAAACCCCTGTAGACACTGCTATGACACGTCGGGACTCAGGAAGCTCCTTAATGGGGCCCCCTACGAGCAGGCTTGTTGTCAAACACACTGACAACAAAATACAAATTAAATATATCTTTGCTTATCCATCTTCCTGGTGTTTTTCGGGTGGTGGTGGAGGGGAGGGCCATTATCCCTCTTGCCTGAGGGGCCCCAGTGGGTCTAGAAATGCTCCTGCCTGAGTCAGTGGGTCACCCACCCTCTATCCATCAATAGCCAGCTTGCAGGAACAAAGGAGCATCATAGCATGGAATAGGCACATGCTTTTTGGGCCGCCTGGACCCTACAGGCATTTGATTTGGGACAGCCATGATTCTTGTTTACACTATGGAAAATATTGGCACTGCCTGAGCTCAGCTCTTGCGCCATTGATTGCTGCTTAAGCTGCATGGCCGAACTCTGACCAAAGCTGTTCCATTGTATTGACAGGACTGGCGTGATTAATTCAAAAGAAAATAGTTTTTCGTATGGCTGGCTGCATTTCGCTCTGATGAGGAGAGTGGCAGTAGCAGTGGCACAGGAGAGGGAGGGAGGGAGGGAGGGGGAAGTATACACAGACACCACAAAGACTGCATGTTGAGGGGGTATATGAAAAACATGAAGCCACAATACACTGCTGAGTTTTGACATATCCCTGCTCCAGGGCTGTTGAATTTACAAGCCATTGCTACTGCCGGCCTCAAATGTATTTGGTGCATTATGTTCCACGTCTTTCTCGATTAGTGGAGTAGTGACTGACATCTATTGAATAAAGCAGTATTCTATGACACAGACCAGCTGATAGCGCCTGTGTGACATGCTTGATTTGAGAGGAGGCCAGGTTGTTGTGATCTATTCAGCAGTCCTTATACTCCTCCTTATTTTTGTGTGCTTTCGCTTGTGTTCATATGTGCAATGATCAGTGGGCAATGCTGGAGCCTCCGAGCTCTCACAGCAGCTGTCGTGCTCTTCATGAAGATACAGCTGGACTCGTTCCACGATGTTAAGTGCAACATTATTATTATTATTATTATTATTATTATTCCTTACTGCCACTACAAAAAGTTATACAAACCCAATTCCCAAAAAGTCGTGACACTAGGCAAATTGTGAATAAAAAACTGAATGCAATTATGTGGAAGTGCCAAATTTTTATATTTTATTTAGAATAGAACATAGAGAACAGGTCAAAAGTTTAAACTGAAAAAATATATAATTTTAAGGGAAAACTATGTTGATTTAAAAAAAAATAAAAAAATAAAAAAAATAAAAAAAATAAGAATAAACATTAGTAGGAAATCCTGGATTGCTATCAACATTTTATGGGTGCTTTCATGGCTACCTGTAGGGCTGCTCGATTATGGAAAAAATTATAATCATGATTATTTTGGCAATAACTGAAATCACGATTATTCAAACAATTATTTATTTTTTTGGTACAAAACAAGATAATGTTTAAGCATTTAAAAATATTAAGATAAATTTAAAAAAATAGAAACACTAATTATGCAAATTCCTGAAACAAAATGTATTAAATTAGTTTAAAATTTATAAAAATATATATTTATAATATTTTTTATGTATGTATGTATGTATGTATTTATTTATTTATTTATGTTGGCCAAAACGAAGTTGGAGTGGAGCTTTTGCATTGTGCAGTAGGATGATCATCTATTTTTTGCTACAAAACAAGCAAATGTTTACACATTTAAATATATTAAGACCAATTTTAACAAATAGAAACACTATAATTATGCAAGTTCCTTTTAGATTAAACGAAATGTATTAAATTAGTTTAAAATTTAAAATAGGTGCAAATGTATACATTTAAACAATTAAAAATGTTGTATTAATAATCTTTTTTACGATTGAAAATGCTGATTTTGTAATTGTGTAGTTTAATAATTGAAATTGTAATTGAATTTTGATTAATTGCACAGCTCTAGCTACAATGCTACATGTATACAGTGTTATGGAAACTTCAGCAGTTTTTACATAAACAAACACGCTAAATGAATAAATGTGAACTTTTAACAAGCATCATCAGTGCATTGTAACCTCTGACACAATTTTCAGCAAATATCAACCTAGTAACAGACCACTGATGCTCCTGACACACAAAATTGTCCCGATTAGCCTCGAGTCTAAATAGCTTGTACATGGGATGATGGAGGTTAATCAGCAAATTCAGTTCTGTCCACTTGTTTATACACTTGGAAGGGAAGGTCAATTTATTGACCTAACTTGGAAGGGAAGGTCAATTTATTGACCTATCCCGATATGCATGCATGCATGACAAAATGCTGACAAATAAACCGAGGCCTTGATGTTCCATTAAATGATCGATTCTACCCGTTTAGAGTGGGGGCTGCTCAGGGACCGCGTTAAGGTCAGTGTTTGTTAGTTCATTGATGGAGTGATTAATAAATCAATAAAGGCTAGAGAAAGGTTCAGTAAATCAAATAATTCCAGAGAGACTTGTGACTTATCTTAGTAACGAGAGAGTCTCTCTTCCTACTCTATTTTGTAGATGCTGCTATTTATGCCGATGGGCCTGCTGTATAGAGTCAGAATTATAGTCATTATTGGTATTATTATCACTGTAACCGTAAAAAAAAAAGTGTACCACCTACAGTCACTATTTACCTTTTTTTTGTTTCTGAATAAAACATTTTCTGCACAAGTTGACACAGTACCATCTCAAGGAAATGGAAAATGTAAATATTGTATAGAAGTACAATTGTGAATTTTCCAAATCACAGCCTTACTGTCTTGTAGTGAGCTGTGTGGGTGCAATTAAGAACAATGACTGGTCATTGCCCCCTCCATGTACCTGCCCCATCACTTACAACAAAAGTGATATTAATAGAGGTGAGTATGTTGACATGTTGGTGTGCCATATTGTTCTGGTGAAGATATTTTCTGATGAGCTAAAGGGAAATTAAAAAAAAACGAATTAATAGAGCAAATGAGGAAAATAATCTATAATATAGTATAATCAATAGTGGCCAGAAGGAGGCAGTAGAACCCCATGACTCCAATTAAAGTAGTTCCTACAAGAATCTGTGCTGAGCATCCGTGTTCATGGCGTCTCAGGTTATGTTTTAGTGCATTTCCAGTGCATTGTTCTTTGAGTTTTATGTATTTCAATAAGAATGGGATTATAACACTAACATGCACATTAATCTAATACATATACAGGTTGTTCGTTTTTGTGCATACATCCTGCTTGTTTCCTGCACAACCTATGCAGCACATACTACATAGGGAGAATGCTGTAGGTTAAGCTTTTTTTTTTTTCAGGATTATGAAAGGACCGTAGTATTTTGGGGTCAAACATATGTAAGGTTGAGAAATAAGTAAGATTTAAGTTTATATATATATATATATATATATATATATATATATATATATATATATATATATATATATATATATACTTACCTTTACATTTATGTTTCTAGAATTGTTATTTACACATTTATATTACAGTGGTACCTCGAAGTTTGAACACATTTCGTGTTCAAAGTCCGAATTGTTCAACCTCCGAATTTTTTTTTCCTATAGGAAATAATGTAAATGCAATGGATCTGTTCCCAAGCTCCAAAACCTGAAAATTCCTATTAAAATTTATATTTATGTAAAAAACATGTACAGTATTTTAAACAATACGAAAACTCACCAAACTTTGCACACTCCTCGGGCTTGGCGAAAATTTTTACATTATGAAGTTGCCATAACAACATGATAACATATAGCGCCACCTAGTGTGCAAAAATATGCACCAATCCCAGGCACGTTTGACCGAGGGCTACGAAAATTGGCAGACACGTGAAGTGCCCTGAGACACATAAAAAAGTCAGTGGAAGCCATATCCTAAAATGTACAGGAAGTGAGCTTTGAATTTTTGAATGTCCGATTTTGGCCCATTTTTGCACATTCACTGTGGTCATTCTTTTTGCCCATTTGCCAACAGTTTTCATCAGATTTACTTCTAACTTGGCATGTATCATCTCAAGACCTGCAACAACAACTGGAGAAAAATTCTTGACTTTTTGAAATACTATATTTTCATAGCTCATTTAAAATGACTCATTACCTCGTCTGGCCTGTAGACAAAAAAGCTGCAAAATTATCCTCCTGAAGGAACACCGCAAATGTGCTTTTCCCAGCCCTGTCTGCGTAGCAATGTGTGTTCGCGCATGCATAGTCAGTTTCCTAGTAGAGAAGTCCTTTATGCAAATAGGCAGATCTCTAAGCAGCCTTTTTACATCGCTGTATTATTCCTATGGGACCGTACGTTCGCACAGTGCATTCGTGAATTCAAAACACATTGCAAAGTACGGCGGTAAGATGACGCCACTCTGGAGAGTATAAAACTATTTTCACGCCTTTCTTTTGAGGAAAAACGTCAAATTTTGAAGGTTGGGAGACCAACGCCAAAGCTACCGGATCTTCAGCAAAGTAAGGCAAAGAGAATTATTCATACTTTTCACAAATAATGGTACATAAGGAAAGATTGGCTTTGGCTATTTCATGGTAATTGGCATTGCTATTGCTAGCTTGGTTTTGTGAGGAATTAGGCTGTTTTACAGGGAGATATCCATTTTATTACATTATTTCCAGGCGTCCGGGTGGGTTTTATAAATTGATATTGTCCGTTTTTCGTTGTGCGGCAAATGGGAGGCGGTGGGCACTGCAACATGTTTACCGTGACTGGCAGACCGCACACTGGCTGTGACGGTGGCCCAGAACTTTAGCTGAGTGGCAAATGTTGAGTTGCCACACCGTAGCGATGGGTACGGACAAAGTAAAAGTAAAAGAATCGAAGTAAAAGAATATATATTTAAAAAATTGCGGAGCAAAAAATTTAAGACTTCAAAAGAGAGTAGTTTTTTTTTTTTTAATATATACGTTTTTTATTCATGTGGCATGAATAGTCTGATGAAGCCCTAGGCAAAACGCGTTGTGTAAGTCAATAAATTGTGGCTCAATTTTCAATTGCGTGCAGTGGACCATTTTTCCCCCCCAGAATCTTAAAAAATATATTATGTTTGTTTTCATTCCAAATTATTTCACTATTAGGACTGTTGTTTTATTTCTGTACTTATTTATGGGGACTGTATACTTCTAACCAACCAAATTCCCATCCTACATTTGCCTCTATTAGACACATACAGTCAGTGTTGGCAACGTTACTTTAAAAAAAGTAATTAGTTATAGTTACTCATTATTTGCTTAAAGTAGCATAGATAGTAATTGAATTCCTTCATATTAAAAGTAACTATTTTCACTACTTTAATTTTTTTAATATATCAAATAATTTGGATTTTTATTTTTTAATATCATATTATTATTATTATTATTATTATTTTATTTTATACAACGAATTCAAACTATGTCCGGACTATAGGGTGTATTTATTTTTGTGATTATTTATGTCACACAAATGCCTCACTCCATGACATATCATATAATAATAATATTAATGATAATAATGATAATAATAATAATTATTAAATAAATAAATAAATAAATAATAATAATAATAATAATAATTAATTAAATTTGGAGTGGTGATGTATGTTCTACTACTGCCAAATTACTACAACAATCATAATAATAACAAAAATAAAATAAATACTGGATATATGGTGATTTGTGGCACACATCTCAACTATAGGTAATTTGGAGAAAGTCCTAGCCAGTCCCTCCAAGATTTCACGGGCATATTTTATGATTGATGCAGGCTAAAATAACAGTATGGTGATATGTCTTCAGTTTATAATTCTACACATTTAAAGACATGTTAATTGATTGATTTATGTCAGAAAACAGCCAAACTCTAGTCTTGCATGATATAACTGCGACCGTTTCTCACTTTAATTAGTTCGGTGCTCCTGACAGACCTCGACTCCATGGCATCCGTCAGTGTGATTTGCAGAGACTGGATATTATTATATATATGTGTTAAGCACACGTGAAATCAGAAAAATACAATTGTTGTTGTTATTTTACACTAGGTGAGCGTGTCGCTATGACTTACCAAAGTAACCAAACACTGGTATTTTGTTCTTTATTGCTGTTATGGTGCTTGCTTGTGGAGTCGCGATGACAGAATTGTCAACAAATCGCTCTTCATGGCGGCCGTTTTTCAGCAAATATCTACTGTTATTTTGATTAATGTCACTCACGAATGACTTCCAAGGGAGTGAGGTGGACTCTGCTAAAATGCTAAGCTAAGGTCCAAAAGGAAGACACGTCCATCACGCGGTAACGCGCTTCCCGCGGCACCTCCATAATAAAAGTCACCACACATTTCAGCTGTCAAGACACTTTTATTGTGACGAGGTCCGACAACGACAGTGCCTCTAACTGTGTGCAAATTACCTTTTCAGAGCCAGTCACCGCTCAACGTCTTGTAAGCTTTTTTTCCATCCTTGAAATTAATAAATGAATTGTAATGCAACACATTTCACATACAATAACGATAACAGCGTTTCAGGTATGGAGGAATAATTAGTTAGATTAGTCAGTTTCCTAATATCGTTAGTTTAAACGCCATTATTCTCAACACTGCATATACAGTACATGATGTTCACATGCTTGCTGCAAATAAATTGTGTCTCATTTGTACAGAATTTTCCATACACAAATGACTTGTTTTTATATTAATAAAAAAAAAAGAGATGAATAAATGGCATGGTCTTCAAGGTCAAAATGGAGCCGTTTGAGTGAAATGTCAAGTGAGTGACTATGATTATTGATCTTTCACACTGCTTTTGCTTGGAACCCATGCTGTGTTCTTTATTCTAAACAATAATGAGAAGGCTGTTGCTACCCAACCACAGTGACTGCTAAAGTTAATATATTCTCTAAATATGAAAATGTAGTGGTAATAGAAAACAGGGTCTGCAGTGCAGAGCATTTGAGCATCTGCAGAGAAATGAGGCTGCCAGGTTTACAGTAGACTGGTGAAGATGATTAACCTTGCTCTGCAAGCTGAATTCTCGCGGTATTTGTGAGTTCACAAACTCCGAACACATCTTGTACCGAATCAAGCCCGTTTATTTCCACCGATCCGAACCACCAGTGGTTTAGACCAATCACAGAGCAACATTGTGTTTGGGGCGTGATATGCAGCTCACGAAACCAGGAAGCCGATGTTCTTGTAGAATTACTCACCATTTTCTTGTTGAATGTTTAACAGCGAGAGGCGCATCGTGCATTTTTAGCTGGTAAAGATGTTTGTGTATATATATATATATATATATATATATATATATATATATATATATATATATATATATATATATATATATATATATATATATATATATACGTCCACAATACCACAAACAATGTGGTATTTATCCTTTGGGGAGTGTACCTCTGAGGGAGATCAGTTGATACCAACTGTGACCCTTGTTGAAGTTTTGTCATCTGGCCCCATGCCATATGGGGCGTAGTGTGTGTGTGTGTGTGGGGGGGGTGTGTGTGTGTGTGCGTGTGTGTGTGTGTGTGAGAGAGACTCTATCTGCACACACACACAGAGACTCCTGTTCCATAAGCAGCTGTTCAACTATTAGCGCTCCCCCTCCTCCTGCACACCCACTGTGTACTAACAGCATGTTGGCTTTTCAGGTTTCGAGGTCCTGTGCTGCTGCTAAATGGCTGAGCTGCTGATGGATTAGTGGCCTGAGATAGAAAGTGTGAATGTATTTATCCCCTGCTCATAGCAAGCCGCAGGAAAAGCTCCTCAAACGTAACCCCAATCCACCAGCTATCAGATGGCTAAGGATTTGGGGTAGAAATATAATTCTGTTTTCAACTGTTGTAGATTTGCCATGATCATGATGGTTTGAAGTAGGGTTCTATTTATTGTTGAGAAATTAGTTGTTCGCAGGGGTCGGGCAAAACGCAGGTCTGCTTCTCCTGCTGCCCCTGACCATCGGAGTAGGGGCTGGCAGTTGGTTACTTTTCCTGTCGCCAGCTCAACGACTGGGACTTCGGGACTCATAGAAGAGTCGTCGTTTTTAGGCCTTCATTATGTCGAAAAACTAACTTTGTGATGATTTCTGAAATGCTGTTGCCATGGCAACACATTGTCCCCCCCCCCCCCCCCACACACACAAATAAAAGACCACTGATTTTGAGCGTCTTAACATGGACAACTCATGAAACATGGAACACATATCAGGCCTGGCAAAGTAATCAATATTTTGTTTAACAAAGCAGCCACAGTTTTACATTTCACTAAATCTACAAAAAGTTGGAGGTATATGAAACAGCCAAGACTTCCAAAAAAGTCCCAATTTAGGCCGACTATAGAGATTATATTTTAAGAAACTCCTCCCAAAGATTCTAGCCGATTGACTCTTTCCCGATAGAAAAGTCAAAGCAAAACTTTATTTCACCGAATGCTGTTGCTATAGCTATTTGCGCTGGGTGGTCTAAGCATGTGTGAAAACTCAATTTTTAATTCACATCAGGCTTGGTACAAAAGAAGAAGAAAAACATATCTTAAGGTTTATTGTGCAATTTTCCAAATACATTTCAAATTACAATGTGGCAAGACCAGGGGCTTCACTAGGTATCATGGAGGGGAGGGATGGGGAGTTCAGGTGGTGGGGGGAAGACGACAGATGGACAGATTTAAAAGCAATACAATAATGACATGAATTTGACTCAAAGCGCAAGTAACTGGGGGGACAGAGAATTCTCTGTTGCAGCCCCCACCCTTTGGAATGAACAATTTTGCAATGCCATTGACCCCTCCGTTTTCAAAAGCAACTAAAATCACACCTGTTCCGCACTGCCTTCAACCTGTAATAATCTACATTCATAGAAACGGCGGCAACAACACTCAACACCACCCAACGCTCAACACCACCACTCAACACCATAAAAGTGCAACCTCTCATACTTATCTTCTCTCTATATCTACACTTGGCTTATGGACTTTTGCTTTTTATCTTTTCCTGCTTTGTTTGAAACCGTTTGGCTTTTTCTATTTATTTTAATTATTTCTTTAATTTCAAAAAGACTACTCTACCTATAGGTTTAAAGGTGACATTTTGTGATTTTCATACCTCAAATAAATATGACTCATTACTTTGTCTGGCCTGCAGGCAAAAATTATCCTCCTGAAGGCACACTGCTACTGTGCTTTTCCCAGCCCTGTCCGCGTAGCGATGTGTATTCGCGCATGCGTAGTCAGTTTCCCAGTAGAAAAGTCCTTTACGCAAATAGGCAGATCGCTACACAGCCTTTTTACGTCGCTATATTATTCCTATGCGAACGTACGTTCGCACAGTGCATTCGTGAATTCAAAACAGACTTAGTGCACAGCAAAGCCGTAAAATGACGCCACCGGAGAATATAAAACTATTTTCACGCCTTTCTTTTAAGGGAAAACAACATATTTTGAAGGATGGGAGACCAACGCCTTAGCTACTGGATCTTCAGCAAAGTAAGGGACAAAGAATTATTCGTACTTTTCACAAAGAATAAATGGCTGTTTCACTTTACATGGTGTTTGGCATTGCTATTGCTATCTTGATTTTGTGAGGAATGTTTTACAGGGAGATATTCACTTTATTACATTCTTTCCGGGCGTCCGTGCGGGTTTGAAATGGTCTGTTTTTCGTTGTGTTACCATAGCAAACAAGAAGGGGCTCAGAGCTGGTTCCTGATGTAGATCCCTGATGTAGTCCCACTTTGAACTCCTCCGTCAAACCTACAGCACACCTCACCACCACATAGCAGCATTGACAGTCCTTAAGTCCAAGCATGCTGTCGGTAGCTAAAAGAGTGTGGGGACTGCTGCATTTGCTATGGATCAGAAGATATTTTATTTAATTTTTTATTGATTTATTCTTTGAAGCATTAAAATTAATTTGCACAATTGTCTTATGTGGTTAGTATACAGTAATTACCATTAATGCAATTCTACAAATACATTTTTTTACACACACACACACACACACACGCACCCCCCCCCCCCACACACACACATATATATATATATATATATATATATATATATATATATATATATATATATATATATATATATATATATATATATATATATACACACAGGTTTGTTTTACTCTCTTTGTGGGGCCATCTCATTGACATAATGCATTTCCTAGCCCCTTCCTTTAACCCCAACCATAAAAAATGATTGCCTACCCCTATTCCTTACCCTAACCTCAACCATAACCCAATTCAAACCTAAACTCTAAAACCAAGTATTGACCCTCAAAAAGAGGTCTGAACTTGTGGGGCCCAGCAAAATGGCCCCACATGGACGGGTGGGCCCCGTGTGTGTGTGTTTACAAAATGAGCAAAGTGAACTTGTTTGATGACAACCCTATAAAGCCTGAACCATGAAATATATGAGAAAATTCGGATTCTTTGTAAATAGAGTATTTATTTTGAATAAACAATTTTTTTTTTTGAAAATCCACTTCCACATATGACTTTTGATTTGCGTCATATTTGATACATCCAGTCCATATGCTTTAAATGTATACATTTATAACTGTCAAAAATATAATAATAAACATATAGACATATTAGTATTATCCAAAAATCAGAAAGAACGTTTCCGTCAATTAATATATAGGTGTTTCCTTTCTGAATTGGGGCAATCTTGCAAGGAATATATATATATATATATATATATATATATATATATATATATAAAATTGTAAGGCGATAACGGGTCCCTACGACAACATTTTTGATAAAAGGTAAAAAATATGGAAATTCAGACAAATTGTTCTGGAAGTGAATGTCAAAAGGTTGGCAGCTGTGGGAAGAGCATATGCCGGTGAGTCATGTTAACATGCTTCTTTGCATACATTCCTGAAGCGTTTTTGTATGAATAGCCGTTCTTTTGAGTGATAAAAGTGCTGTAGCGCGCTAATTAGTGTTAGCGAGTCAATGGCGCTTTCCATTATGCGCTAGCCTTGAGCTAGCTATGTTCGGGAAACAAGTGTTTGCATTTAAGTGCGCACTGTGTGTAATTGTCTTCGTTTTGTATGTTTAGATTTACAGTTAACCTCAACTTTAGTGTAATAAACGGCTTGGTACTGTAACAATTGTTCATGTTACTTGGGGGATTGATCAGAGTGAGAAAACACACTAGAGGAAGTGAGGTAGACCGAGCGTGTCCTATGAGCCGGGAATAACGTACTGTACTGTGTTGAGTTATGCAAATAATACAATTAAGCAAGTCATTGCTTTAATCGTCCACTCTGTATGGTCAGTGAGCACAGAACAGGGAAAAACAGATACCAGCATTGGACTCTTTTTGAGGAACTGTTCGCTGTCTGCAAAACAATAAGCGGTGACAGTGAATTTAGGACTCATCATTTTTGTGGTACAAACTGAAGAGAATCTTATGATGTTGACCTTCAAAGCACTCTAGGATGCCATGTTGATGCCTGCCTTACTAAACTTAGTATAAAAATGTTAACGTTGCACTGTCACTAAATCCCCCAAAATAAAAATAAAAAATCTTAGCCTATGGGTGACATTCACGCAGAATCAACCAAGCCAGCTCCTGTGACTGTACTAAAATGTGAACTACTTTTCAAAACATTTAAGATCAGAAATGGGTTATTTAGAAGCTCAATAAACAAAATCCAGAGACTTTCTGCAAATTGGTGCAGAAATTTGTAAAAATTGTAAGAAATTAGTAAAAATAGTAAAAATAAAGTAAAAATATAATCCAATAAAAATAATAATCCATCTATAAAATTACAGCAACAATCCGACGAAGCATAAACGGTCAGTTGGTCACACATGCATTGACGCCGACTTGAGTGAGTCACTCCGCCAGGCGCCAGCCGTGTGTGTCCTCTTCGCAAGTGGTGGCCGGTGAGTGCGCCTGCCCGGCCGTCAGGGGCTTGTTGTGGCTTTCTTTACAGCGCCTCGGCGAGCCGGCCTGTATTTATAAAATAGTGGGCTTCTGTACATATTTTCTTAAAATATGGCTATGTGTGTTGTAAAACACGAGGGGCGCAAAAAATAAATATTATAAAATAAAAATAATAATAATTGGCCCACTGGACCGGCAGCCCGCCGGGGAAGTCCCTGGTACCCCCATGGGTCAGTCCACCCTTGCTTTGCACATCTATAGATTGAAGCAGAAATCATTGTCAATCAAATTTTGAAAATTTGTTTTAGAATCGAAAACCAATTCTGAATCGAATCAAACCCAAAAATTTGAATCGAATTGAATCGTGAGACAAAGATTCCCACCCCTAATAGCATCCGCCACAAACAACTTCATGGTTCCATTGTAATCCCAATTTTTGATGAATTAACTTTATAATCTGATTATGTGCTTAAAAAAAAAAAGTAACTGTAGCGAAATAACATTTTTTAAATATCGTGAATATGTTACGCCGGTACATATATTCCGTTACTTCACAAGCCTGATCGTAACACATGGTGTAAGGGCGCACTGATAAATCAATACTTACTACATACAGTTTAAATGAAAGTCATTTCTAATCTTCACGTCTTTTTTCCAACGAGCTATATTCCCACTTGATTCCAAATAGCTGACCTTTGAAAATTGCTGTGTTTAAGTCGCTGCTTTTTAGCCTTTTGTAAATGTCACATAGTGTTATGGGCTTTGGTAGGACAAGATCATTAATCATACCTGTGCCTGTCGGCTGAGAGAAGAACAGCAGTTAGAGAAACCATATCATCACTACATAGGGACACTGACGTTTTTCTGCTCAAATGTGTTTGATGTTGATGAAGGAAGATCTTCTTTCCAAAGTGCAATGATGTGCACAGTGCTTGATCAACGCTCGCTCGGGAGTTAGCTCGTTAACCAACAGGACAAGTGTAATCCTGCTATTCCACAAATGTAGGGAAGAACGTATTTCGATATTAAGATATTTTTGGCCAAATTGTTACAGAGACCAGCTTTAAGACAAACTAAAATGTATCCAATATGACTGTTTTCATTCACTGAACTCATGAAACAATCTGCATGCTCAGAAGACAAAACTATGGTCTATGTATGGCCGCACAGTGTGTGAGGGAGTGGCGGCTCTGAGTCTAAGTACTACTGATTCTGGTGCCAAAGTCAAATAAAAAAGTCCAAAATAAGCCTTTTTTTGTCAATTATATAGAATAACTGTACAATAACAACAATAACAATAACTTTTGATAACTTGGTGCAACATAGTGATTGTGCTGAGAAGAATAAGAACATGTTAAGTTGGTTGTTTTTCAACCAAAAGCAAGGGTTGGCTCGATTTTTAACCTTATAAAGCCAATAATATCATATTAAATACAAAACATTTTGAGCGCTCTATTTCATGAGTATAATATTTTTTCCCATTAAAACCCTGAGGTATATGATCTGACACATGCATTGCACGGATAATCCATTAGAGGGCAGTAGCACCCATCTGATGGCTTTTCCAGCGACCTTGCAAGATTGCCCCAATTGAGAAAGGGAACACCTATTTATTAATTGACGGAAACTTTCTTTCTGATTTTTTGATAATACTAATATGTCTATATGTCTGTTTATTAATAAATTTTTGACAGTTATAAATGTATGAATTTAAAGCATATGGACTGGATGTATCAAATATGGCGCAAATCAAAAGTCATATGTGGAAGTGGATTTTCAAGATTTTTTTTTTTATTCTTTTATCAATACCAGACGTCTATTGAACATCATTTGCTCTTCTTCAGACTCTAAACCTGCCGAAATTGTCCTTTCGTTAGACACAGAGAAGGCTTTTGATCGTGTGCAGTGGGATTACCTTTTTTTATTTGGGGAAAATTTGGTTTTGATCCAAACTTTATATCGTGGATTAAGCTTCTTTACACATACCCTGTAGCTAGTATCAGTATTAACGGCGAGAAGTCTGACTCATTTCCTTTATCTCGCGACACCCGTCAGGGATGCCCCCTCTCAGCATTCTTGTTTGCTCTTGCCGTAGAGCCCCCTAGCACTGTGGCTCCTTGGTGAAAATGAATTTAAATGGATCTCTCAATTTGGCCTTTCCAATAAATTGTCTTTATACGCGGATGATCAGCGGATGATCTTCTCCTTTATGTAACAAATCCGGATACGTCCCTTTCTTTTTAAGTATTTTGGAACAGTTCAACAGTTATCTGGCTATAAAATTAACTTTGATAAAAAATAATATCTCCCAATTAACTTACCTGCAGAGTCTCCTCTCTGCAATACTACCCTTTAAGAAAGTGACTTAACTAAAATACCTTTGCATTACGGTAACAAAGTCACTCTCAGAATTATTTGCCCAAAATTTCCAACCCTTGCTTGAGCGTTGCAAATCAGACTTTGCTAGGTGGGCTACTCTTCCTTTGTCATTGCATGGCCGGATTAACCTTCTTAAAATGACGGTGCTTCCTTGCTTCCTTTATATGTTTGAGCATATTCCCGTGCTCATTCGTAAATCTTTTTTTTCTACACTTGACCAGTTAATTAATTCGTTCTTGTGGTGTAATAAACATGTTTGCATTAAGAGGTCAACTCTTCAGCTTCCCAAAACTCTTGGTGGTTTAGCCTTACAAGACTTTTGTTTTGGGCTAGCAGTATTAGTAAAATTATTTTTGGGAATGTTGAAATCACTTCCGACAACTGTTCTCCTTGGGCCAGCATGGAATTATCCTCCATACCAATTGCATTATGGTCGGGCACCACGCAACTCGTGCTGGAAACTTTGAAAATTTTGAGTCAATTCAGAAGGCAATTTGGCCTACATTGTTCATCAAAACTCGCACCCGTTTAACTTTATTTCCTCTTTCTTCCATCCTGCTCCGATCGAGCTTTTGAATTTTGGTCGAATAGTGACCTGCATACATATTTGTAAATGCTGTTGCTATAATAATGGTCCCATATTGGTACAGCAAAAATAAAACAAGACCTATAAAAATACTACATGTAATGCAAAGTAGAATGTTATTCATTATAATTATTTATTTATTTATTTATTCCATTTCTCTCAAGTGATAAATCAAATATCTATTTATCTCTGTTACTTTCCATAGTTATATGTTAAATTGTGTTAAAAATCTATGAAACGATTAAAACTTGAATTTGTTCTGGTCGCTACTTGCACTAGATTTTCAAGTTAGTAATTTCTACTTGTGTGTCTGAAGTTTTTTTTTTGTTCTCCCCCATTTGTCTAAGCACTTATTGGACATCTGTGCCATATTTGTGCAAATGATTGTCACGCTTCAGCAACCTAGGTATTTAGGTGGCAGCACTATGCAACTTGCAGCTTAATGGCATCCTGACAAACAAAAGCTCTTGTCCGGTCAGCAATTTGCTCACTCTTGCTGTCTTCCATCATGCTTCCTTATGGCTGTTCAAACAGCTTATATAAACAGCTGAGTTTGCCTCATGAGCTGGCTGTATAATGGGGTATGAGCTTTTTCAGGTTGTAATACTTCATGGAGATTTTTTTTTTTAATACAGCACATGTAGTCAGATGGGTGAATGGAAGATTAGAAGGATGCGCAAGAGTGCAAGGGAAGTCTTAACATCGGCGGTACCTTTCAAATTTGAACTGGTTCCGATTCCCGATAGCTGGGAATCGATACCTGTACTCAATAGTACCAATTTGCGGTACTTTTGTGCGGGTGTTTAAGGTAATAACTGTTAATTTATTTATCAGTAAAAATATTAACATGTTTAAATTTAACATTTAGTTTTCAACATATAAACTTTCACAAACAAAACAACATCATGAATCTAAAACAAATGAGCCAAAGAGGATGGTGTAAAAATAAATGTGTATAAGTGAGACCAGCAATGTTGTTTGGTCTGGAGACAGTGCCACTGAGGAAAATACATGAGGCAGAGCTGGAGGTGGCAGAGATGAAGATGCTGAGGTTCTCTTTGGGAGTGACCAGGATGGAAAGAATCAGGAATGAGTACATCAGAGGGACAGCACATGTTAGAGGCTTTGGAGATAAAGTCAGAGAGGCCAGACTGAGATGGTTTGGACATGTCCAGAGGAGAGATAGTGAGTATATTGGCAGAAGGATGCTTGAGTTTCCAAATGCCAGCCAGAAGGTTTAGAAGAAGACCAAAGAGGAGGTTTATGGATGTAGTTAAAGAGGACATGAAGGTAGTTTGTGTGAGAGCAGAGGATGCAGAGGACAGGGTTAGATGGAGGCAACTGATTCGCTGTGGCGACCCCTGAAGGGAAAAGCCGAAAGGAAAAGAAGTTACATTCACATTTAATTAAATTTGTCATTTTTTAAATTTCACTAGGGCCCAAGCAGCGACCGCTGCGAGGTCCCTATTGTATCTGTAGAAATTATCAATAGGGCCCGAGCAGCGATTGCTGCGAGGTCCCTATTGTATCTGTAGAAATTATTATTAGAGCCCGAGCAGCGACCATGAAATCCATTTTCTTAACCGCTTATTTCTCACAAGGGTCGCAGGGGTGCTGGAGCCTATCCCAACTGTCTTCGGGCAGTAGGAGGGGTACACCCTCAAGTGGTTGCCAGCCAATCCAGGGCACACAGACAAACAACCATTCATACCCACAATCACACCTAGGGACAATTTAGAGTGTTCAATTAACCTGCCATGCATGTCTTTGGAATGTGGGAGGAAACTGGAGTACCCGGAGAAAACTCACGCAGGCATGGGGATAACATACAGACTCCACCCAGGAAGGCCGAAGCCCGGACTCAATCTCACGTCCTCTGCACTGGGAGGTGGACATCCTAACTAGTCAGCCACCGTGCCACCCAGTCCCTATTTGTAGAAATTATTATTAGGGCCCGAGCAGCGACGACTGCGAGGTCCTTATTGTATCTCAGGGTTGGTGCTGGGTCATGAAACTTTTTAGCCCATGTGGCTAAAGAGTATTAAAATCTCTTAGAAAAAAAATGAATGTCTTCGCCACGTTTGAGTGTAGCGACCCATGACATCACATGTTTATGTGGCTGCAGTGCCGCCGATTTTGCCGCTATCTCGCTATGTGCACCAGTCATGCATGCATGCGGCAGAGGCATTGTAGCCCAACTAACAAACACACAACACTTCTGGGCAAATTTTTTTTTTTAAACCCAGCCCTAATTTCTACCAGTACAATGTGCAGTTAGCTATCAAGCTATGCTAGGCTATGCTATGCTATGCTATGCTATGCTATATATATATATATATATATATATATATATAAAGAGTAAATATTTTTGTTTTAAGATATTTTGCTATTCTCATTTTGTGAATATTCTCAAAACTCATATATTCTGTTTAAAACAATTTAAGAGTTATTTATGTATACCGTTAATTCATATTGACTATTTTGTAATTAGTTGTGTTAGTTCCAAATTTTTTGTAGCAAGGGGGGCATTTATTAATGAGGCACAACAAGGGCTCGTGATGTAGCTGTGTTTTCCCGGCAGAGCAGAGACTGCTTCTTTACGGGTAAGACGTGTTGCAATGCTCTCTCCATTGTTTTGAGTTATCAACTTGCAAAAGTTAATTTAACTCTCCTAAACTGCATAGAAATGTAATGTAGATTTATAACGAATCTGTAACTGATCTTTAAAAGTGACACTAAACTGTATTAAATGAGCTTTGGCTTCAACTACACATTACCTATTCACTGCAGGGGAGAGACCTCGCTGTTGCCTCTGAATGTGACTTTGCTTTTCCCTTGCTGCATCACAGGTGTGTTTTGACTCATTGTTGTTAATTTGATGTTCTCTGTTGCACATAAACTTAACTAAATGTGGTAGTAATAAATATAAAAATGTACTTCCATCTTGCAAACTTTTGTTTGGAAAAATATGTTTTTTGTGTATTCAAAATGTGATACAGTGACTACAATTTATTTGCCAATCATTATTTTCTTTAATTACAATAACTGTGTATTTTCTTTAAAATGTAGTATTTTATTTTTAAGGTATATTTGTGTAAGGTGCACAAAGAGTAATTTTTTTTTAAAAGGAGAGCAGAGACTACTTCTGTACGGGGAGAGACCTCGCTGTTGCCTCTGAATGTGACTTCCCTTGCTGCATCACAGAATAAAAAAACAAGTGTCTGTCCTGACATATATATCTATATATATAGATATATATAGATATATATGTATATGTGTTCATGTCAAATTACTGGTGTCATTTTTTTTCTTCATTTTAAACTAAAAGTAATTAACTGAGTAGAAAAAGAGGAGAGAGGATGAGAGTGTGTTGTGGATCTCAACATTTTTTGAAGACGTCCTCATAACATTAAATGTTGAAAGAATTAACACGTAACATGTGCTCTTCAAATTTGGTGGGCAAAAAATGTTGATGAAAAGCATTTTTGATAATGTGCAAAATAAGCAAAATTGTAAAGGCTTTCCATCACTAACTGCTTATCTGCATTCAACACTTACTGCCCCATGCACTGATTCGCTAGCTAACAGCCAATCAGAGTGATCAAATGTCACGGCGGTCCTCCAAAAATGCACCCCAGACGCTCCCCTACGACGGTAATTTGATACATTATTTAGATGGCGCATATCGACACCCGGACACGACAACTTCCAACATCGGATTGGTACATCAAGGCCTTGACATACACCCCAGGAATATTCCGATTTATTCTTGTGTAGTAAAGATCCTCTTTGCTGCTATGAACATCAGAACCATCTTGACCTTTTCTCTGGCTCTGATCTCGCTTAACCTGCACATCTTCCAACCATCAGCAACAGATGTTGCTACACTGCCAAATGGCCTACAAAGCAAACTGCCCTACTTTAATCCTATGTGTCGCCAGCATTAAAAATTGGATTGAGACAGACAAGATTAGATTATGCCAGCAGGATTTGAACAAATATAAAAGCCTCACTCAGGCTTTACATAATCTCCTTTCACTCCCAGTGAGCATCAGCCCTGCCAGCAGATGCCAGATATAATTTGTGTGCATTTCTTTTTGAAAATATCCTTCTCTTTGGGCATTCTGTTGGTCATTCTGTCTTTTTGAATATTGTAGGCGTTAAGAAGTAAAAAATAAAATTAAAATAATCATATTAAATTCACAGATTTTTCTTTTCTTACCTTAACAGTGCAGTTTTATTAACTAAATCTGTCTGCTTTTATGATTTATATTTCTTCGCAACAAAGTTAGCAACGTATTATTCTATAAATCTGCAAATCTATAAGTCTGCAAAACCTCATACGTTGCCTGCAACCAAATAAAAGTATTTTAAGCCCCTATCCGACTGAACTGCAAACATTGCCGAACGCTGCAAATGTTGAATTTGCAAAATATGAGATTGTCGTCTTTTTGCAACATATCTAAGACGTGTTTGCAATGTGACAATGCGCAAATTAACATAACATTTGTTTCCTTTTTATTAGAAGATGTAATTATTGGACATTTTTTCTAGTCACTCATCGCCGTGATGTGTTTGCGTGCAAGCAATACGGCCCTGTTCATTTTATTTGCTATAAAAATAAGTATGGTGTTGACAAGTAGCCTAGCTTAGAGAAAGAAAGGGGGGGAAAAGGATATTTGTAGAAGTGACTCATGGAGCGGAGTGTGAGAGTGTGAGATGCATTGGCCTCGCAGTGGAATGCCACTGCGAGGCCAATGCATCTCAGTGGCATGATGAATGAAAACCGTGACTGATTGTCCCCAAAATGTATGAGTACATGTGCAGACATATTATTAATAGTCTAAAAATATTAGAACGAAGCTCGCAATAATTTTGATATTAAAGACGGAAGCGCTGCCGCACATTCAGGCCTAATAATAATACATAACGCTTTCGAATATTATCAACAATTTTGATGTGAATTCAAATATTTCCAGGCTATGTTTTTTTGTTTGTTTTTTTGTTGATTTTTTGTGTGCGTGCATGTGTGCGTGCATGTGTGTGTGTGTGTGTGTGAGTTTGTGCTCATTAATTAACCTGAAACCTGTTACAAATCCCATACCCTTAACCAAATACTTCAGAATCCCGCTAGAGTCGTGAAGTTGTCAGGAGACCAGAGGAAGGATCAAGGAAAAGAAAGATGCAACAAAGTGAAATCCAGTACCGACACCACCTACTACCCATAGAGTTACAAACCAGAATCTTTCACCAACCCCAGAAACATTTAAATTCCAACAAATTGGGGATACCTCAAGAAACAGAGGAAAGATTGAAGAAAGGAAGGAAGGATAGATGAAGCAGAGTGAGATCCACAAACACCAGCCTCCACCGATTCAGTGACCAGAGGGAGAAGCAAATTCTGTTTGAATTACGATTCAAACACTGATGCTGGTGTGGTGGATCTGGCATGCTTGAGAACCTCCACCAAAGAGGGGAGCCGTCGACCTCGGCCAGCCAGGACAGACACAGCCCCTCAGAACCCCCCAGGCCACGGCAACGTCATGGCCCAACCCCCGGGCCTCGAGGGGGCCAACAGCCGGAGAACAAACCCAGGAGCCCGAAGTGCCCCCCACCCCAACATGGCCCGCGCCCCAAGCCTAACGTAGCAGAACGGGGCACGGCAGGCCCACTTGGCACCCCATAGGCCCACATCCCCCCCCTCTTCTCACGACTCCCGCCCCCACACCCGCTGTCGACCACAACCCAGCCCACGCCGCCCCCCGGCCCCCAAACCCCCAGACACCCCCCCACCCGTACCAACACCCAAGCCCCCCAACAAGCCGCCTACGCCCTCCCCCCTGTCCATCGAACCTCGGGGACCCCAGGAATCCGCACTGGGGAGAGGCCGGACAGTGGAGTAGCGAGGGCACCTGTGTCCACACCACCTTGAGCCGCGTGGTAGGGCGGAACACTGGGGAGGGAAGAAGTGAAGGGAGGACTGAGGGACGGGCAGCACCCCCGAACCCCAGGCCTGGCAGGGGAAGGTCCCGGTCGTCACGCCAGCGTGCCTAGTGAGAACTAACCCTGTTACTGAGTTTGCCAGATCGCCGACAGGCAAAGCTACCCCTATACCGTGGATGTGACCCCACCCAGTGCATGTACAGGTGTATGTGTGTGGTGCATTAAAATTGGGAGCAGGTGAGATGGAGCAGAGTCATGTTTTTTGTTGTTGTTGTTTTTTTGTTTTTGTTACAAAAAGTGATGTAATGTTTTGTGTCTATAGTGGCCGGGAGTCATCATGACATGACATCATGAATAATAATAATAATACTGCAAATTTAGTTCTTATATTTATTATTATTAGCACATGTATGCATTTTGGTGATGCCGGACGATGACGTGCTGCACAAAATAGTCCAATTTGACAGCGTACATGGTATGTCATCATTTTGACACTTAATCGGCTTAAACCTTTTTTTTTCAGGGAGTCAGATGGCATTGATATTTTAATTTTCATCTTGTTGCGTTTTGGAGGAATATCACCGATTTGACTGTCCGTGGTGCATGGGCACATTTGAGCACTTGTAAAATATGAAATACAAAGCAGAAAATATGTTCAACATATGTCTCCAAACTAGCTTTTTGTTTTTCGTTATTGAAACATGATCTCCAAACAGAGCGCGCTCCGCTTGAAAACAAGCGCTCTCTCACTTTCGCAACATTCGGCAATGTTTGCAACTCAGTGGGAGAGGGGCTTTAGGAAATAGTTTTCCACTCCTTTTAAAGGTTGGTCAGTATCACTTTTATTCCCAAGTGGATATCTTAAGAGTATGTTAGGTATTTGGTAGATTAACAACACATTTTAAGGCAATGGATAAATAGAGTATATATTAAAAAAATACTACAATGAAGATATGAAATGCAGGGCAGCACAGTTGATGACAGGTTAGCATCCGCCTCAGTACTGATGTCGTGGGTTAATATTTGGGCTCAGGCCTTCCAGTGTGGAGTTAACATGTTCTCCCTGTGCCTGCTCGGATTTCTTTGGGTACTATGGTTTCACATTCCAAAACATGCATGGTAAGAGAAAGACAGAGATCCTTCTTTCTGTCATGTACATGTGTACACGAAATTTGACCCATCACAGTGAACGCACACTGTTAGTGGCACCCACTGGAGCTGTGGGCTACTGCTTTAGTGTCCGGGGAGCAGTTTGAGGCATCGGTGTCTTGCTCAAAGACACCGCAGCCGTGTGTCTGGAGATGGTCTTGAACTCGGATCCCCACCAGGTGGTAGATGTGATGTTGATCTTTATTGATCTAAGATTCAAAATTGGCTTGGGAGTGTATGTGATTGTGAATGGTTTTATGTGTCCTGCAAAAGGCTGGCAACGGGGTTCAGCGTGTACTCCGCTCTAGCACACCAGCGACCCTATTGAGGATAAGCAGTACAGAGAACGAATGGCGGCAATATGCATACATGCTCAGCCATCAACGTGTCTCAAGATGTCTTAAGAACAAAAATCAAGACATCTCAAGACATGTTTGTTTTGTTTTAAGACAAACATTTGAACACGCCACTCTTTGGCAGAGCAGCACACGGGAACTGGGCGGATCGATCCAAATATCGATATTATCAATACCAAGTCACAGGCAGACTTGCTCCCGCTCTCCCTCCTCCCCTCCTGTATTTTGATCGTGTGCCATCACATGGCTTAGCATGTTTTTAGTAGATTGCATGAACACATACATACATACATACATATAATAATAT
Organism: Leptonotus elevatus; assembly: GCF_054856555.1. Classification (NCBI taxonomy): domain Eukaryota; kingdom Metazoa; phylum Chordata; class Actinopteri; order Syngnathiformes; family Syngnathidae; genus Leptonotus; species Leptonotus elevatus. The sequence goes on from NC_141243.1 coordinate 27,086,724, forward strand.
GTTTTCTACATATTATATATACATACATATAATAATATGTTTTCTACATATTATATGTATGTATGTTGTATTAGTGCTGTCAAAGTTAAAGTGTTAACTAATTAATTAATCAATCACAAAAAACTCACATTCATCATGTATTAACACAGATTAATCACACTATTAATTTTGCCTACAGATGTTCCTTTAGCTGACAGTGGATTGCTTTTGATATGTCAAACTATTGGGGTAATTTTTTCCATTTTAAATTATGCAAGTTTTATTAAATTAACTGATTAGAAAACAAGGAAGATGAGCCTGTGCAGTAGACACATTTGTTTGAAGACGACGTCCTCATAACATTAAATGTCGAAAAAATTAACACATAACAAATACTCATTAAATTTGGCGGGAAAATGTTTTTGATTAAAAAAAGGCTTTTTAATTAAGCAATTAACCGTAATTAATTAAAATTCCAAGAAGTGATTAATCTGATTAAAAATGTAATCGTTTGACAGCTCTAATATACATTAGAGCTGTCAATCGATTACAATTTTTAATTGTAGTTAATCGCATGACTTCAATAATTAACTCACGATTAATCACAAATTAATCGCACATTTTATATCTCAATTTATATCAAAATTTATAATGAAATTTGGTTGCATTTATTAGTCATTGATTCAGTAATTTCATAACAATTCATAAAAAAAAAAAAGGTACTGTACTGTAAAAAAACGTGTGACATTGATTTGTATTGGTCATTTTTCTGTCACTACTGGCATTTATAGGACAATGATTATTTTTCTTTTCATATTAACTCTTTGACTGCCATAAACGTTATAAAACGTTTAGTAAAAACCTACGGAGGGGCACCGAGGACGTTAAAAGACGTTCACTATGTTTATTTTTTTTTGGAAACGGGTGGAGGAAAGCCTTGGGCAGCTGTGCTGAAAGTATCAAGCAGATCTAGTTAGTAAAATGACTCGTTTTGGCCCCTAGATGGCTGCGATGACTCTCTTTGGACAAGATTGGATGGGCCGCCCACCGTGGGCGTCAGTAGAAGACGTGAGGCGGAGCTAGAGTGTTGAGGGGACAATGGCTGATGATGCAACAATGGCTGATGAAGCAACAATGGCGACCGGTTGCAAGCAGCTCACGCTTGAGCATTTTTTTCAAAGACGGAAAGCATCGATCAATACTAAAAAGCGCATTGATGTCGACGATGATGATGATGATGGTGACTCCAAGCTTGACGCCAAAGTTGGAAGCCTTGACGCGACCGTTATGATCACGTAGTAAGCCTCACCGGCTAGTGACGCTAACACCGGAAAACGTGCAGCACAACCGACCGGGTACTTCTGCACAAGCGGACATTCGATCGGACGATGGAGAGTAGTCGAAAAGCATCGACCAATGCACATTGATGATGATGATGATGGTCACTCCCGAGGTTGACGCCGAAGTTGGAAGCATTGACGCGGCCGTTATTCTCTCGTCATAAAGCCTCACCGGCTAGCGTTGCTAACGCCGGAAAACGCGGAGCTGCACAAGCGGACATTCGATCGGACAATGAAGAGTACCCCGAGTCCAATGCATATTCATCGGAGGAGCGGGTACAGTCTGATCACGGAGAAAACACTGGTTCTGGACTACGATGCCACCATGAATGAAGTGGATAAGATGGATCAGAACATGAAGGACATGAGGAAGCCACACGTAACACCACCGTAACGTAACCGTAACATGATCCTGATAGTTGACGTGATGGCAACACACACTGCAGTATATACTTGCTATTCCCCGGAAAAACCGGCCGGCAAGAAAGTGCACGCGAAGGGGCAATCGCAGTGAAACTAATCTGTTGTGCAAATCATGTTGCGTCTCCTTGCACGCAGGGGAGTTACACAAAAAGAAAAACTGTCGTTGAAACATACACATAATTGTAAATAGTACCACAGTTGCACACATTTGTAAATAGTTTGCCAAATTGTTGTCAAATTGTTACACTGTTGAATGTAAATAAACGTATTTTGCTATCAAAAAACACTTTTTCATTCTTGGTGGTAGTGTTTTATAGAAGTAAAGCACTATTTAGGTGTTTGTGGCATCATTCATGGTCAAAAAGAAGTGTAAAATTCACTAGAGTGCATGAAATAATATCGTTTCACTAAAAGCTTGATTTCTCCGTATTTTGGTCCAAAACAAGCGCATTTGGATGAAACTAACCATTTTCTATTGTTGATTACTAAAGAACGGAATAAGGTAGAAACAAACTTTTTTTTCTGATGAAAGATGAAAGTTCAATCTTTCATTTGGTAGTATGTGTGTTTCCATAGTCCAAACAGAACATTTTCTGTGGACCTTGAAAGATCAGTCAAAATGCTTAAATCGGCTGGCACTGACAGCATCCCTTTTCTGAAAACGTCTGGCAGTCAAAGAGTTAAGAGCTGACTAATTTTTAACATGAAGTAACTTGACCCCAGTCCCCACAAATATATGCATTGTTATTTAATTTATTACTGGTAAATTGTGTTACGGTGACACCTTTGCACAACGTTGAATGCTTTTATTTTGTTAAGTTCAATACGGATGCACATTGTAAAATGACGTAAATTTACTGGAAACGAACCATAATCGTGTTCTTTTCATATTAAGAGCTATCTAATTTTTAACATGAAGTAACTTGCGAACTTCTGCACATTTAAATGAATAAAATGGTAAAATACAACAAAAATATATGCATTATTATTTAATAGATTACTGCTAAATTGTGCTATAGTGACTTCTTTTTACGATGTTGAACGCTTTTATTTTGTTAAGTTCTCGGAGGCGCATTGATATTAAGTGGTGCCGCTTTACTGCAAGCCACAGACGCTGGCTCTCTGCTGCATGCGAGCCAAGAGCACAACTATGTGTTACACTTAAGAGCTATTTTCTGGAGTTGCTGAATAAAATACGCCTCACATCTAAAGATCAAGTGGCTTGGAGTCTCGAATTGACAAGACAGCGTCCATTCGGCTTTCACAGGAGTTTGAGAAAGCCCATGGACACCTCTTGGAGAGCTTGAGCAACCTAGCTCATTGCCAACGGCTAACCGAGTGCGTTCTTTCAAAGCAGAGAACCGGCAGTAGTGCTACACAGTCCAAATGGCTCCTCCGTGCTAACATTCTGCCCCTTAAACATTGTGTATTGTAGCTCCAGTGCAGTACAGTGCATTTCTATTGGGTAATTTTGACGTGGACGTTTCTGCTGCGTCGCGACTGAATTCCCTTCAGTAGAAGGGCCCTGGGCATAGATGAACTGCGTGGTTGCCTAGGGCGCCATCTTGTGGAGGGGCGCCAAATTGAAGGGCAAAAAAAATAAAAATAAAATATTTTTCACCCTCAGGTTTTCAAAAATAAAATATGTTATACAGCATATATATTTAATATAATAATTATTTTTGGGTTTTGTTTTGGTGGGGTTTATTGAACATATAAATGCAATACAAAATAAAAGTAAAAATAAAGAAAATAAAAGTAAAAAAATAAAACAAATATTAGTAAAGTCAGAATTTACATGTTCAAAGGGAGTAGGAAGAAGTACAATAATTTATCTAATCCTACCCCCACTAATTTATATAATGTACAATAAGTTATTATATTTAATAATAAATCATCATCAAAATAGAAAAGAGCAAAGGAAGAAGAAGGAAAAATGAATAATGGAAAATAAACAGAACATGTTCTTTTCTTAAATGCAGATATTAATGTAAGTTATAAACCCTTATCCATTGCTTACACTAAAACAAGTAAAATATCAAATAAAGCTCTACATATACAATTAATCGAATCACAATAAATGTCCCCAAATTAATTGTTGTACATACATGAGCACGCTTGTGTTGTTGTCTATATATCAAAAACATTTACAATGAAAAGGTCCAAGCCCTCAGGAGCTGCATTTTAAGAAAGCGGCGAAAGGAAGAGCAGGGTAAAACAGGAACAGGGTAGAGGCATGTATCATCATTGTCTATAAAAATAAGCATGAATATAGCGTTAGCTTCTTAGCTTGCTTGTAAGTTGTTTACATCCATGCTACTCTGCGCATCAGAGTGTGGCAAAGCTTGTGCTGGCTTTAAAATAAAGCATCCAGTCCAGTCATGATACCTGCAAATAGATTTGCGTAAATCATTGTTCCACATAACCACGTTAATTTATGCAAGATAAGAATTGTGTGCTGGTTTAATGTAGATAAATACATTAAAAGGCATACTGAAGTTTTTTTGCACACTTTTTGTGTTATCTGTGAATCATCTTGTTAGCACCAAAGTTTTACTTTATATATATTTGTATATTTATACACAAATGGGCGCTTGAGTATCCGTCATTCGGCAATCGTCAACTTCCACATTTCTTGACCAATTTCAACTGTTCCAATTTTAAACTGTTTGGCTCATTCCCAATTTATTTTTTAAATTTTCACAATAAAAGCGCAAAATTATTGTTATAGTTGCTATACTACTCTCACTTATGCCTGGCAACTGTTGAGCTCAACTCACCCCCCCCCCTTTTTTTTTGTGTGTACTCTAGGCTTGGCCTATCTACGACTACTATGACGACAACAATTACAAATACTACTACTAATTAAAGTCAAATGTGTGTGCTTGAATGTGCATGTTTGTTAAAGCGACACTTTTTGGAAATAAATGACTCTCCAGACTTATCTCCATCTCTTCTCTGGGAAGCTGGGAAAGCGGTAATTAGAGGTAAAATTATATCATATTCATCTTATAAAAAGAAACAGGATCAAAAATTTGAAAAATATTTGGAAGATAAGATTAAACAACAGACTGATGAGTACGCAATACATCCAAATAACCAAATATGGACTGACTTACAAAATACAAAAATACAGTTAGAAGATATGTTATTTAAAAAGACAGAGTTTATAATGCAACAATTGAGATACAACAACTTTGAATATAATAACAAATCAGGTAAATTTCTTGCAAATCAACTTCAACGCAATCGGGAAAAATCTCTTATAACGGCCATTAAAGGGACAATCACCAGAATAAATTAATCAAATTTTTTATAACTATTATCGCAACCTATACTCAGAAACTAACAGGCCTAACCCTGAGCATATTGAGGCATTCCTCAGTAGCTTAAATATACCTCAGTTAATTATTGAATATAAAGATATGTTAGATGCACCACTTACTATAAACAAGCTGTACAGTGCTCTAGATAGTACACCTAATGGCAGAGCACCTGGCCGGATGGTTTTCCGGCTATATTTTTTAAGCACTTTTAGTTAATGCTTGCTCCATTATTTTTAAGAGTAGTAACAGAAATTAAAACTAATGGTTACATACGTCCACACATAATTACAGAAGCAATTCAACTTTTATTAAAGACAGAAAAAGACCCCACCCTTCCATCAAGTTACCGTCCGATTTCACTAATTAACACTGATATTAAAATTATCGCTAAGGCTTTCGCATCTTGACTAGAAACAGTAATCTCGACAATCATTCATAGCGACCAAACAGGCTTTATTAAAGGTCGTCACTCTACTAATAATATTAGGAGGCTCTTTAACCTTATTAGCATGTCACAGCGGCATGATAAAAAGGCAGTTATTATATCGTTGGATGCAGAAAAAGCCTTCCTCTTTGCTGTTTTAAATTCATTTGGCTTTGGGAAGTCATTTATTCACTGGGTGTCAGTATTATATGATTCTCCTAAAGCTACAGTTACTACTAATGGGATTGTATCTCAGAGTTTTACTCTACAGAGAGGCACAAGACAGGGATGCCCACTGTCCCCTTTATTATTTGCGATATTTATTGAGCCGCTTGCATTAGCTATATGCCAGGAAAGAAGGATTCAAGGAATTCACTCTGGGGTAACAGAACACATGAATCTATATGCCGATGATATTTTACTTTATTTAGAAAAACCTGCTATTTCGTTAGGGAAAGTATTTAACTTATTAACTACATTTTCACATTTATCAGATTGTTCTATTAACTGGACAAAATCAACACTACTACCTATTACAGAAAATTCATGGACCCACACTACTCATTTCCTATAGGCATTTTACAATACTTAAGCATAAAAATCTCACCTAAATTAACTGATTTCATTCATTTAAACTTTACTCCACTTCTGGATAGCATTTATATTGACTTGCAGCGCTGGAATAATCTTCCCATTTCTCTAATAGGACGAATCCACCATTCAAATGAAAGTTTTACCCAAAATAAATGATTTTTTCTCAATGATTCCATTTAAACCTACGTTTAACTGGTTCCAGTTGTTGGACTTGGCCGTTACAAAATTTTACTGGAAAAATTCTTCAGAAAAATAAATGCAAAGGAGGTCTAGAGGCACCAAATTTTATGCACTACTATATGCTAACCAGCTACAATATATCATTCTATGGGCACAACCCAACATAGATACTAAATGTTGGCTGGAACTAGAACAGAAGGATTGTAAATAACCTCAGACTTTTAGATTTACTCTTTATTACAACATTGATTAAGCAACACAATTGTTTTAAAAACCCAATGATTTCCGCCACCCTGACTGCCTGGTGGAAGGCACTAGAAATTACAAAAGCCCAATTGGAGCCCTGCGGGCTTTCTCCCATATGGCATAACCCCGACTTTCAACTTAACAACCAATCGTTTTATTTAGGTGTGTGGGAGCAGAAAGGAATTACACATATCCACCATCTTTTCTCAGATAATATGTTTATATCATATACATCCTTGCTCCAAAAATAAAAAATAAAAAACTGAAATTTTTTACATTATCTGCAAGTTAAAAGTATGATAAAGAAACAAATTCCAACACTTTGGGGTACGCGCCAACCACCTGTTTTAGCTAAAGATATTACAAAGCTTTCTCAGACAACAACAAAAAAACTCTCAAAAATATATAAGTTACTTTCGTATACTGATAAAATGTATTTACCCATCTCGAAATGGGAGACAGACTTGTCTATAGCTCCGGAAACTCACTTTTGGATTCACGTTTGTGAAAACGTTTTTAAAATGACAAAACACACAAATTTACAACTTATCCAATATAAAATTATTCATAGAACATACATTACTCAATATATGATGAAGAAAATGGGACTCTCAGACTCCGACATTTGTCTCTAGTGTTTACAAAACACTACAGACACTTATTTTCATGCTTTATGTTTATGCACTCCGGTTATGTATTTCTGGACTAAAGTCTTAGAAAAACTTTCTGCTATCTTGGACTGCAGGATACCTTTATCTCCAAACTTGTGTTTGCTAGGTGACCTAACAACAACTGACTTACCACGTAAACAATTTCAATCTACACTTGGAGCCCTTACTATTGCTAAAAAAACAATTCTTGTTAACTGGGAAAATAAACAAACTCTGAATATCGACCAATGGTCTAACCTCCTCATAAATCAAATTTGAATGGAAAAAATATCTGTCTCGAATAAAAAACAAATATCAAAATTTATAGAAACATGGTCTATGTATATAGAATATTTTAACCTAAATCTGGTTACTTAATTCTGCCTGTTAGCGAGAGCCACCACATCGCGATAACTTACATTGCTGTTTCTGTATTTGGCAATTTGTAACTAATGGTTGTGTTTTTATAGTCAGGAATCCAGTTGCTGCCAGCAGGATCGAGCAGACTACATCAAACGACACCTTAATCACCAACTCCTCAAGATTCACCTCCAATGGGCACCAAGGGTTAATATTCGGATTCACTGCGTGGGTTAATTCTATAGGTGCTGTCCTCTCCTGGCTGGTCGTGGGCCCCTCTGTTGGCTGCTGGGTGGCGGCTGCGTCATGGCCGTTCCCTGGTCTTGGGGGGTGCTGCCTCTACCCTCCCTATTCCTCCCCCTTGCTGCCTCTCCCTCCTCGCCTCTCCCCGCCCGTCCTCCGCCTCCCTGTCCCTTCTCCCTCGTCACCCTTCTTTCTCCTCTCCCCCTCTCTCTGCGGCCCTGCCGCTGCCCCTTGCCCTTCTTGTCGTCTCCTTCCCCCGTCCCTTCCCTCTCCCCTGTCCGCCTTCCTCCCCCTCCCCTGGGCCGGAGGCTCCATCCGTGGCCCGGGGCTCCGGGGGCCGGGCGGGTGGTTGGGTTGGTGTTGTGCCCGCCCCGCTCCGGTGGACCTCCTGGCACCTAGGGCGGACCCCAGTATCCGGGCGCCGGGCTGGTCCCATATGCCCGCCGGGGTCCCGGTGGGGTGGGTGGGTGTTTGGTGGGCGGGTGTTTGGTGGGCGGGTGCGCCTCCTGCCCGCTGGTCGCTCATCGTAACTCACTGCACTAGTTTTGCACAATACACTTTGTTTATAGACATATAGGGCACATAACACACTTTGGGGGGGATGGGGTAGGGTGGAGACACCGTCTTCGCCCTACAACTCCCCTCCAATTTTAATGCACTTGTATGCCCCTGCGGGTCCCGGGGGTTGTCCCTTGGCGCTGCCGTGGCCTGGGTGGCCCTGAGGTGTTGCGCTTGCTCTGTCCTGGCAGGGGTCGACGGCTCCCCTCTTTGGTGGAGATTTTCATGCATGCCAGATCCACCACACCAGCATTTATCAAAACTCAGACACAATCTGCTTCTTCCTCAGGTCATTGAATCGGTGGAGGCTGGTGTCTGTGGATCTCACTCTGCTTCGTCTGTCCTTCCTTCCTTTCCTCAATCTCTCCTTTTGTCTCTTGAGGTCTCCCTGATTTGTTGGAATTTAGATGTTTCTGGGGTTGGTGAAGGACTCTGGTTGATGGCCCGGTGGGTGGTGGGTGGTGGGCGGTGTCTGGTCGGTGCTGGATTTCACTTTGCTTTCTTTTCTTTGGTCCTTCCTCGGGATTCTGAAGTGTTCGGTTTAGGTTTTTTAATAGGTTTTAGGTGAACTAATGAATACACACTCACACGCACGCACATACGCACATGCACATACACACCTACATACAAAAGAAAAAATTATAAAAAGAAAAAAATAATTAAAAAAAGAAAAAAAAAGAGAGCAATGATGATGACATGTCAAATCGGTAAAATTACCGAATGAACTGAGCTCTCCAGAAAAAAAAGAAAAGAAAAAAAAGGAAAAAAGAAGCGTTCCAACATATGGATTCTTAATGTGGTTCTCCAGCTGCACTAAGGCTGACCAGCAGGCTCTCCAGTGGGTGGTGAAAGCTGCTGGGAGAATCCTTGGAACGTCTCTCCCTAATATCAGCACCATCTACTCCACTCGCTGTTTGAGTAGAGTGCGCAACATCCTACGGGACCAGCACCATCCGGCTCACCACTTTTTCCACCTGCTGCCCTCAGGGAGAAGGTACGGACTATACGGGCCAGAACATCAAGACTGGCCAACAGTCTGTATCCACAGGCTGTGAGGTTACTGAACTCTGCTCCTCTTCCCTCTCTGCCGCCCCTTTATGGACAATAAAAACATCCAACAACAACAATAACTTTGAACCGGTTTGCATTGTTGCAGAATGCCACTACTACTTTTTCCATTTATCCTTCTTACTCAATGTTTGACAACTATAATATTTAATTAAATTATCCGGTTTTGCACTGATGTACGATGTCATCTCAGGTATCTGAATATTTCTGCTCTGCACTTTATTAATGACAAGACCTTAAGTTGCGCTTAGTCTTTGTTGTACAATGTCCTATACTGTGTCGAATGTTTACACTGGGTTATTTTATGGGTATTTATTTTGTGTGATTTTTCACTTTACCAACTCTGCTGTATGGATGCTCCAAACCAAGTTTCGTTGTTCCCTTGTGACAATGCCAATAAATATTCTGAATCTGAATCTGAATGCTGGAAAACATGCTCTTCGATTGGAAGACAAAGAAACAGTCTGTTTGTAATTACAACAGATAATGCCAGTAACATGAAGACAGCCTCTGAGTATTCTCCATGTGTCTGGTTTTCTTGTTTCAGCCACAATCTAAATCCAGCAATTACCAAAGTCCTCAAGATCAGCAAGGTGGAATCCGCTATCAGAGCATGGCGACATGCAGTGCAGGGGTTCTCTCGAAGCTAGAAACAGAAATGAGACCTTTTTTTTTTTCTTTCTCTTTTTTTAAGAGCTCAGTATTGTTCATTCGGAAATGTCATCATCATTGCTCTTTTTTTTTTTTTTTTTTTTTTTTAAATATATATATATATATATATATATACATACATACATATACACATATATATATATATATATATACACACACATACATACATATATATATACATATATATAATTTTTTTTGTGTGTGTGGGTGAGTATGTGTATGTGCGTGCGTGCGTGCGTGCGTGCGTGCGTGCGTGTGTGTGTGTATTTGTTAGCTCACCAGAAAACCTATTAGAAAAAAATCTCATACCGTTCACCTAAATCGAACACCAGGAGACCCGAGGGGACCGAAGAAAACCAAGGAAGGTGAAATCCAGCACCGACCAGACACCCCCCACCAGAACTCCTCCCCAGCCCAAGAAACATCCAGACCCCAACAAATCCAAAAAACATAAAATCAGGGAGGCCTCAAGAGACCAACGGAGAGACCGAGAAAAGGAAGGAAGGACAGACGAAGCTGCGTGAGATCCGCAGACACCAGCCTCCACCGATTCAATAACCTGAGGAGGAAACAGATTGTGTCTGAGTTTCGGTAGATGCTGGTGTGGTGGATCTGGCATGCATGAAAATCTCCACCAAAGAGGGGAGCCGTCGACCCCCGCCGGAACAGAGCAAGCGCGACACCTCAGGGCCCCCCAGGCCGCGGCAGCGCCAAAGGACGACCCCCGGGCCCCACCAGGGCCACCGGCCGGAGAGCAAACCCAGGAGCAGGAGCGCCCCCCGCCCCAACACGGCCCGCGCCCCCGGCCCAACGCAGCAGGACGGGGCACTGCAGGCCCACCAGGCACCCCACCGGCCCCCGCCCCCCATCCACCCCCGCCACCCACCCCAACCCAGCCCCAGCCGCCCCCACGCCCCCAATCCCCCAGACACCGGGGGCAGAAGGGGGAGATGGGGGCACCGGAGGGCGGCCGACACCCCCGAACCCCAGGCCCAGCGGGGGAAGGCCCCGGTCGTCACCCCAGCGTTCTTTGTGAAAATTAACCCCTGTTACTGAGTCCGCCAGCTCGCGGACTGGCGAACTCTACCCCTAAACCGTGAATGTGACCCCACCCAGTGTATATACAAGTGTGTGTGTGTGGTGCATTAAAATTAGGAGCAGGTGAACCGGAGCCGATGAAAATGATATTCCCACGCTCCGATCCACCCGCCACCCAAGCATGTTGCTGAGTGTATGTGTATGTGGTGCATTAAAAAAAATAGATAGGGCGGGGGGGGGGGGGGGGTGGCGACACGGACAGGGGACCGCAGCACTGCTCTATACTGCGGCCCCCAACCGATGGCACCCCCACAAGCCCCCCCCCCCACCCACAAGTTGTGTGGTGTATTAAAATTGGAGGGGAGTTGTAGGGTGAAGACGGTGTTTCCACCCTACCCCACCCCCCAAAGTGTGTTATGTGCCCTATATGTCTATAAAAGTGTATTGTGCAAACCTAGTGTAGTGAGTTAAGAGGTGTGACCAGCGGGGCCCCCCCCAACCGGGCGGGGGCAGGAGGCGCACCGGCCCACCAAGCCCCCACCCACCCCACCAGGACCCCGGCGGGCATATGGGACCCGTCCGGCGGGGCGATAGGGCTCGCCCCCCGGATACTGGGTCCCGCCCGAGGTGTCAGGACGCCCACCGGAGCGGGGCGGGCACGACACCAAACCCCAGCCACCCCCACCGGCCCCCATAGCACTGAGACCCGGGCCATGGATGGAGCCCCCGGCCCAGGGGAGGGGAAGGAAGGCGTACCGGGGAAGGGGAAGGGAGGAGGGAAGGGGACGACAAGAAGGGCAGGGGGCAGCGGCAGGGACGCAAGGAGAGGGGGAGAGGAGGAGGAAGGGCGACGAGGGAGAGGGGACAGGGAGGCGGAGGACGGGCGGGGAGAGGCGAGGAGGGAGAGGCAGCAAGGGGGAGGAAGGGGGAGGGGAGAGGGAACCACCGGGCACCCCGGCGGCCCACAGGCCCCGAACCGCGTCGCCGGGCCCAGAGCGACGGACCGCGCCGGAACGGCGCCGCCCCCGACACCAGGGAAAGCCCCGCAACGCAGCACCCCCCAAGAGACCCAGGGAACGGCCAAGACGCAGAAATGAGACCTTAAAAAGAAGCAGGAAGAATAAATACTAATGAGCCTCCACTTGCACTCATTCATGATGTGGTAACCAGATTGGGGTCCACAAATGATTTCCACATTCTTGCTCTCTGTGGGGTGCTAGCAGGAGACCAAAACACATGGCATCTCATGCCTAAAGACAGTGACATCACTGTTTTGGAGGATGTAAGACAGCTCCTTTGCCTGCTCCACGATTTCACTGATGCCCTGGCCTCCGAGAAACAGGTTACGCTTTCCGCCCAGCAACCAGTCCTGGGGCACATCAAAAGTGAGTTACTTGAAAATCAAGATCGGGACAGCAATCTGACCAAACTAATGAAAAGGGTCATGAGAGAGGACCTGCTGGATCAGCTACGATATACAGCAGCAATTAAGAATGTGCTGAACATAGTAAGTCTTATGGATCCCAGGTATAAGGCAACCTTTCTTGATGATGTAGAAGCCATAGTCAAGTCATGTAGGAAGGAAGCAATGGCACTTGCAGAAGAACTTCCAGGCACAGAACAGCCAGCAGCAGCAGCAGCAGCAGCAGCAGCAGCAGCAGAAGCAGCAGCAGCAGCAGCAGCAGCAGCAGCAGCAGCAGCAGCAGCAGCAGCAGCAGCAGCAGCAGCAGCAGCAGCAGCAGCAGCAGCAGCAGCAGCAGCAGCAGCAGCAGCAGCAGCAGCAGCAGCAGCAGCAGCAGCAGCAGCAGCACAAAGCTCCTCCTCCTCTACTTCTTCCTCCTCTTCTTCCTCCTCTTCTTCCTCGTCCACCTCTACCAAGAGGAAAGAGCCTATCTGGACTGTTGCAGAAAATCATCACTGCAAAAAATAACAGGTTAGGGCTAGGAGGAGCAACGGGAGGTGCAACACCATCAACACAAGAAAAATTTGATTATGAGATGAAACTTTACTTGTCCCTTCCTTCAATCACTGCTGAGGCTGACCAACTGGCTTGGTGGAAGGCACATGAGGAAGAAATGCCAATAATTTCAAAAGTGGCCAGAAAGTACATTTGTGTTCCAGCTACCAGCGTGCCTCCAGAAAGGGTGTTCAGTGCATGTGGCCATATCCTGTCTCCTAGCAGGTCAAAACTAACTGCTGCTAATGTGAACATGCTCACAATCCTGCAGTATAATTTGAACTAAATTTACGGTCGTGTCATTTGGCCCTGATGTGGACAGAGGCTCTGCAGAGTTTGTTTTTCAGAAAATAAATACATACCTAATATGGTGTTTCACTGTTATGTGTATTATTTAGGTTTCAAATGCTACTTTATATTTTATTATTCAGTTATTTATTTTCACTTTGTTAAAATAAATCTAAAGTTAAAGCCAATTTGAATTTTTCAAGTTCTGAAACTATATATATATATATATTCTTATTTGTGTGCTGTATTCGTTTTAAAAGGCAGCAACTTTTTTATTTCATCCATTTTCTTAACCGCTTGTCCTCACTAGGTTCGCGGGGGTGCTGGAGCCCGTCCCAGCAGGCTTCGGGCAGTAGGCGGGGTACACCCTGAATTGGTTGCCAGCCAATCGCAGGGCACACAGAGACAAACAACCATCCACACTCATAATCACAATTTGGAGGGCTCAATTAACCTGCCATGCATGAATGTGGGTGGAAACCGGAGTACCCGGAGAAAACCCACGCAAGCACGGGGAAAACATGCAAACTCCACCCAGGAAGGCCGAAGCCCAGACTCGATCTCACGTCCTCTGTACTGGGAGGCAGCCATGCTAACCAGTTACCCACCGTGCCGCCCTTTAAATTTTTTTTTATATTCAGTTATTTAATGTTGTTAAAAAAAAGGACATGAAAGAATGCTGACATGATTTTTTTTATGTCTATAAGAAAAAACGTAAAACCGCAGTTTTTTTTCTTCTCAGACTGTAATCGTACACCAAAATCTGAAACCTTTGCACCCCTTTCATACACCCTTTTTTTGGGGTGGGGGGGGGGGCTGTATTGTGGGTGATGGTGGGCTGGGGATTTGTTTTTATACTACGTAAAGCACTTTCAGTTGCATTTTTTTTGTATGAAAAGTGCTATATAAATAAAGGCTGATTGTTGATTGATTGATTGATAGATTGATTATATTGAAAATACACCATGCATTTAAACATATCACACAGGAAATTAAGGCAGTAGAAAACGAGAACCATTCTGATCCGGGACAAAAGGCTAAAATTACTAATTGGTTTACTGATCAGTAGTACTTTGTTCGATTGATTTGCAATTAATTCTGGTTTGTGGTGCATAAAAGGCAGAGGCTGGCGCCAACCTTGAAGCTTGTGCTACCTTATACTCACTTAGTGGGCGAAGTGGGAGAAAGAACATCAATAGTGTTGTCAGTCCTGCACAGGACTTGCACTGATACGGTCTTAATTTGTTGTTGCTGCATGGGAGATTGTCTAGAGCCATACATTTTCTCTCCACTTTTACATATTGGAAAATGTATTCTTGAACGTGCAGGTAAATGGTATTTAAATTTGATCTGATTATGACATTAGTAGGAACTTTAAAATATGCACAGAGGACTATTTTGCACTGCAATGGGATGCATTATGTGCAGTTGTGTCATACAATCATACAGAAAGTCGTAGTTGGTCCCTTAAGTTTTCTAACTGTGCCCAACTCATTTTGATATAAGAGCATGTATCACAGATCCACAGAAACAGTGTACATGTCAAGAAATGGAAAAAAGTGTTGTTTTTATTAGATGTTACGGAATTATTTTCACACACAAGCCTTACGCGTTCAGATTTTTGTGTTTGTGTAGTGTTTAAAACAATCAACTTTATTTTTTGAAATGTATGACCGCACAATAATTGCGATCTACCATGTTTTGACAACACGCCACTGACGCAGCAGCCGTTCAATACCATCCAGCCGCGGCCACAAAACGAGAACAACCCATGGGAACGGCTGCTCAGCCCGAGGGCAACTTCACTCGATAGCAAGCTATAACGCCGTAGTTGATTATACTATACTGGCTGAAATAGCGAACAATCACAGACAAGACTACTACAGGGTCAGAGGTGGGTAGTAACGAGTTACATTTAGTCCGTTACATTTACTTGAGTAACTTTTTGGGAAAAAGTACTTCTAAGAGTAGTTTTACCACACAATACTTTTTACTTTTAGTTGAGTAGATGTGTGAAGAAGTAACGCTACTCTTACTCCGCTATATTGGGCTATACTAGAGTCGTTACCCGCTGCCCCATTCATACATTATATTTACTGTATTTTACATACACGCACACACGCACGCACGCACATACACATACTCACCCACATACAAAAAAAAAAAAAAAGAGCAATGATGATGACATTACCGAATGAACAATACTGAGCTCTTTAAAAAAAAAAGCTCTGAAAAAAAGCAAAATAGATTTTAAGAGGACACTGCTCACTGTGTATGCCTGCTTCAGCACCATGGCAGAAGTTAGAACACAACAAGTCACGGAGAGATGGAGCGAAGCGAAGAGGAGGCGTACAACACCAGTGCGGGAGGGAAACGAGCTAGGGGGTATAGGAGGAGCTGCCGGAGAACTTGCAACCAAGTAGAAGTGTAGAATTTTTACAGTGAGAATATGCAAACAAAACCACATTATTTCATGAAAATTAAAAAAGGCCAAAATTAATTAAACATTACCGTAAAGTCACAAAAGAGTAATTACCGTAAAATTAACAACATTATTCTGCCATCTGTATTTTTTTTGCTGATTTGTATGTTTGAATTTACAGTATAAAACTGTTAATCATTCTGAAAATATACCTTCATTTCTACAGTAAAAATATGTTAAAAATATGGTCTGTTGTCTGAATGAAAACTGTCGTGTTGATTTCAATGAAAAACATGACAAGTTTCCCAATTTTTTTTTTTCAAGGTTTATTTCAAGCAGCACAAAAACTAGTTTATGTTGAGCAAGGACTCCATAAACACCCTTTAGGCTATTGTGATATTACATCACAATGTGAAATGTTGGGCATTGTGATTAGGGACCGACCGATTAATCGGACTGCTGATAAAATTGGCTGATTATGGCCCTTCAAAACATTGGTCAAAATCATCAACCATTTGATAGATCTTTCTGTAGTGAACTATATCCATGTCAATCCTTTCACAAGGTGCAATTTCTGGCAGTATGTATATGTTGATAAGGTTTATATTATTGTTTAGACTGCATTAGCATTGTGCTGTTACCAACATTATACATTTATTTGCTAACACAAGTTGGGTGGTGTATGATGACTTTCTCTTTTGATGCATGCTTATTTTACACACTTAACTGCTGTCATCGACTAAGGAAAATATAATTATTATCGTTCAGTGCATTATTATGGTCTCAATTAATACAGTACATGCAGGTAACATAGAGCTTATACTTACTTATTATATAATTTCCAACTTCATCGTGCCATGTTTAATACATGAATTTATATTATTTTGCACTTCAACTTATTTTGAACGAAGACTAAATCTCAGGGAGAGTTTTTGTGCACTTTTGTTAATTTATTCCAAATGAATCCTAAATTCAGAGTTTATTATATTAAACCTAAATTATTGCAAAATGCAATTTCTGGAGAAATTACGTGTGAAGGCTGCTAGGCTGAATGAAAACTGTGGAATGATTTGGAAAGATATTGAATGACATGGATAGTTGTAGAATGACCTGGAAAAAGCTGAACAGTTGAAAGTTGGAACGGTTTGAATCGGTGATTGAATGTCGAAATGACAGCAGAAAAAACAGAAGTAGAGTAAGTTGTGAAGAATCAAGTAGGAAATTGAGTAAAGTGTGAAGAATTAAGTAGGGAATGGTCATAATCATAATCATCTCTGAAGTTAAATGAATGAGTTAAATGTTTTGAATGTCACTTTGAAATGATATAAATATTTAGAAGCAGTTAAAGGAAGAACATTAACACAAAATAAAACTAATGTAGCAGAAAACAAAGAATACAAGGAAAGAGTGAGTAAATGAGTAAACAGTAAAATAAGATGAGAGGAATTGAGTATGCAATGGAGTAAGGAGAGAGGAATTGAGTAAGCAGTCGAGTAAGAAGAGAGAAATTGAGTAAGCAATGGAGTAAGAAGCGAGTAAAAAGCGGAGAATCGAGTAGCAATGGAGTAAGGTAAGAGGAATGGACTAAGCAATGGAGTAAGGATCCTGGAATCGAGTAAGCAATTAAAGCAAAAAAATTGGATGAATTGTGTGAATTGAGTAAGTGATGAAGAATAAATTATAAAATGGGGTAAGGTTTGAAGATTCAAGAAGGGAATTGAATAATAATCATCCATAAAGTGAAAGGAATTAGTTAAATGTTTTGAATGCCACTTTGAAATTATGTAAATATAAAATGAATCTCCCATTAAGAATGAATGAGTAATAGTAGGGTAGAAAATTGGAAATTTTGGGTAAGGTGTGGATATTTGAATAAAAAAAATGGATCCAATCATGACATGAATATTTGGAATAGATTAAAATTGGAATCACAAAAACTGGATGAATTATGTGAATGGACTGAATGGAAGTGATGATGAATCAACTAGAAAATGGGGTAAGGGTTGAAGAATCAGGTAGGAAATTAACTAATTCATTGATTCCATAGCATCTCCTGCCATTTTAATTTCATTTACAAGCATCTGAAATTATAGGAAATACTTTAAAAACACCTCAAGTGTTTTTCTACTGTTTGTTATCAATGCGCCAAATTTCAAATAGGCCAATCAGCGCATTGTATCTGACTCCTGCGTCCAACGCGAGCTGACTTCACCTGTTCATGTCCACAGTCTTCCCCGAAGGAGCTTCATCATCAGTGGTCTGGATTTTTGGGAATTTTCCTGACCCAGAAGAAGCTTAAGGACATTGTTGACCTGATTTGTGCTCAGCAGATTTGTATGGCTCAGGTCACCTATCTTGATGTTCTCATTCAAGAATATTTGGAAACCAGGAAGGATACCAGATATCAACTTGAGACCTAAACACCACTATTTGCGGCACTATCCTGGACTGATCCTAAAATTTGGCCCACTATTCTGGGTATGGACTCTGCGTTTTGAGAGCAAACATAGTTACTTCAAAAGATGTGCAAGGCATCTAAAGAATTTCAAAATCTGTGTTTGACTCTTTCAGAGCGGCATCAGATGTTTCAGGCTTTTCTCTTTGCAGGATCTGTGAGTCCTCCAAGCTTGCAAGTAAAAGATGCCTCACTGTTTTACACAGAACTTTACAGTGAACAGGTAAAAGGCACAATCCTCCAATTTGGCTTCACTGAAAAAAATACAAAAAATCCTGTTGATGTGGAGTATAATAGGATAATTTACAGGGGCCAGTTTGTTGTCACCAAGAATGATGATTCAGTGCAATTTGGTGAATCATGATTCTCGGGAAAGATGATTTTGCACTTCATTTTCTGCTGAGAGTTTATGATGGAGAATTTTTTTTCACACTATCACATGTACTCTACGAAGGACACTGGCAGATTGGAATGCAGGCTTATCAGTGTACTGTACTTTTTTTTTAAATTTCTTTTTCCAAATGAGTTTCTATATTTGAATTTTTTATGTTTTTTCTGATTGTTTTGGTAACAATTTTTACTCTAAATGTTCACGTTTAAAAACAAATTTTCCCCCCACAGTTAAAGCGCAATGGGCACCATAAAATCAACAGTATCAATGAACAATGCTTCTCTTTTTTACAGCAAAATCCTGAATTAAGTACACTTTGTAATTGTAAAATCAACAGCATCAGTACATTTTTGTAACTTAAATGTCGAAAATGTTTTACCGTAATTTAACTGTAGCGTTTTGGCAACCACAGCTGCCGGTATTTTACCATAGAAATAGCATTTTTTAAATGCACATTTTCAGATAAAATATTATTTTCAAATATCAAAACTTTTTTTTATGTGTGGCTATTGTTTACCAGTAGAGTAGCTCTCTATATACACTGTTGTTATAGTGTGAACCAGTGTCGCAACGGATCAGCGTTGATCCATGGTCGGTTCGGATCAGGCCCCACGGTTCAGATCACCTATGATCTGCGGATTGGTTGGTGTTAGGAAAAACAACAACAACAAAGTGCGCATTCACAGTGGACACCATTCAGACATGTCAAGAAACTGAAACAAACTCAACGTAACACAACAATTACGCTCAGGCTAACTTAAAAATAAAGGTTATTTACATTGATGGCAATGCAAATAGCCTTAGTAGACATTTACTTTGAAAGTGGCCCATGTCGCGGCATGATGGCTAGCTTGACTTCCCTTTTAGACTACATAATTTAGATTGACCGCTATTCCGAACTCCAATTCAATCGCTAATTTAGGACACTAAGAAACTGCTGATTAATTATGCTGTCATTGTATGACACGGAAGAAGTCTCCGACGTAAGTGGCTACTGGCTAGCATGCAACTAGCTTTTAGCATTACCTACGAGTGCCTGGCTGGTAGCTGTAAATGAATTTGACAGCTAATACCTTACTTGAATTAATTTTCCATATTGTGGACCAAGGCAACTTTGTAATTCACTCTCCATGTTTAAAGGAAGGGAATGTGCCTTGACACTTTGAGGATTTTTTATTATAAAAAAAATAAGATAAATAGAACTTTGTCTTGATGTATTTTATAAAAACACATTTTCCCATTAAAAAAAGAAAAACATTCAACTCAAAAAGGCAAATCCTAGCCGTTTAGATTATAGGAACACAAGTATAAACCCCTAGTAACTTATTTTACAAATGGACCATGTATAAAATAAGAATGTTTCTGCCTTATATTGCACTTAAACGGCTAAATTAGATATTTTTTATTGATTTTTTCGTTTAATTTAACTCTTTGACCGCCATAAACGTTATAAAACGTTTAGCATAAACCTACGGAAGGACGTTAAAAGACGTTCACTATGTTTTTTTTTTGGGAAACGGGTGGAGGAAAGCCTTGGGCAGCTGTGCTGAAAGTATCAAGCAGATCTGGATAGTATAATGACTCGTTTTGGCCCCTAGATGGCAGCGATGACTCTCTTTGCACAAGGTTGGATGGGCCGCCCACCGTGGGCGTCAGTAGAAGACGTGAGGCGGAGCTAGAGTCTTGAGGAGACAATGGCTGATGAAGCCACAATGGCTGATCAAGCAACCGGTTGTAAGCAGCTCACGCTTGAGCATTTTTTTCAAAGACGGAAAGCATCGATCAATACTAAAAAGCGCATTGATGTCGACGATGATGATGACTCCGAGCTTGACGCCAAAGTTGGAAGCCTTGACGCGACCGTTATGATCACGTAGTAAGCCTCACCGGCTAAGCGCGGCTAGCGCTGCTAAGGCCGGAAAACGCGCACAATAACCGACCAGGTACTTCTACACAATCGGACATTCGAGAGTTGTCGAAAAGCATCGACCAATGCATTGATGATGATGATGATGGTGAATCCCGAGGTTGACGCCACAGTTGGACGCGGCCTTTATTCTCACGTCATAAAGCATCACCGGCTAGCTCTGCTAACGCCGGAGCTGCACATGCGGACATTTTGTCGGACAATGAAGAGTACCCCGAGTCCAATGCATATTCATCGGAGGAGCGGGTACAGTCTGATCACGGAGAAGACACTGTTTCTGGACTACGATGCCACCATGAATGGAGTGGATAAGACGGATCAGAACATCTCTTACAACCCGGTATAGCAACTGAAGGACATGAGGAAGCCAGACGTAACACCACCGTAACGTAACCGTAGCATGATCCTGATATTAGGCTTGATGGCAACACACACTGCAGTATATACTTGCTATTCCCCGGAAAAAACGGCCTGCAAGAAAGTGGAGCACGCGAAGAGGCAATCTGTTGTGCAAATGCTGTTGCGTCTCCTTGCACGCAGGAGAGTGTTACACAAAGAAAAACTGTCGTTGAAACATCCACATATTTGTAAATAGCACCACAGTTGCACACATTTGTAAATAGTTTGCCAAATTGTTGTCAAATTGTTACACTGTTGAATGTAAATAAACGTATTTTGCTATCAAAAAACACTTTTTCATTCTTGGTGGTAGTGTTTTATAGATCTAAATCTTTCATTTGGTAGTATGTGTGTTTCCATAGTCCAAACAGAACATTTTCTGCGGACCTTGAAAGATCAGTCAAAATGCTTAAATCGGCTGGCACTGACGGCATCCCTTTTCTGAAAACGTCTGGCAGTCAAAGAGTTAATGGAAAAAATGAATTCTACAAAATAAATTAAGCCAAAGTACTTTTTATCTTTTTTTTTTGCTGATCCGAAAAATTATCCAATCCGTGGCTCAAATCTGCGATCCGATCCGAACCGTGACTTTTGTGATCCGTTGCACCACTAGCGTGAACTCAACTCTTCAGTGTGAACCCCCGTGATCTTGTGGTTTCACAGGTGCATATTTGCAGATTTACAGACACATACAACGCACCACACTCAGTGTGAATTGCAGTGTGCCGTATGACGCACCGTGTCCGTACTGCAGTCAGTGTGAACCTGGTGTAAGTGGAGTAGCAGCGCTTATTTTTTTTATTGACTTAAAGGACTACTGACACCAGTGGCAGACTGACAGTCCGTCAATACTAACAGAATTCCAACCTTTGTCGGTCAGTCCTAAAAAAGTGGTGACAAAGTGACGACGGATGGCTTACGCCGATGAATGACGGACCATCAAAAATATGTAAAATGCCCACCTCTAGAAAATACCCTCAGTCCGCCAGCTTGGAATGCCAAACATGGCACAAATCCCAAATTTGCCAAATTCCCAAATTTGCTAAACGAGGCTTTCACTGGCACTTATTCTGGCGCTTTTACTTTTAAACTCGACACATTAAGTCAAGTTCAGGTATTCAAATTTTGCCTTTTGTTTGAACAACTTACCTCAAAGAGTTTCAAGAGAATTCACCTTTGAACATACGTTAACAATTGAAAACATGTATTGATCTGTGAAAAAGAATGCACTTAAGTTACAATAACATAATGACGAAAGAATTAGGCAACCATTGACAGCAATTGATATGTATTGTATCCAAGCATAATTTAAAATATATATATTTACAATTTTATTTTGAGCGACAGTACTCAAAAGCCTATACTTCTTAAACAATAAATTGTGTTTTTGTGAAAAAAAAAGTGATAGTCAAAAACTCGATCACTGTACCAATACTTCATTCTTATATTTTTTACAATTATATCAAAAAAATAAAATAAAAAAAGAGAGAGAGAGAGAGAAAGAGAGAGATTAAGGAAAGTTAGAGAAGAGGACAGAAACTGTTTACCACAGGCACTTCCTGAGTCCAGACTGTAAAGCCTTTTAGCACTAGAACTGTAGTGATCTGGTTACTTAACATGCCACCACAACGTTGAGAGACACACTGCAGCCTCCCTAGGGACGCAGAGCAGCTCCTCTGACTCCAGCATGGCTGAGAGGCAGATCTGTCTCAGACGTCACTGTGTCTAATCAACCACCACTCCAAGCGCACCTTGAACTGCTGTTCCCCAAAAATATATACATATAATATTCTGTTCAGTGATAATTTCATTTATGAAAAATTGTCATCATATTTTTCATCACAAAGTTGTTTTTTCAGGCAAAAATTAAACAAAAACTAAAATAAAAGCCATCCATTGAGACGATGACGATAACTAATATTGTATATATAGTGACGAAAATTCACAAAATCTAATCAGAAGAAGGAATAAAATGCGGGTGGGAGAAAAGAACCACTCCGAAACTGTTCACTGCACTTTATTTAATGTTCAAACATGTTTACATTCATTGTGCAGCTGTAAGATTAATCTCAGGCAATTATGCACTTTTTTTAAGACGGCATATTATTGTCAGTTCAACATGTTTCATTGAAACAAAGCTTAATAAAGACACCGTTGTGTTACATGTGTCTTACATGTTAAACTACAGTTACAAATAGATGTGTTATAATTTTTTGTATAAAAGTTGAAATGTATGCTGAAGGAAAACATCGACTAAATTGTCATTTAGTCTACTAAAATAGCTCTTTATTTCATCCACTACAATTGGTCTTTATCTTAGTCGTATAAAATTGGGTTAAAACTAAAATACAATCAGATGACTAAATTGTGACTAAAACTTTAATTAATTTCAGTCCGGGCTGGATTTGGATGAGGACGCACTTCCCTGACGTCTTCTTGCTGTGCTTCAATTTCAGTATCACAAACTATGTAAATTTTTGGCATCCATTGCAGCCTGATCATCCTGGAAGGGGGATTACCACATTTACTTCTCACCTTTTCAATTTTTTTGCTAGTTTTTTAAAAAAGTTTTTCCTTGTCCTTTTGTGGGTCGATTAAGGGATGTTGTTAATATTTGTCAACTGCGGGCATGTGAAGCCCTTTGGGACTCTCGTTTGGGAGGAATGTGCTGTCTATTGTGGGGGGGGGGGACATTTGGAAAAGTCTGCCTTCCACAATTAGGGAATGTCCCACATACTCATCCTTCAAAGGAAATCTTAAATGTTGGCTAAAGGACAATCAGAAAAGCGACCATTAACTCTTTTTATATTGTTTAGTTTTTATCTTGTCGTCTTATTGTGACATTCTGTTGTTTTATTGCAATGTTCTTATTTGTTTTATATTGATTTTGTATTGCTTTGTGATGTGCATTTTAATGTATTTATGTATAGGGGACTACAGATGCAAATTAGCAACTGCTGCTAGAATCTGGCATATTTACAACTTAATTTGTTGTTCATTAATGTGCATTGTCCCTTTCAAATAAAATGAAATGAAATGAATCGCGATTTTAGCATTTTTCCTCGTCATTCATTATTGTCGTCCAGCAGTCGGGGTAGTGCCAAATGGCAGAAAAATCTCCCCCTCCTCTTGTTATATACTTCAAGTACAACTGAACTCACTGTTTACATTGTTACTTCAACCTAACTCGGTTTTGTTCCGTTCACTGCCTTTTTAAAAACATGCGCTAGCACTACCATATGTTTTGAGCTAGCGTATGTTTAACCGTGCGTGCGTCCAATAGTGCGGTGCACCTTATGTGTGTGTTAAACACAGAAATAGCACCCGTAACTGTGACTGCACCTTATAATACGGTGCGCCTTATGGTCGTGAAAATACGGTACAAGTACAAACTTTGCGCCAATGAACACACATGACCCTTCCATCCCTCCCTCCGGGCTAACCCTTGAGTAAATGACAAAACACACAAATTTACAACTTATCCAATATAAAATGATTCACAGAACATACATTACTCAATATATGATGAAGAAAATGGGACTCTCAGACTCCGACATTTGTCTCCAGTGTTTACAAAACAATACAGACACTTATTTTCATGCTTTATGGTTATGTACTCCGGTTATGTGTTTCTGGAACATTAGAACATTTTCATTAGAAAAACTTTCCGCTGTCTTGGACTGTAGGATACCGTTCTCTCCAAACTTGTGTTTGCTAGGTGACTTAACAACAACTGACTTACCACATAAACAATTTCAATCTATACTTGTAGCCCTTACTATCGCAAAAAAAACAATTCTTGTTAACTGGAAAAATAAACAAACTCTGAATATCGACCAATGGTCTAACCTCCTCATAAATCACATTTTAATGGAAAAAATATCTGCCTCAAATAAAAATCAAATGTCAAAATTTAAAGAAACGTGGTCTACGTATATAGAATTTTTTAACCTAAACCTGGTTACTTAATTCTGCCTGTTAGCGAGAGCCACAGCAGCGTGATAACTTGCATTGATGTTTCTGTATTTGGCAATTTGTAACTAATGGTTGTGTGTTTTTATAGTCAGGAACCCGGCTGCTGCCAGCGGGATCGAGCGGATTTGCCTCCGATGGGCATTAGGGGTTGATATTCGGATTCACGGCATGCCAGTGGGTTAATTCTGTGGGTGCTGTCCCCCCCTGGCTGGGCATGGGCGGGTCTGCCCCTCTGTTGGCTGCTGGGTGGCGGCTGCGTCTTGGCCGTTCCCTGGGTCTCTTGGGGGGTGCTGCGTTGCGGGGCTGTCCCTGCTGTTTGGGGCGGCGCTGCTCCGGCGCGGTCCGTCGCTCTGGGCCCGGCGACGCGGTTCGGGGCCTGTGGGCCGCCGGGGTGCCCCGTGGTTCCCTCTCCCCTCCCCCTTGCTCCCCCTTGCTGCCTCTCCCTCCTCACCTCTCCCTGCCCGTCCTCCGCCTCCCTGTCCCTTCTCCCTCGTCGCCCTTCCTCCTCCTCTCCCCCTCTCTCTGCGGCCCTGCCGCTGCCCCCTGCCCTTCTTGTCGTCTCCCCCTCCCCGGTGCGCCTTCCTTCCCCTCCCCTGGGCCGGGGGCTTCATCCATGGCCCGGGTCTCGGGGGCCGGCGGGGGTGGCTGGGGTTTGGTGTTGTGCCCGCCCCGCTCCGGTGGGCGTCCTGGCGCCTCGGGCGGGCCCCAGTATCCGGGACGCGAGCCCTATCGCCCCGCCGGGCTGGTCCCATATGCCTGCCGGGGTCCCGGTAGGGTGGGTGGGGGCTTGGTGGGCGGGTGCGCCTCCTGCCCCCGCCCGGTTGGGGAGGGCCCCGGTGGTCGCTCCTCTTAACTCACTACACTAGGTTTGCACAATACACTTTTATAGACATATAGGGCACATAACACACTTTGGGGGGGGGGGGTACAGTGGAAACACCGTCTTCACCCTATAACTGCCCTCCAATTTTAATGCACCACACAACTGGGGGGGGGGGGCTTGTGGGGGTGCCATCGGTTGGGGACCGCGGTATAGAGCAGTGCTGTGGTCCCCTGTACGTGTCCCCCCCCCCCCCCCCCCTATCTATTTTTTTTAATGCACCACATACACTCAGTGACATGCTTGGGAGGCGGGTGGATCGGAGCGTGGGAATATCATTTCCCTCGGCTCCGGTTCACCTGCTCCTAATTTGAATGAACCCCCCACACACACACACACACACACACTTGTATATACACTGGGTGGGGTCATATTCACGGTTTAGGGGTAGAGTTCGCCAGTCGGCGAGCTGGCGGACAGTAACAGGGGTTAACTTTCACAAAGAACGCTGGGGTGACGACCGGGGCCTTCCCCCGCTGGGCCTGGGGTTCGGGGGTGTCGGCCGTCCTCCGGTGGCCCCATCTCCCCTTCTGCCCCCGGTGTTCCGTCCCTCCACGCGGCGGGGGGTGGGGTGGGCGCGGCTGCCCTCTCCGCTCTGCTGTCCGGCCCCTCTTCAGTGCCGGTGCCTGGGTGCGGGGGGTCCCCGGGGGCTGGGGGTTGGGGGGCTGCCGGTTGGTCGGGGTGGGGTCGGGGGGGTGCGGCTTTGTTGGGGGGGGTGGTGGTGGGGGTTTTGGGGTGGGGGGTGCTGGGGGTGGGGGGGTGTCTGGGGGATTGGGGACCTGTGGGCGGCTGGGGCTGGGTTGGGGTGGATGGGGGGCGGGGGGTCGTGGGGGGTGTGGGGGTTGGGGGCCGGTGGGGTGCCTGGCGGGCCTGCAGTGCCCCGTCCTGCTGCGTTGGGTCGGGGGCGCGGGCCGTGTTGGGGTGGGGTGCGCTCGTGCTCCTGGGTTTGCTCTCCGGCTGGTGGCCCTGGCGAGGCCCAGGGGTCGTCCTTTGGCGCTGCCGCGGCCTGGGGGGCCCTGAGGTGTTGCGCTTGCTCTGTCCTGGCAGGGGTCGACGGCTCCCCTCTTTGGTGGAGATTTTCATGCATGCCAGATCCACCACACCAGCATCTATCGAAACTCAGACACAATCTGCTTCCTCTTCAGGTCATTGAATCGGTGGAGGCTGGTGTCTGTGGATCTCACTCGGCTTCGTCTGTCCTTCCTTCCTTTCCTCAGTCTCTCCTTCGGTCTCTTGAGGTCTCCCTGATTTTTTTTTTTGATTTGTGGAATTTAGATGTTTCTGGGGTTGAGGAAGAATTCTGGTGGGTGGCCCGGTGGGTGGTGTCTGGTCGGTGCTGGATTTCACCTTCCTTGGTTTTCTTTGGTCCCCTCGGGTCTCCTGACGGCGGTGTTCGGTTTAGGTGAACGGTATGGGATTTTTTCTAATAGGTTTTTGGTCAGCTAACAAATACACGCACGCACGCATACTCACCCACATACAAAAAAATAAATAAAATAAATAAATATATATATATATATATATATATATATATATATATATATATATATATATATATATATATATATATATATAAAAAATATTAAAAATTTAAATAAAAAAAATAAAGAGCAATGATGATGACATTACCGAATGAACAATACTGAGCTCTTTAAGAAAAAAATAAAATAAATAAATAAATAAATAAATAAATAAATACCTGATACAGCCCACCTGTTTGCCTTTGTCAGTTTTCTACAACCCATGTCACCCTGGTTGTCTCAGACCTTTTCCTCCCACAATCACCTGTAAGTAAACCTCCTTTTGACGTCAATCTACCTGTCATCTCAAGCTCAAATGTACGTGTATGTGTACGTGTACGTGTACGTGTAAATGAACTCTTAGGAGTTCCATCCTCCACTCGATTCCCTCTGCCTGCCAAGATTTCTCGTCAACCATTTTTGCACAATAAAAATTGTTCACACTTCTGAGTCACCTTTTTGTCGTGCATTTGGCTGGTTCCTGACACACCTATCATCTGTTTTCACCATGTCCTGACATCTCGCCCTCAACGTTGTCGCATTCCACAGAAAGAGTTATTCACCAGGCAGGTGAATGACCAGTTGGTATATAGGATGGATGAAGCCAAACCAGGTGGTACTAACAACAACAACTTATTGTGACATCCGCTAGAGCCGTATATAGGGAGACTCAAAACTGCAAATTTAGAACTGTTGGAAGCCTAAAATAAAGTCAAATTGCCTTGATCCAATCATGCGTGCACTATGACTGACAAACTCATAAATAGGAAATAAAGAGGCTAATCATTTATTATATATTTAATATTACAACCTGGTTAACAGTGTGCCTTCGTGTGTCTTAAAATCTATTAAACTATATTGATATGTCCTAATGAATGATTGCAAAACAAGACAGTCTCAACAAGCGCTTTTGATCTTTGGATGAGGTGCTTCTGCTATTACCAATGAATAGATGTCATTGTGTTATACGGACACGCGCAACACTCCATCTAATTTGCCTTAACATATCCAGACAAAATGACAGAAAAGTATTGCAATTTTTTCATTTTCCTGCAGCTAAAGCTCTTGCTCCTTCAAAGCAATCCAAGATGCCATTGGACAAGGTGCAGTGACACAAAATGATGTAATTTCCTCGACAGATGCCCAGAATAGAAAATAATAGCCTTATATTTGGGGTATTGATACAGAGTCCAGCATGAATGTGGTTTTGAACGAGCAGGGTTTTTTTTTTTTATGGTAAAGATATTTAATTTTAAAATTGATGTACACACCATCATTAGAAACAAATGACTTTCTTTAAAATGACAAAATACTACAGATACAGATAAACACATTCATACATCAATCTAAACAATCCCTAGTTAATTTCTAAATGTAGTAGGGGAGAGTGGGGTAAGATGAGCCAATTTTTACTTATTTTGTCCTGGATTCAAGAAAAAACTACATAGAGACAAAATGAAAACATATTAATTTATTTCAGAATGTCTGCTATAAAATGAAATTATCAGAATGCATTTCTGACTAAGCTTCACAAAATAATGACCTTTCGAATTTTTTTATTTATTGTGTCTCAATTTACCCCAGGTCAGGGGTAAGATGAGTCCATGTCAAGGGGTAAGTTCTTGTGCCATAAGGGGGTAAACTGACCAACAATGTTTTTTTTTTAAGTGAACCTGTGCATATCTCTGTAACAAGCAGTTTTGCACTAACAACAACAAACCACAAACGTAAACTTGCTGTTTCATACCATCTACTCAAAAGAACGACATATTCCAGCTGTCCAGGTTGCAGTCAAATATGAATTGTTCCCTTTTTGCAGTTCCTCCAGCTTTTTGAGGTTGAGGCAGCTTCTTCAGCACATCACTCCATGGGAATGATGCCGCATCATTTTCCTTGAAAACATAAAGGTTATTATTGCCAGTGGTCCCTGGGATTCTTCCTAGGAATCGGGAACTAACTTAATTTCCCTCAAGGCTGTTGAATAAAGCAATCTAATGATGGTAACTGCTTTTAGATACAAATGATACAATGACAAAGTCGCCAACCTCCACATCTGGTCCACTTTCATTGCTGGATCTCTCCGTAGTGTCTTCTTTATTTATTTTTTCTTCTTTATTGTTATTATTTTTTATTATTTTGTATGTGGGTGAGTATGTGTATGTGCGTGTGTGCGTGCGTGCGTGCGTGTGAGTGTGTGTGTATTCATTAGTTCACCAAAATTTAAATTAAAAAATCCCATACCGTTCACCTAAACCGAAAACCACCGTCAGGAGACCCGAGGAAGGACCAAAGAAAAGAAAGGAAAGTGAAATCCAGCACCGACCAGACACCACCCACCACCCACCGGGCCACCAACCAGAGTCCTTCACCAACCCCAAAAACATCTAAATTCCAACAAATCAGGGAGACCTCAAGAGACCAAAGGAGAGACTGAGGAAAGGAAGGAAGGACAGACGAAGCAGAGTGAGATCCACAGACACCAGCCTCCACCGATTCAATGACCTGAGGAAGAAGCAGATTGTGTCTGAGTTTTGATAGATGCTGGTGTGGTGGATCTGGCATTCATGAAAATCTCCAGCGAAGAGGGAAGCCGTCGACCCCTGCCAGGACAGAGCAAGCGCAACCCCTCAGGGCCCCCCAGGCCGCGGCAGCGCCAAAGGACGACCCCCGGGCCCCGCCGGGGCCACCGGCCGGAGAGCAAACCCAGGAGCAGGAGCGCCCCCCACCCCAACACGGCCCGCGCCCCCAACCCAACGCAGCAGGACGGGGCACTGCAGGCCCGACAGGCACCCCACCGGTCCACAGCCCCCCCCCCCCCCCCCACGACCCCCCGCCCCCCCATCCACCCCCGCCATCCACCCCAACCCAGCCCAAGCCGCCCCCAGGCCCCCCAAACCCCCAGCAGTTTGCGCCTTGTGACACAGTAGCGCTGTTCACTCTTATTGAAAATGCGGCTAAAGTAGGCCACTTTTCTGGGTGCAGTTTCAGTCCAGCCGCCGCGATTCTTCCCAGCACTCTACTTTAGCCGGCCCGGAAAGACCCACCGTGGACAAGAACATCGTCCAAATACACCAAGCAACTTTGTCTTGGAATGTTCACCAACACTGTCTCTCAATCGCTCAAATGTCCCTGGTGCATTACATAGCCCAAAACTCATGAACTTAAACTGCCAGTGTCCTCTGGCTGTGCAGAACGCCGTCTTAGGTCTCGACTCAGCAGTGAGGGGGACCTGCCAGTAGCCACTGCGCAAGTCTAGCGATGAGAACCACGCAGACCCGGACACCAGATCCAACGTCTCAGCGATCCGCGGGAGTGGGTAGCAGTCCTTCTTGGTCACCTTATTGAGTGGCCTGTAATCCACACAGAACCGGGGTCTGGTGCTTTTTTTTCTGGGCACCATGACCACGGCAGATGCCCACGGACTGTCGGATGGCTCTATGATTCCTGCCTCTAGCATCGCACGGACCTCCTGGTCTGCGGCCTCCTGCTGGACCAAAGGCAGGTGTCGGGGGCATACCTTGACTGGCCGCGCGTCCCCGGTGTCAATGTGATGCTCCACCAGGTGGGTGAAACCCACTTCATTCTCACTGAGGGCAAACATGCTTTTAAAGTCCCACAGCACCTGCCACAGCTGTTCCTGCTGTACGACATCCAGGCCAGCAAAGTTCTTCTCCCAGATGGACCGAATCGCCCCCATCTGGCTCTCCGCTGGCCGACCTGGGGTTACCGCCACTGACATGTCTGGGCTGGATGCCATCACTACCCCCAGTGGGCTGTCCATCTCAGGGCGAGCAAACTCTAGCCAATCTACTGTCGGTTGATGTGGGTTTGAGTGTGGTGCCCCCAACTGGGGCTGAGTCTACCCGGGGTGAGCGAACTCTACCCGATCTTCCGTCGATCGCTGTAGATTCACATGTGGCCTGCTGAGAGGTCGTAATCAGCTTCACACGCTGACCACTCGGCAGGATGAGCACCCCAGCTCCCAAGTCCACCGAAATATTTGCAGCTTTCAAAAAGTCCCGACCTAGTATACAAGAGTCACACACATCAGCCACTCAGGCTGAGTGAGTCGTTGACAAATCTCCCAGGACAAACACAAATGTCCCTCTTCCTCTCATCTGAGATGTTTCACCGGTCACAGTCCTCAGTTCCGTGAGGGTCGGTCTTAAGACGGTTCCCACTGGAACAACGTCAGGCCTCACAATCGTGGCTGAAGACCCAGTGTCCACCAGGGCTGTGCAGGAAACATCCCCAATCTGCAAGTGAACAAGACTTGGGTCCCCCACATCGGTCCAGCTCACCATCACAACGGTCTCGCCCTGGACGTACGGGTCCCCGCACACAGCTACCCCGCACGCAGGTTGCATTTCCCGGTAAACAATTGGAGGGGTCCGCGTCGACATGGACCCTTTTTCATTTCCCTGCTGCGTCACCATCTTTGGACAGCGGCAAAGCAGATGACCTGGTTGTCCACATCCCCAACAGTCGCCTTTACCGACCTCCCCGCTGTATCAGCCGCCAACTCAAATTTTTTCTATAAGCTTCCCAACTCCCCTTCCCGGAGAACTTGAGCGCTTTAATGGCAGGCCACGCAAGCTCCTGGGCGCCACCATGCATGTTAACGTCCAGCTGGGCCGCCGCGACATTTCGCGGGACGTCACGCCGTCCAATTTGGCGGGCTCCTCTTCACGCAGACCGATTTTGGCGGGCTCACGCTCACTTCGGCTGGAAATACCAGTTATGGCGACTGCTCTCTGCACAACTTGATGCAGGCATGTCAAACACGCACTCCACGGCTTCCTCCTTTATCTTCCGCTGAGTGCCGAGTGGGTCGCCGAACATGCTCGCATGCAAAACCAGGTGAACGACGGCGAATCTAAAACTTCTGACACCAAATGTAATGCCCCTATGTGTGAACAAGGATGCACACAGTCGCTGATTCAGTCTGATGGCCGTTGAATCAAAAATAACAGCGGTAGCAAAACACAATCAACACCAAATGCTGTTGGCCGCAACTCACACTCATGTACTCCTCCCACAGACTGACTAACAGAGCCCAACTCCTCAACTGCCGGCTCAACCCTCAAACACACACAACAATAACAGACATTACTATATATATATATATATATATATATATATATATATATGCTCACTGCAGACGTTGCACTGATCCACCTTTCGATCTCCCGCTCCAACCTACCCTCACTGCTGAACAAGACCCCAAGATACTTGAACTCCTCCACTTAGGGCAGGATCTCAACCCCGACCCGAAGAGGGCACTCCACTCTTTTCCGACTGAGGACCATGGTCTCGGATATGGAGGTGCTATTTTCATCCCAACCGCTTCACACTTGGCTGCGAACTTCTCCAGGGAGAGTTGGAGATCACGGCTTGAAGAAGCCAACAGCACCACATCATCTGCACAAAGCTGCAATGTTGAGGCCACCAAACCGGACCCCCTCAACACCTCGGCTGCGCCTAGAAATTCTGTCCATAAAAGTTAACAAAGGGCAGCCTTGGCGGAGTCCAACCCTCACTGGAAATGAATTTGACTTACTGCCGGCAATGCGAACCAAACTCTGACATCGGTCTTACAGGGACTGAACAGCCCGTATCAGGGGGCTCGGTATCTCATACTCCCGAAGCACCCCCCACAGGACTCCCCGAGGGACACGGTCAAACGCTTTCTCCAAGTCCACAAAGCACATGTGGACTGGTTGGGTCCGATGCACCCTCAAGGATTCTGCCGAGGGTGTAGAGCTGGTCCACTGTTCCACGGCCGGGACGAAAACCACACTGCTCCTCCTGAATCCGAGATTTGACTTCCCGACGGACCCTCCCCTCCCGCACCCCTGAATAGACCTTACTAGGAAGGCTGAGGAGTGTAACCCCTCTATAGTTGGAACACACCCTCCGGTCCCCTTTCTTAAAAAGGGGGACCACCACCCCGGTCTGCCAATCCAGAGGCACTGTCCTCGATGTCCACGCGATGTTGTAGAGACGTGTCAACCACGGCAGCCCCACAACATACAGAGCCTTTAGGAACTACGGGCGGATCTCATCCACCCCGGGGCCTTGCCACCGAGAAGCTTTCCAACCACCTCAGTGACTTCGACCCCAGAGATAGAGGAGCCCACCTCAAAGTCCCCAGAAAGGTTCACGACGCCCCGAGTCGAGGTCAGCAGCACCCCATCTCCACTATACACAGTGTTAATGGCGCACTGCTTTCCTCTCCTGAGACGCCGGATGGTGGACCGGAATTTCTTCGAAGCCGTCTGGAAGTCGTTTTTCATGGCCACACCGACCTCCTTCCATGTCCGAGTTTTTTTCTCAGCAACCGCCGAAGCTACATTCGGCTTGGCCAGCCGGGACCTGTCAGCCTCTGAAGCCCCACAGGCCAAAACGGCCCAACTGGACTCCTTCTTCAGCTTGATGGCATCCCTCGGGTTCCAGGATTGCCGCCACGACAGGCACCAACCACCTTACAGCCACAGCTCCGTTCAGATCGCCTCAACAATGAAGGCGTGGAATATGGTCCACTCGGACTTAATGTCAAGGGAGAAGTTCTGCCGGAGGTGGGTGTTGAAACTCTTTCTGACGGAATTCTGCCAGACGTTCCCAGCAGACTCTCACAATACGTTTAAGTCTGCCAGGTCGGACCAGCATCTTACCCCGCCATCGGAACACACCACCAGACGGTGATGAGTTGACAGCTGACACGACTACAAAGTCGGTCATCGAACTGCGGCCTAGGCTGTCCTGGTGCCAAGTGCACATATGGACGCCCTTGTGTTTGAACATGGTGTTTGTTATGGACATTCCGTGGCGAGCACAGAAGTCCAATAACAAAACACCGCTCAGGTTCTGAGGACCGTTCCTCCCAATCACGCCCCTCCAGGCCTCACCGTTATTGCCCACGTGAGCGTTAAAGTCCCCCAGCAGAACGAGGGAGTCCCTAGAGGGAGCGCTCTCCAGCACACCCTCTAAGGACTCCAGAAAGGGTGGGTACTCTGAGCTGCTGTTCGGTGCATAAGCACAAACAACAGTCAGGACCCATCAGTCCCACCCGAAGGCGGAGGGAGGCTACCCTCTCGTTCATCGGGGTAAACCCCAATGTACAGGTGCCTAGCCGGGGGGCAATAAGTATGCCCACACCTGCTCTGCGCCTCTCACCGTGGGCAAATCAAGAGTGGAAGAGAGTCCAGCCCCCCTTGAGAGGATTGGTACCAGAATCCAAGCTGTGTGTGGAGGCGAGTCTGACTATATCGAGTCGGAACTTCTCGGCCTCGCACACCAGCTCGGGCTCCTTCTCTGCCTGAGAGGTGACATTCCATGTCCCTAGAGCTAGCTTCAGTAGCTTGGGGTCGGAACGCCAAGGCTGCCTTTGGCTGCCACCCAGCTCACTGTCACCCGACCCCTTTGGCCCCTCCCACAGGTGGTGAGCCCATGGGAAGGGGGCCCGGCCACCAGATGCTCGCCTTCAAGCCCCGCCTCCGGGCCTGGCTCCAG
This sequence comes from Leptonotus elevatus, assembly GCF_054856555.1. Classification (NCBI taxonomy): domain Eukaryota; kingdom Metazoa; phylum Chordata; class Actinopteri; order Syngnathiformes; family Syngnathidae; genus Leptonotus; species Leptonotus elevatus. The sequence continues at coordinate 27,121,551 of NC_141243.1, forward strand.
AGGGGGGCCCCGGTGACCCGCGTCCGGGCGAGGGAAACCGCGATCCAAAATTTACATTCATCATAGGGGACTTTTGAGCCATGCTTTGTCTGGTCCCTCACCTAGGACCTGTCATGGGTGACCCTACCAGGGGCATGAACCCCCAGACAACATAACTCCTAGGCTCATTGGGACACGCAAACCCCTCACCACGATAAGGTGATGACTCACGGCATAGAAATACAGTTACATATTTATGACTATTTTAAATGTAGATTTTCATGTTCATGAACTAAAAAAGATGGATGTGTATTTGTGTGTGTTGGGGAGGTGTTTGGGGTACTGTACTCAGGGTCACTTATGCTATAGTCCGACGGTTCCCGCCCACTGTTGGTACCAGATATGATCAGGCTGCAAGAATTAATGTATGTATATAAAGTGAAATATTTCTTAATCAAATATGTTCATGTTTTCCCTACAAATAACTATTAACCCCAATCTGATTCCCAAAGCCACAAAACATTCCCCTTTCGATCCTGTAGCGTGACGTCATCAGCATGTGGCAATCTTCATGATTGCCAGCCATGGCAGCCAACCGGAGCAAATGTCAGTTTAAGTACAATATATTCAGAAGTTTTTGTGAAATTACCTGATTATGCTACTCATTTCAAATGTCTTTTGAAAACTGCTCCCAAAAAAAAAGAAGGTATAGGGCATTGAGTGAAAATAGTTATTTTGCCTGTAATTCTCTTACTAACTCTTTTTTTTTTGTTGTTGTTGTAATTAGTAACTATAACTAATTACTTTTATAAAGCAACATTCCCAACACTGCATAAACCTGTAAAATACAGATGCAGTGCTTTGACGACAATGTGATATTTGACTTTCACCTTATTACACAATGAAGAGTCAAACTGTACTATAACACAATAGAACACTTTCAAGTAGCACTGTAGTCCATCTATTCTCTACTTACCCTGAAAAAAATATTTACCATTTGTCTTCTGCTGAATATCTCCTACAACAAAAATTCTGTCTGCAGACTGTATTGTGAGAACTCTTTAATCAGGTATATATTTTAGTTTATTTAGCTCAAGACTACTCCTGAGTGATTGATGGCAATTCTTAGCTTGTTGTTTGATATCAAACATGGCGGCCCAAGTGTAGAGTACTCAAGCTCTTCAAAGTGACCCAGTGTTTGGCCCAGGTTGTATTCATTCAATCAAAGTGATCTGCAGCCTCATTCAAAATACAGCTAATGAGGGCAATTGCAGGCCCAGAAATAAAATGCAGGTGCTCCCTTGGATCTTCTTTGAATACAACCTTATGTGTTTGGGACACAAGGTCATTGAAGCAGCTCATCATTGATATCCTCAGTAGCCTCTCTCTCTCTCTCTCTCTCTCTCTCTCTCTCTCTCTCTCTCTCTCTCTCTCTCTCTCTCTCTCTCTCTATATATATATATATATATATATATATATATATATATATATATTATATATATATATTATATATATATATATATATATTATTATTATATTTTTTGGGGGGCCAGTACTGCTCAGACACTAAAGGATGAATCATTTGGCTTACTATGAGAATTGCTGAATATAAATTTTTGGCTTCCCAATTTTGTGGTCCTTAGCTGTAAATGTATGCCCATTGTCAGTACAATTTTCTTAATCTATATTGATCCAATTCAGGGCTACTGAAACTTTGAGAAACAAAATTTTTCAGCATAAATGTAAAAAATGACTTCTCTAATGCACCTCATCACTATACTATTTACACACAATACTATTTAGGTTTCTTTGTATTTCACTGCGTAAAAATGTTTAAATTTACCTGACATGTAGTACAGGGTATAATTGCGTATATCCACATCTTTTTCAGTTAGTTTTGCGTCTACCTACTTTTAAATAATCAGTTTTGCCTTTACCCACGTTCAAATCCTCGTTGACGCGTACCGAGGATGGGGAAGCCATTGCCCACCCTCTTCTCTCCTCTAATTGGCTGGTAGGCGATGTCTAATTAGATTGGCTAACTTTACGCATAAGGACTGATGAGCCGATTGTAGGCAGAGTAGGGCGGATCATAAACAGGATCCTTCAAATAATGTCTTGAGCGACGGGGGCATTCCAGAGTTTTAGCTCAACAGGAGCGCATCAAGCTCATTCGACAGTGGACGCCGCCAGTTACACACTTACCTACATGATCTAGTTGCGTTTTAGTAGCGAGGCTGGGAGTTGATTTTAAAATAAGTTAAAACACAAGAATGGAAACATGTACTTTTAAGATTCATCTTAAAACAATATTGAGATCTAATAGTGACTGTTTTTCACAATTTGTGTTCATATTTTTACTAAATATTGTTTTACAACATTATTTATACTGTATATTTGTCTCATGACAAACTAATTTCACATTAATTCAGGCCGCTTGTATTACCAGTAATAACTTCAAACTGCTGAAGTCAATCAAGTCATGAGAATTTTATTATTGTGAGCAAGTAAAAATTACAGATTTTTTTTTTCTTACATGTCATTGTATCTTAAACAGGACATAAAAAACGTAATTTGTGAATGAAGAGCACAATAATGGGAACAGCTATGATCCGGTGCAGAACCCTCAAGCTCCCAGGCCTCTGGTAGAGGACCTGAGCTTGAAGGAGGTACTGCCAGGGTGAATGAGAAAATATGTATTTGTTTCTCTACATAGCCTACATATATCCATTGCGATGGGTCTTTCTTTAGCCTGGTTCACATTATTGGTGTCAAAAGTATCCATACTTTGAAAAGTATCTATACTAAACGTCGTATCCGGATATGATACTACTTTGTCATGGTACTCGATACTATCGATACATGGTAGCGTTCCCGCAGCGCAGCCTACTTGGCAGATAGCCTCCGCAGCCAGGAGAGCCCACAATGCGACTTTGCTTGCTCACACAGATGGCCAGTGCGGCAACAGGAGGGCCAAACAAGCCAGTGTTGCTGGACAAGAAAAAGCAAGATGCCTTGTTGTTTTGTTATTTGCTATTAGCCGTGGGCTCACAGTTAGCTTTATGCTCAGTCAATGTGTACCTGTGTATTGTTGCTTCAAGTTGTACCTCAGAGCGTGTTTATTACATCGGTACTCATTTGCAATCCAAGGGCAAGATTCACAGAGGAGCACATTGACATGCTTGTCTATATTGCAAAAAATCTTCCAACAGCAAAGAAAATTCAGACCAGTGATACGACAAGCTTAGACAGTTATCATAGAATAAAGTGCACTTTATAAACCCTTGCATGCCTTAATAGATATTTTCAGTTTTAGCTTTTAAAAAAAGGTGTAGCTGGGTGCAACTGCAGCATTTGATGTTAATTTTTACTGATTGTTTATTTTTTGTGTAGTTTACTACCTAAACATATAGTTCTAATTACTTGTAAACCACATACTTTTTTTTCTAATTGATGTTTCCTTTGTGTGAAGTGGCTGTCGTGAATACTTTCTTCCAGAAGAGGCAGGAACATAGGGTGACATACAATAGTGGAGGTAGGAGTACACAGGTGTAGGCGGTGTAATTTGAAGGAGAAGTGGGACACTGAGAGGACTGAAGAAAGTAGACAGGAGTACAGGGAAATGCAACGTAAGGTGAAAGTAGAAGTGGCAAAGGCCAAACAAGGGGCTTACGATGACTTGTATGCTAGGTTGTGGACAGTAAGGAGGGAGAGACTGATACAGGTTGGCAAGGCAAAGAGACAGAGATGGGAAGGGCGTGCAGCAGGTTAGGGTTATAAAGGATAGGGATGGAATTGTGTTGACAGATGCCAGAAGTGTGATGGGAAGATGGAAAGAGTACTTTGAAGAGTTGATGAAAATTAGGAAAATGAGAGAGAATGAAGAATAGAAGAGGTGACTGTTGTGGACCAGGAAGTAGCAAAGATTAGTAAGGATGAAGTGAGAAGGGCATTGAAGAGGATGAAGTGTGGAAAGGCACTTGGTCCTGATGTATGGAAGTGTCTAGGAGAGGTAGCAGTAGAATTTCTGACTGGGTTGTCCAACAGGATCTTAGATAGTGAGAAGATGCCCTTGGAATGGAAGAGAAGTGTGCTGGTGCCCAAGGGAGAAATGCAGAGTTGTGGCAACTACAGAGGAATAAAGCTAATGAGCCACACAATGAAGCTATTGGAAAGAGTAGTTGAAGCTAGACTGAGGGCAAAGGTGAACATTTGTGAGCAGCAGTATGGTTTCATGCCAAAAAAAAAGAGTGCCACAGATACAGTATTTGCTTTGAGGATGTTGATAGAGAAGTACAGAGAAGGTCAGAAGAGAGGAACTGTGGTTTTGTATGAGGAAGTCTGGAGTGGCAGAGACGTATGTTTAAGTGGTGCAAAACATGTATGAGGACTGTAAGACAGTGGTGAGGTGTGCTGTAGGTGTGACGGAGGAGTTCAATGTGGAAGTGGGACTATATCAGGGATCAGCTCTGAGCCCCTTCTTGTTCACTATGGTAATGGGTAGGATGACAGACGAGTTAAGACAGGAATCTCCATGGACTATGATGTTTGCAGATGACATTGTGATCTGTAGTGAGAGCAGGGAACAGGTGGAGGAGAAGCTAGAGGTGTGGAGGTTTGCCCTGGAAAGGAGGGGAGTGAAGGATAGCCGTAGCAAGACGGAGTATATGTGTGTGAATGGGAGGGACCCAAGTGGAAGAGTGAGGTTACAGGGAGAATAGACTAAGAAGGTGGAGGAGTTTAAGTATTTAGGATCAACAGTCCAGAGCAATGGAGAGTGTGGAAAAGAAGTGAAAAGGTGTGTGCAGGAAGTCTGGATTGGGTAGAGAAAAGTGTCAGGTGTGATGTGTGATAGAAGAATTTCAGCTAAAAATTAAATGAAAGGTTCATAAAACTGTGGTGAGACCAGCAATGTTGTTTGGTCTGGAGACAGTGCCACTGAGGAAAGGACAGGAGGCAGAGCTGGAGGTGGCAGAGATGAAGATGCTGAGGTTCTCTTTGAGAGTGACTAGGATGGATAGAATAAGGAATGAATACATCAGAGGGACAGCATATGTTAGAGGCTTTGGAAATAAAATCAGAGAGGCCAGACTGAGATGGTTTGGACATGTTCAGAGGATAGTGAGTATTGACCATTTGCACCGACGTCACGTGATCACGTGACTGCCTGATGACGAACGGGGGAAGTAAATGATTGTTGAATGAAAGTGGACGTGACCCGGAGCGAGTTAGTGACTGAGCGACTGTTATTTTACAAATTAAAAGTTATTATTGTCCATAAAGCCATGGAATCTACTACTTCAACCGAAGTTTGCCTGTCAGTCGAAGTTGCACATTTAGTCAGGACTCATAGAGCGCGATATTTACTTAAGTTGGAGATCGCTAGTTTGAAAACAGCCCTTACCTTATGTTGCATGATGTTTTTACCAAGTTAATCAAATCGCCGACTTTGTCGGAATTCACAGCGCATGAGCTATATCATTATGTAGTCAATGCCATCTCTTCTCCTTACACCGGGGCTGATTCAAAAGCTTGTCGCTGGCGAGATGCTACGCTCACACTGGGGTCCAATATACCTCGTACTGTAAAACGTTGTGATGATGTTATGTTACTATGTTTACGAGCATTGAACAAATGACTATCATAGTGGCAAGCTATGCGGTAATTTCATGACTATGACTCCGGCTCCAGAGTGAAAAACTCCAAGCACAAAAACAAAATTCCCCATTATTAAACAGTCAAATGCACTTAATAGTTTTGAAGAAGGTACATTTTAAAACTAGGCTGTGTGTTCGCGCAGTTGGAGTGGACGCTAACTATCTGGCTCGTTAATGTGATTTGAAACACGCAATTCGACACCTGTTATTAGAGTGTACGTTTACTAGTAAAATGTATGGACATTTATCTACTAACCTCTCAAAAAATGATCAGTGCAAATCCGTAAATACTTTGTGGGCTGCCAGTCCTTTCTGTTGATTGCTGCTATCAATCAACGTCTTTTGTCTTCATTGTTGGAGGATAAGCTTTTCCTCCGCGTGTTCGTTTTCTTTCGGGTAGTGAGAATGTTGGTTATCTGAATACAGGCTGGAGACGATGAACAGTTCCTTCAAAGCTTTTATTTCTACAGAATATTCCGGGCACAAATGAGTTACAGACAATGGCTGTAGCTTCTCACAAGTGCGGCGTTTACAGAGGACTTACAACATTCTTATACTATCTTGAAGGGCGGTACCACAACGTTTCCAGTAAACAGTTCAACAAAGTTAGCCGGACGTGCAGAGATACGCGATAACCCTCACAAGGACATATCCGGCCACAGAACAGGGCTCAACTGAGGAAATGAGGAAGTTATACAGTCATGACTACATCTGGCAGAGATACGCGATAACACTCACACTCAAGGACATATCTGGCCACAGAACAGAGCTCAACTGAGGAAAGGAGGAAGTTATACAGTCATGACTAAATCTGGGCAGAAGACACACTTCAATCCCCCTTTCGGACTCGAAAGAGTCCGACACATGAAATGAACAAAATTAAAGAAAGGTACTAGCCGGCTGGCGCAACATTAAGCAAGTGTTGTGTGGAAGGATTGGACATCATCATCTTATCAGTAGAACAAGAAGCAAAAGCACGCAAAAATTAAACATCCCTTTAGCAGTGAGAGAAGGTTGTTTAGCAGTATGTGGCATTAAAGAGCATACATAACAATTTGATTCATTAAAAGATTTTGCAGTGGAGTAAGCATATGTGTACCACATGTTGATAGTTAAGGGATGTCCCCTGTCCATGGGGTGCCAGATGTCCGCCGGGGCAGGATCATGAAGGAATCAACGAAAGCGTCGTGTTGGTGAGCTGGACGACCAGGAGAGACACACCAAAACCAGGAGAGAGGATGTTGCAAGTCTGAGCGGGAATGCTATGGTGAGACGGGAGGAGGGTCTTGCGCCCGTTCTACAGTGATGAGTTGAACTAAGACGCAGTCGGCTTCTTCGGGACCTTAGGGTTAGACTACCTGGTCCCAGGTTGATTCACCGGGGTTATTCTGCCCGTATACCGTGAAATCAACCTTTGTTGAATGATGTCATCAACAGGGGGCAGTTGTCGTCAGGTGGTGGGATCGCTGAGCCTGAGGCGGATCTGGCGGGTCGTGTAGACGAGATGTGGAACCACGTGTCCCCCTTTCCTTCAAGATGGACTGCTGTGGCTGTCCGCTCAGTGACGTGGAAAGGACCTGTCCACCTGGGTTCAGACCATTTTCGTTTGATTACTTTTAACCACACAGATTCCAAATTTTCATTTCGAGGGGAGCGTCTTTCTGTCAAATGAGATAAATTGATGGTTAGTTGTTTGAGCCCAGGTGGGCCTGGAACTTCAGCCGCAGCCAATGGAGCTGTGGGTGCAGAAAACGGTCTGTTAGTGTGGCACTCGAATGGAGTCCAACCTTTAGAATAATTTAATGACATTCGAACATTCATTAATGCCAATGGAAGGGCTTGCAACCAATTAAACGTGGATGAAGCTAAAGCCTTAGCTATTTTTTCCTTGATGTTCCTATTCATGCGCTCAACCTGTCCTTGCGATTGTGGATGATACACAGACCCAAAATGATGTTTCAAACCTAACATTTTTTCTACAGCCTGAGATGTTTGTTTTTTAAATGAGTTCCATTGTCTGATCTAATTTTTCTAGGAAACCCATGCGTTGGAATGTAGTGATTAACCAAATGTTTTACCACTATGCTTGCTGTTTCAGATTCGCAGGGATATGCCTCTGGCCATCCTGAAAAGGAATCTACTATGACTAGCAAATACCGGTAGCCTGACACTGTTTTAATCAAATTCTTTCTGTTTGGACTTCTTCCAAACCTGTTTCTGTGGGTTGGGTTACTGCCAATCCAGATTGTAGGCCATCGTTGCCTTTGAAGCAACATCCATCTGTGAAAAGGATCAAGTCCGGGTTGTCAATAGGTGTCTTATAGAGTTCAGTGCGGAGTGAGTTTTCTTCCGTAGTTCTTTGTATGCAACAATGCGGTTCTCCTTCGAGCAGACCTTCAGCTATGTTTACTCCTTAATGAGTAAAGAGAATATGTGGTTGTGTTAAAATTGCTTCAATTTTTCTTTGTCTTCCTCCGGTCATGGTGAAAGCTTGACTTGTGACGTACTGGACTGTGTGATGTTCACACAGTCAGCGGCTGATGGAGAATAATGTTTTCTGAATCACTCTGGCTAGAGCAAATGAGAAAGAAGCGCAAATTGGGTGTCTTTGCTCGTGTTTTTCCAATGGAGTTGATGCATACAGACAAACTTGTCGACTTCCTCCTTCCCCCTTCTGATAAAGGGCAGCAGAAACACTGCTGACCTTTTCAGACACGTCAAGATGGAACATGCGACTGTAATCAGGAATCGCAAGAGCTGCAGCAGTGGAAAGATGCTGTTTCAAGGAGATGAAGGAAGTGTCTGTTTCCGTGGTCCAATAAAGAGTGCTAGAAAGGTTTCGCATACCCTGTTCATTGACCATCTGTCGGAGTGGGTGAGTGAGTTAAACAAAGTTTGGAACATGATGTCTGGAGTAGTTGCAAAGACCAAGAAAAGCCAGCATGGTTTTGACATTTGTTGGTTTTGGGTGATGGAGGATATCTTCTTTGTGAGAGGGAGACATTCCTGTTCCGTGGCGTGAAATCAGACGTCCGAGAAAGGAAACCTGTGATTGGGCAATCTGGAGTTTAGACTTGGAACACTTCAGTCCAACAGAGGCCAAATGAGACAGCAAAGACCTGGTGGCCATCCACATATTGCACCAGGAGAACACCAGGGGGCAGTTCAAGTGGAGACAGCAACTGGCGAAGACAGTCGTTGAAGAGTTCAGGTGAAAGGACAAAGCCTTGAGGCAGGCGATTGCAAACACCATTCCAAGTGAAAGCAAAAAATTGCTTCATTGAAGGATGGAGTGGAATGCAAAAGAAAGCATTATCCAGGTCAATACAAGTGAAATGAGTGTGGGTTGATGTAATTTGGGACAATGCCGAGTGAGGGTTTGGGACAGGAAAAGTAGGAGGTAAGACGGCCGCATTAATCGCTCGCAGGTCATGGTCCATGCAAAACTTTCCAGTGTCTTTCTTCTCAAGGGGTAAAATAGGCGTGTTATAATCAGAGCCGGGAATTTCACACAACACTCCTGCTTTGAGCAAACCGTCAATTGTTTCCGAAATGCCAATCATCCCAGCCTCTTTTACAGAGTATTGGGGAACATATATTTGTCCTGATTTTATCTGAAACACAACAAAAGAACGTAACCAGCCAAATTGCTGTCGGTTGTTTCACGTCTATGGTGCCTATCCAGAAGCTGGTGCTCCAAAACGGAAGTGGGTAAAAATGTGTTAGACTGAATCCAATAAGCATCAAGTGACGGGGAATAGAGCAATTGAGAGTGAAATTAATTGTTGCCAATAAGTGGCCTGTGTGCATGCCAGGACAAACGGACCGAGATCCTTCGCCGTGTGCTGAGGCGAGACCATCAAGGAGACATGTGGGTGGCAAGGAGGCATAGAAGGATCCGGAGGATCCGCCATCATGTACCATTTAAGTTGTTCAGGAGTCAGGGACACCGAAAAGGCGACACCTGGTTTGCCTGCAAACAAATCACCCATGTTCAATTCCCATATGTTGTTTTCAATTTGCTGAAATGCCTCGCTATAGATCGCATCTCCTGATCTGTCATAGTACAGAGTGCAATGCATACAATCAGTTACCATATCATAAGATCTGAGGTTACGAACCCAAGGTGACCAGAGAGTCCAAAAGTGCTCAGCTTCAAGCCAACCACTGGAGTCAATATCCACTCTTGCCCAGTAGATGTCGGCAGTGGCGCATGCCACAAGGCGTTGTTTAACAAGCGGGAACTGGGAGGTGGCACTGGAGGCAGAGGAGGCAGAGCAGCAGTAGGTGTTACCATCCGGAAATTCCAGGATAAGTCCATCAGGGCTGCATTTGATGAGAGGGCATGTGGCGATGAGGAAATCTCTTCCCAAAAGATTGACTGGACAGTTAGGTGCAAACACAAAATAATGCAAAAGAGTCTGTGAAAAACATTGATCAGTCACTGAGCATGTGGATTCAGGGCACCATCATTGTGGAAACTGTCCACCAGAGGGAGGCAGATAATGTTGGTTTGGCACCGGGGAATATCCTTGTTGCTGTGCAGGATATTCTCTCCCTCAGGGTTGGTTGTAGCCTTCTCGATTGTAGCCACGTGCAAGTTGTTGGCCTCTGCCTCTCCACCCAGACGCTTGAGGTCGCTGTCTGCAATCGCGGGCCCAATGACCAGGCCGTCCACAATTGAAGCACATGGTACGGCCACCAGGGGGCGCACCTTGACCCATGAATGAACCTGCTTGATACATCATGCACTCGGAACCGACAGAGGGAGATGAGATCACAGCAAGAGTGGCTTCTTCCTGCTTTTTCAGATTTTGCAACTGCAATACAGCAAGTTGTGTTTCTGTACTTTTGTGTTTGTCTACCTTAGACTATTTTTCTTTAGCATGTCTCCTCAAATGATGTTTAAGATGTGACAACCACCGGTCAACCTCAGCACCAGGAAGATCCGGATTGGCCTCCATTGCCTGTGCCACAGACTTGGTGCCTGCAAGATTTGCCTGCAAGGTTTGGGAACGAGTCACAGGCCGATGAGGAGGAAAAGCTGGACCTTTGGAAGATTCTTCGGGGTCTTCAGGACCTCTGGTTCGGTCCAGAACGGAGTCAGGGTGGGCACCTGAAAGATTCTGGACATGACACTTTAATTCTGCTACTTGATTCTGTAACTGAGCAATGTACAACCTGTTTTCTACTTCCTCATTTGAAGGGCCTCTATTTACAATTGTGTGGATGTTTCAACTACACAGTTTTTCTTTTTGTGTGGTTTATTGTGTAAAACTCCCCTGCGTGCAAGGGGGCGCAGCAGGATTTGCACCACAGATTAGTTTCACTGCGATTGCCCCTTTGCGTGCACTTTCTTGCCGGCCTTTTTTTCCGGGGAGTAGCAGGTATATACTGCAGTGTGTGTTTGGCCATGTTGTCATCAAGTCTACTCTCAGGATCATGATACGGTGACCTGGTGTTACGTCTGGCTTCCTCATGTCCTTCAGTTACTATACCGGGTGGTAAGAGATGTTCTGATCCATCTTATCCACTCCATTCATGGTGGCATCGTAGTCCAGAACCAGTGTCTTCTCCATGATCAGACTGTACCCACTCCTCCGATGAATATGCATTGGACTCGGGGTACTCTTCATCGTCCAATTGAACGTCCGCCTGTGCAGAAGTGCTCGTTTTCCGCCATTAGCATCGCTAGCCGGTGAGGCTTTACGACGCGATCGAAGCCGTCGTGTCAACGTTTCCAACTTCGGCGTCAACCTCGGAGTCACCATCATCATCATCAATGTGCTCTTTAGCATTGGTCGATGCTTTTCGTCTTTGAAAAAAATGCTCAAGCGTGAGCTGCTGCAACCGGTCGCCATTTTCGCTTCCTCAGCCATTCTCCCCTCAACACTCTAGCTCCGCCTCACGTCTTCTACTGACTCCTACCCGATCTTGTCCAAAAAGAGTCATCGCTGCCATCTAGTGCCCAAAAATAGTCATTATACTAACTCGACCTGCTTGATACTTTCAGCACAGCTTGCCAAGGCTTTCCTCCACCCGTTTCCCCAAAAAAACAAAAAAAACATAGTGAACGTCTTTTAACGTCTTTGGCGGCGCTCATTTGGATTTTACTAAACGTTATTAAAGGTTTTTGGCGTTCAAAGAGTTAATGATACGTGATTGGATTAGAATATATATACGTTATTGTGCTTCGTACTCCTTTTGAACATGTAAATTATAACATTGCTGAATTATTTTCTTTCTTCAAATTTGTATTTTAACTTCAACTTATATTTTGTAATGTGCTAATATGTTCAATAAATAAACCAGCCAACAACAACAACTCTCTGGTCTGTAGCCTCCTCTTCGTCCAAGTCTTCTCCTCTTCGTCGACGGGATCCGACGATCTCTGCTTCGTCAATATTTTGAAGCAGATGCAATGCCGCTACTGTGTTTTTGTTTAGTTTTTCCAGCCCATGGTGACATTCCTCTTAATGCCTTGCTGAAAAGTGGTTGCTTTGGGAATCTGACAGCATTGTCAGCGGTGCAAGAATGACTAACATAAATATTTTCATGTTTTTTAATACAATAAAATGGCAGCATATGAATAATATACACACATGCACATGAAAAGTCAAAACGCCAGAAAGGCCGAAACATTAGATAATTTCTTAAACAGAGTAACAACACATCAAAGTTTAAGCTTCAAAATACAGCTCTGTTGTTAACAAACGGCGCCCCTGTGTGGTCGACAACTACAGTTATCCCTGCGAAAGTTAACAAGTTACAACAAACTGTCTCCGGTGGTCAGCATAAGAGAAAAAAACAAGGAGTTATAACTTGTCTATGTGTGTCTATGATGGCATTACCAGAAAAGACGCTGCATTATGAGATTTTCCCGGAAATACATCACGGCTATTTGTGCATAGAGTCCATAGCTAGTAAGATTTATACTTACCGGTACATCATTGTGTATTGTGAAATGGTAACATTCTCACAATTACAGGTCTTTTCCTGGACTTTTTGGAATGAAGGGAAAGCGCCGGTGCCTTAGATTCAGATTCAGTTTATTGTCATTACAGTGCAACGGAACAGTAAACTGCAGACCATTCAGTGCAAAGACAAAAATAAAGGATTTTAAAACTATTATAATAAAAATAATGAATATAATTAGAGAAAAAAGAACAGAGAAAAAAAACAAGATCATAATCAGAACTAAAATTGGAATTTAAAAATGGCACATTATAGAACACAGACTAAAACATCTATCTACATAAAGTGCACACGAGACAAGTATTGCATATTGTATATTGCATGTTATATTGCACATATTATAGAGAGTGGTTATATAGGGCTGTTACCGCAGTTGGATAAAAGTTGTTGTTCAGTCTGTTTGTCCTGTTTTTTTTTTGTTTTTTTTTCCCCCTTCTCTTTTTCTATAAAGAGCTCAGTATTGTTCATTCGGAAATGTCATCATCATTGCTCTTTATTTATTTATTATTATTTTTTATATATATATATATATATATATATATATATATATATATATATATATATATACACATATATATATATATATATATATATATATATATATATATATATATACATACATATACTTTTTTTTTTTGTATGTGGGTGAGTATGTGTATGTGCGTGCATGCGTGCGTGTATTTGTTAGCTCACCAAAAACCTATTAGAAAAAATCCCATACCGTTCACCTAAACCGAACACCGCCGTCAGGAGACCCGAGGGGACCAAAGAAAACCAAGGAAGGTGAAATCCAGCACCGACCAGACACCACCCACCGGGCCACCCACCAGAATTCTTCCCCAACCCAAGAAACATCTAAATTCCAACAAATCCAAAAAAATAAAAAAATAAAAATAAAAAATCAGGGAGACCTCAAGAGACCGAAGGAGAGACTGAGGGAAGGAAGGAAGGACAGACGAAGCAGAGTGAGATCCACAGACACCAGCCTCCACCGATTCAATGACCTGAGGAGGAAGCAGATTGTGTCTGAGTTTCGGTAGATGCTGGTGTGGTGGATCTGGCATGCATGAAAATCTCCACCAAAGAGGGGAGCCGTCGACCCCTGCCAGGACAGAGCAAGCGCAACACCTCAGGGCCCCCCAGGCCGCGGCAGCGCCAAAGGACGACCCCCGGGCCCCGCCAGGGCCACCGGCCGGAGAGCAAACCCAGGAGCAGGAGCGCCCCCCACCCCAACACGGCCCGCGCCCCCGACCCAACGCAGCAGGACGGGGCACTGCAGGCCCGCCAGGCATCCCACCGCCCCCCAACCCCCGCGCCCCCCGCCCCCATCCACCCCCGCCATCCACCCCAACCCAGCCCCAGCCGCCCCCAAGTCCCCAATCCCCCAGATATTTTTTCCATTCAAATTTGATTTATGAGGAGGTTAGACCATTGGTCGATATTCAGAGTTTGTTTATTTTTCCAGTTAACAAGAATTGTTTTTTTTGCGATAGTAAGGGCTACAAGTATAGATTGAAATTGTTTATGTGGTAAGTCAGTTGTTGTTAAGTCACCGAGCAAACACAAGTTTGGAGAGAACGGTATCCTACAGTCCAAGACAGCGGAAAGTTTTTCTAAGACTTTAGTCCAGAAACACATAACCGGAGTACATAACCATAAAGCATGAAAATAAGTGTCTGTAGTGTTTTCTATACACTGGAGACAAATGTCGGAGTCTGAGAGTCCCATTTTCTTCATCATATATTGAGTAATGTATGTTCTGTGAATAATTTTATATTGGATAAGTTGTAAATTTGTGTGTTTTGTCATTTTAAAAACGTTTTCACAAACTTGAATCCAAAAGTCAGATTCCGGAGCTATAGACAAGTCTGTCTCCCATTTCGAGATGGGTAAAGACGTTTTATCAGTATATGAAAGTAACTTATATATTTTTGAGAGTTTTTATGTTGTTGTCGGAGAAAGCTTGGTAGTATCTTTAGCTAAAACAGGCGGTTGGAGCGTACCCTGAAGTGTTGGAATTTGTTTCTTTATCATACTTTTAACTTGCAAATAATGTAAAAAGTTTCTGTTTTTTATTTTGTATTTTTGGAGCAAGGATGTATATGATATAAATATATTATCTGAGAAGAGATGGTGGAGATGTGTAATTCCTTTCTGCTCCCACACATTCAAATAAAACGATTGGTTGTTAATTTGAAAGTCGGGGTTATGCCATAGGGGAGAAAGCCCGCAGGGCTCCACTTGGGTTTTTGTCATTTCTAGTGCCTTCCACCAGGCAGTCAGGGTGGCGGAAATCATTGGATTTTTAAAGCAGTTATGTCGCTTAATCGATGTTGTAATAAAGAGTAAATCTAGGAGTCTGAGGTTATTACAATCCTTCTGTTCTAGTTCCAGCCAACAGTTAGTATCTCTATTGGGTTGTGCCCATAAAATAATATATTGTAGCTGGTTGGCTATATAATAGTGCATAAAATTTGGTGCATCCAGACCTCCTTTGGATTTATTTTTCTGAAGAGTAGATAGACTAATCTTTGCTTTTTTTTTATTCCAGTAAAATTTTGTAACGGCTGAGTCCAACAACTGGAACCAGTTAGCTGTAGGTTTAAATGGAATAATTGAGAAAAAATAGTTTATTTTGGGTAAAACTTTCATTTTAATAGTGGCTATTCGTCCTATTAGAGAAATAGGAAGATTATTCCAGCGCTCCAAGTCACTATAAATGCTATCCAGAAGTGGAGTAAAATTTCAATTAATTAAATCAGTTAATTTAGGTGAGATTTTTATGCCTAAGTATTTTAAATTACCTATAGGAAATGAGTAGTGTGGGTCCTGGCTTGCAGGGTTCCATGAATTTTCTGTAATAGGTAGAAGTGTTGATTTTGTCCAGTTAATAGAGTAGTCTGATAACTGTGAGAATTTAGTTATTAAGTTAAATACTTCCCCTAACGAAATAGCAGGCTTTTCTAAATAAAGTAAAATATCATCGACATATAGATTAATTTTATGTTCTGTTACCCCAGAGTGAATTCCTTGAATCCTTCTTTCCTGGCGTATGGCTAATGCAAGCGGTTCAATTAATATTGCAAATAATAAAGGCGATAGTGGGCATCCCTGTCTTGTGCCTCTCTGTAGAGTAAAACTCTTAGATATAATCCCATTAGTAGTAACAGTATCTTTAGGAGAATCATATAATACTGACACCCAGTGAATAAATGACTTCCCAAAGCCAAATTTATTTAAAACAGCAAAGAGGAAGGACCAGTTAACTTTATCAAAAGCTTTTTCTGCATCCAATGATATAATAACTGCCTTTTTATCATGCCGCTATGACATACTAATAAGGTTAAAGAGCCTTCTAATATTATTAGTAGAGTGACGCTCTTTAATAAAGCCTGTTTGGTCGCTATGAATGATTGTCGGGATTACTGTTTCTAATCTAGATGTAAAAGCCTTAGTGATAATTTTAATATCAGTGTTAATTAGTGAAATCGGACGGTAACTTGATGGAAGGGTGGGGTCTTTTTCTGGCTTTAATAAAAGTTTAATTGCTGCTGTATTCATGTGTGGGCGTATGTGACCATTAGTTTTAATTTCTGTTACTACTCTTAAGAATAGTGGAGCAAGCATTGACCAGAAGTGCTTTAAAAATATAGCCGGATAACCATCCGGGCCAGGTGCTTTGCCATTTGGCATACTATCTAGAGCACTGTACAACTCGTTTATAGTAAGTGGTGCATCTAACATATCTTTATATTCAGTAGTTAACTGAGGTATATTTAAGCTACTGAGGAATGCCTCAATATGCTCTGGGTTAGGCTTATTAGTTTCTGAGTATAGGTTGTGATAATAATTATAAAAAATTTGATTAATTTCTTCTGGTGATTGTGTACATTCACCAGTTGTCCCTTTAATAGCCGTTATAAGCGATTTTTCCCGATTACGTTGAAGTTGGTTTGCAAGAAATTTACCTGATTTGTTATTATATTCAAAGTTGTTGTATCTCAATTGTTGTATTATAAACTCTGTCTTTTTAGTTAACATATCGTCTAACATTATTTTTGTATTTTGTAAGTCAGTCCATATTTGGTTATTTGGGTTTATTGCGTACTCATCCGTCAGTTGTTTAATTTTATCTTCCAAGTCTTTTTCTAATTTTTGATCCTGTTTCTTTTTATAAGATGAATATGATATAATTTTACCTCTAATTACTGCTTTCCCAGCGAAGAGCTGGAGATAGGTCTGGAGAGTCATTTATTTCCAAAAAGTCTGCCCATTATTTTCTTATAATTTTGTCAAATTCTGCGTCGTTTAGTAGTGAGATGTTAAAACGGCATGTAGATGGTGGTTTAAAGGTATAATCAACTTGAAGGGAAAGAGAGACTGGTGCATGGTCGCTAATAATAATAGGATGTATTTTTATAACAGTTTTATCAGCAATAGAATTATTTGTAAGAAAAAAATCAATTCTTGAAAAGGACCGGTGCACAGCGGAAAATAAGGTAAATTCCTTCTTATTTGGGTTTTTAAGTCTCCAGCTGTCGACGAGGCCAAAGTCATCCATATATTCCCCTATTACTTTTGTAGATTGTGATCGCCTTATACATGTTGTTTTATTAGAACGATCTATTAATCAATGGCCTTCCGACAATATAATACAGGCCAAAGAGATACAAATAACTTTTTATCTCTTACCCAAATATGTGGAGCACATTCCCAAAGTCAGTGAGGAAGTTATTCATTTGCAAGCTGGTTTGGGCCGCAGATCCTTAATTATAAAGGATAATTGCACCCCATGATGAAGTGAGGCTACATTTCAGTTCACTATAAAAGCAGATGTTTATCGATATGATGATGTGATTTATTTTATTTTGGAAGGTATGTTCAGCCCTCAAAGATTTTTAAGCCAAATGGAAACTGTGTCTGGAGGCTGGCTGATATACAAAGCATCAGGTAAATAGAAATTAAATTTATGGCCAATAGAATATTGTTGTATAATTATTGCAAGTGATGACGAATATCACATTTCAATACAATTCATCTATTAAATAACTTTCTTGGGATGGGGTGCTAGAAAACTGCATACGGTATCTCCTGATGACAGTGGATACACTGGCTCAATCTTGAAGACAGCAAGTGCATGTGGAAAAAGTGTCATCTATATTGCACCAATACAGGAGGAATTACATTGTGAACCATTGCCTCCTGACTCATTGCCCTTTTGCAATATGGCAATGGCAATGTGCCATTCCTTCACACCAGCTTTCCACTGCATGTTGAAACATGTAAGACTTCAAATACTGAAGCAGAGGAGGCATGCAGAAACCCATTGCATTGGTAATACTGGAGATTATATTGCAAATCACTTTAATCAGCAATACACAGAAACAACTGCTCAGCATTGTTAGATATCTCTAATGGAAAACGTTTGGATCCATCACAATTTTCCTTGGATTCAACATTGTGAATGTTGCTTGCATCAGATAATTAATAACAAATTGATACTCTTTCAACAGATTGGTGACAAAGATCCAGATTACAGGCACACCAAACCAGCTATGGAGGATGTAAAAAAATAAAATAATCAGAAGGTAATTGATGCTTTTTAAAGCATCAGTGGCATTTTGGTTGGGTTTAAAAAAAAAGTGTTTAGGTATAACATACATATGACAACGTTACAAACATGAGACAAGCCTGTACTCTTGATCAATTCAATAATAATTTATATTTAATCCGATAAAATCGTATTAAAAGCCTGATTGGAATAAAAATGCTTCATGTACACACCCCATTTGTAATATTCTGGCTTGATCAAACCCATTCTGAACAAGATTTAATTTCGAACGAGAGGGGTAGTTTATGTCAGGTGATAATCCAATCAACGCACATGAAACAGTTTAATCAGAATGGCGAGGCTGCATCGTGACGTTGTTGTTTCCCCACATTATAATAGCGGCGTCGACGAGTGTTTGTCTTATGAGGGGAGAACTTGTTTTAAAGTACTTTGAACTTGTTTTTAATCAAGATATTGCTTCAATAAAAGTGTTCAAATGAACCCCGACTGTAATGACAAGTTTGCTCTATATTATTTAGAATAGGATAGGATGCCTTTATTGTCATTATACAAAGGTACAACGAAATTGTGGTCGTTTCCCTTGTCAGCAATAAGAAAATAGCAAAATGTAAGTTAAAAAATAAAATAGAATAATAAAATTGCATTTAATAAAATATCTAGATATCCACAGTATAAACAATGTACACATAGAGGTAGGAATAATGGTGAATTACATGTTATTTGTATTGCACACAATTAAGTACTTACACATATTGCACATTTGCATGGTGAATGGTATATTGCACATGTTTTGATTGCACAGATTGCATACAGTCAGTGTTTATGGGATTTGAGGAGCGTTATGGCTTTGGGAAAAAAAAGCTGTTTTTGCGTCTGTTTGTTTTTGACTTTATGCACCTCTAGTGCCTTCCAGAGGGCAGACGTTGGAACAGGTCAAAGCCAGGGTCTGTTATTTGGTTGTTACTAACATAACTATGAGATTCATTTTTCAAAAATCATTTCCAGTTTAATAAGTTTGTTTGGACTTACCATTGTTGTTTACGTCGCAACACATTCAGTGCGTAGTGACGTAGAATGGCAGCTGGCTCTCTACCGAGCAGTGTTGGGAATAACGGCGTTTAAACTAACGGCGTTACCTGTAACCTCACTGAAGGTAACTCAGTTTTTTTCATAAACTGACAAATCTAACTAATTATTCTCCCCATATTTGAAACGTTATCATTATTGTATGTAAAATGCGTTGCGTTACAATTCATTTATTAGTTTCAAGGCTCGAAGTAAACTTACAATTCGTTGTGGAGTGACTGGCACTGACATTTTCATTTGCGCACAGTCAGTTAGAGGCACTGTTGTTGTCGAACCTCGTCACAATAAAAGTGTGTTGACAGCTGAATTGTATAGTGACTTTTATTTTGGAGCTGGAAGCGTGTCACGACGTGCAGATGTGTCTTCCTTCTGGACGTCCTTAAGGCTTAGCTTAAGGAAATATCCAGTCTTGGCAAATCACACTGACGAGTCTAGGTCTGTCAGGATCACCAAACTAATTAAAGTGAGAACGGTGTGTAGTTATATAACATTTGTATGTGAATAATACATACCTAGAGTTGGGCAGCTTTCTGACATAAATCAATCATTAAACATGTCTTTAAATGTGTGGATTTATAAACTGACGATATATCACCATACTCTCTCAACTAAAAGTGTACAAAAGTTTTTCAGAGAAATAAAGTGTGTAAGATTAGGGCTCTTAATGATTAGATAGGCGACTTGAGCTAGGCCTTTGTGTCGCTGTGACCTGTCCTGACCTGGCACTTCTCTATCTATCTGCACCCTGGCACATTTATCCATCAGATACCATTTAAGACCATCAGGTCACACATTTTTACATGGGATAGGCTGAGCCGGCCCCCGTGGGTGAAGAGGAGCGACCATTTTGAATAAGATATAACAAATGACTAAAAGTGAAAATAAAAACGGATATAAAAAAATAATTATATATATATATATATATATTAGAGCTGTCAAACGATTACATTTTTAAATCAGATTAATTACGATTAATCTGCAAATAAAAAAAGGCTTTTTTTAATCAACATTTTTCCTCCGCCAAATTTGAAGAGCACCGGTTATGTGTTAATTTTTTTGACATTTAATGTTTTGAGGACGTCTTCAACATTTATTGATCCACTGCACACGCTCATCCTCCTCTTTTTCTAAATAGTTAATTTTGTGCATAATTTAAATTACCCCGATAGTTTGACATGAACAAATATTCTAAAAGTGATACGCAAACATTCATTAAATGCTTTACTTTAATGCATGAAATTGTTTATTGCTCAAACACAACCTGTGCTACCTTAATGCAATTAATGCGATAATTTTTTGTGATTAATCAATCAATTAACGCTTTAACTTTGACAGCGCTAATATATATATATATATATATATATATATATATATATATATATATATATATATATATATATATATATATATATATATATATATATATATATTATTATTATTATTATATTATTAGGGGTGTAACAAAAAAAACGATTTGAACCGGAAATCCGGTTTTGTTTTGAATGTTTTGAATTGGCACACAGACTAATGAATTGGTCTAAAAATAGTTTGAGCCGGCCGATCGCCTGGTCAAAATGTTATAAATCAATTTTATGTTGCAGATACAAATGCTGAAAATTTTACAAGGTGCGTGCTCCCCGTTCGCCACGTCGGCAATGACGAGGAGGGGGAAAAAAACATGGCCATATGCAATTTGCATACAGTAATCCCACAATCCTCGATGCGGCCAGTGACTCAGGTGATTGGTTACAGTTCTTATATATATATATATATATATTTATTTTTTTCTAATTGAAACTCACAGCATTGGGACATCAGACATCAATTCAAAGTTTGCATCTTTGCTTATTAACATTCACAATTATTGAAAAAAAATCTAACAATTCGATATATGACAAACAACAATTCGACATAAAAGACAAAACCCAAAACTAAACAATAAAGATAAGGAGAAATAAACTAAGGATTTTTTTTTTAAATTGAGGTCAACTAAAGATAATTAACTAAGGATTTTCAATGTAGAAGTACTTGTCATGTTTCTTGTCAACTTCAGGAAATTAATGTACAAATCAAATTCTGCAATAATTTATTTTCTGCAAATACAATTTGCCAAATAGGAGCATAAGATTGATTCTAAAGGCTAAATATTTGTTATCATGAATGAAATTTGTAATTACAGCTTTTAGATCCATTGTAATGACATGTCCAGTTTTCTCACACACATATTTTTCAAAATCCCCCCAACATTTTGATGATACAGGGCAATTATAATAATCTGAAATGGTTTTGCATTATATATATATGTATATATATATATATATATATATATATATATATATATATATATATATATATATATATATATATATATATATATAATGCAAAACCGTTTCAGATTATTTTCCACAGAAGGTGCATTCAGCTGAGAATAAATTTTATTATTGCAACACAGTGTATTTCTAACATGCTTATTTGTAAAAAAAAAAAATACTGAATAAATCAATGCCTTTGATCTTAAGAGCAGGTGTTTGAGTTTTTATAACTTGATACATCAGATGACATCTCAACTCCTGAACACTCTGAGGAAGAGCCTTTACAATAGCATTAAACTCTTTGAATTTTACTGGAGGTTACAGTTCATTCACAAAATCGCTCCAAGCCAATGATGCATTGCTTATATCTGCCAGCGCGGCATGCTACTGCTAGCGATTATCAGCAAACAAGCCGTTCTGTCGCGACCAGAGGAGGGATGAAAACGGGAATATTGTGTCGGTTTCTGCTCCAAAACGTAACTACATTGCCCCTGAGTCGCATAAAACAACTTTGAATTACCCGCTGGGCTCGCTCCAAAGTTGCAAGGAGAAACAAAGGATGACATGGCAGACAACTATTTAGCACGTCGAGGACGCGAGCCCTTGTCAAATCTTAAATGGCTTGGCAACATCCTCTGGCTTTGACCCGACGAGGAATACACAAACTTTTTCTTAACTAAAGTCTGTAAAATAAGGATAATCAGATGCTTTTGCGAGCGAGAAGTCAGCCAGGATCGCGGAGCAATGAGGAGCATGAAGGTAGAACATCCACAGGTATGTGGTCGTGAACTGTTTTGGAAACCTTTTCATTTTATTTTCTTGTGTCGTCAAGTGCACATAATTCCCCATATAAACTCAGCACTTATTTACGTAACGTAACTGTCATTGATTGTCGTCTTAATGGTATTAGAGTTGCAACTGCAGTTGTAATGCAGTAATCATTACATAACTTTATTGTTATTATATGTATTAAAATTGCATGAGGAAAATATAGGGGTAACTACCTGTATACAGACACAGAAATAAATAACTAATAATGTCACTGTACCACCATTTGGACCAGCATTATGATACAATAACATAGTGGAGTGTTCTTAAAAATTAGGTCAAGGATTTATTCCTAAAATAAACTAGTACTTATTATCGTAGGCCACTGCAACAAACATTAACACTGTGTTTGAATGTAGGAAAATAAGTGATTCGAATGTAATGAAAAATATTGAATGAAAATCCTACTCAAATGTTAAAAAACAACAACAACATTGCCTAAACATTAAAGAACCTTAAAATAAGGTTGGTATTGGCACGATACCTGGTATCGGTACTCACCCATCAATACTTACAAGTGTTGTATGTTTTAGCCAGATGCATGTTAAAATAGCATTTTACTGATAGACTGATACTTACTAATTTGGTCTGTAACATGTCAGAACATTACATATGCAACATTGTTGATCACTGTTTTCCCAAATAAATGCAGATGTTTGAAAATTATGATATTTACAGGGCTTAAAGTACTCCAGCACGGTGCCGGATTTCCGGCATAAGAGCCACTAGCGCAATGATAAATCCAGAGAAGTAAACATTTGACATATTTGACACGGCTGGCAAAACACTGCCAATGTGGAGAGAAGGCCAACTTCAAAATAAACCTCCCCTTACCAAGTAATATGTGGAGCGCAATGCCAATGAAGCGCAATGCCAATGAACGCTTTTATTTTGAAGTTGTTCCCCGAAGTGTTTTGCCAGTCGCGGGCCGCGGCGCAACAGATGACTTGGCTCGTCCTGCGTGTTGGCCGTTCTTATTGCCGGCGTAAACAATTGTGACCAACATCAACAAAACAACTTCGTACAGAAACCACTTTCGATCACCAATTAAGGGCACTACAAGAAAACTTAATTACGCTGACATTGTATTGCACGGTGCCTGTAGCCAGTGTTTAAGGCGTCTACAGTGTTAGTGTGCTAACGGTGCTAGCGGCTGCAGCTAGAGTCATTGGACTACTTTTCAAAGGCAGTCTAATCGACGTGATGATTTGCACACTTTGATACTGACAGCCGGACACAGTTGCCATTCCTAATAAATATGTCTCACAGACTAAAAACTACTCTGTACACGGAGTAAAAATCAGTCATGGAATAAAGACAGATAAAACAAAAATAACACCAAATAAATTAATAATTATCTTAGGTGGGTAAATGAATAAATCAATACAATCTCTCCAACACGTTTGATCCAATTGACTTCAATCTTGGCCTGGACCATGTCAAGACCTGGGCCATCAACAGGGAGAAAAAATCTCGAGTTTTCTAAATACTATATGACGGGGGCAGGGCATCATATTTTGTGCTTCATATTTCCTTCGCTATGAAAGACAAACTACGTAATAACCAGGGTTGGAAGGGTTACTTTTCAAATGTAATCCGTAAAAAATGTATTTAGTAACGCAATCCAAGTACCATAATATTAAAGTAATGTAATTGGATTACTTTTGGATTACTCCAATATTGAGTATGCTCATGAAGACAAAATAAAAAATAAATATCACCACAATATATATTCTTTTTTTTTTTTTTTTTTTTTTTTTCTTTAGAGCTCAGTATTGTTCATTCGGAAATGTCATCATCATTGCTCTTTTTTTTTTTTTTTTTTTTTTTTTAAATATATATATATATATATATACACATATATACATACATATATACATATATACATACATACATACATACATTTTTTTTTTTGTGTGTGTGGGTGAGTATGTGTGTGTGCGTGCGTGCGTGCGTGCGTGTGTTTGTTAGCTCACCAGAAAACCTATTAGAAAAAAAAAATCTCATACCGTTCACCTAAATCGAACACCAGGAGACCCGAGGGGACCGAAGAAAACCAAGGAAGGTGAAATCCAGCACCGACCAGACACCCCCCACCAGAACTCCTCCCCAGCCCAAGAAACATCCAGACCCCAACAAATCCAAAAAACATAAAATCAGGGAGGCCTCAAGAGACCAACGGAGAGACCGAGAAAAGGAAGGAAGGACAGACGAAGCCGCGTGAGATCCGAGACACCAGCCTCCACCGATTCAATAACCTGAGGAGGAAACAGATTGTGTCTGAGTTTCGGTAGATGCTGGTGTGGTGGATCTGGCATGCATGAAAATCTCCACCAAAGAGGGGAGCCGTCGACCCCCGCCGGAACAGAGCAAGCGCAACACCTCAGGGCCCCCCAGGCCGCGGCAGCGCCAAAGGACGACCCCCGGGCCCCACCAGGGCCACCGGCCGGAGAGCAAACCCAGGAGCAGGAGCGCCCCCCGCCCCAACCCGGCCCAACGCAGCAGGACGGGGCACTGCAGGCCCACCAGGCACCCCACCGGCCCCCAACCCCCGCCCCCCCCCCACAACCCCCCGCCCCCCATCCACCCCCGCCACCCACCCCAACCCAGCCCCAGCCGCCCCCATGCCCCCAATCCCCCAGACACCCCCCACCCCCAGCACCCCCCCACCCCGCAACCCCCACCACCGCCCCCCCCCCCAACAAAGCCGCCCCCCCCCGACCCCACCCCGACCAACCGGCAGCCCCCCAACCCCCGACCCCCAGCCCCCGGGGACCACCCGCACCCAGGCACCGGCGCCGAAGAGGGGCCGGGCAGCGGAGCGGAGAGGGCAGCCGCGCCCACCCCACCCCCCGCCGTGTGGAAGGACGGAACACCGGGGGCAGAAGGGGGAGATGGGGGCACCGGAGGGCGGCCGACACCCCCGAACCCCAGGCCCAGCGGGGGAAGGCCCCGGTCGTCACCCCAGCGTTCTTTGTGAAAATTAACCCCTGTTACTGAGTCCGCCAGCTCGCGGACTGGCGAACTCTACCCCTAAACCGTGAATGTGACCCCACCCAGTGTATATACAAGTGTGTGTGTGTGGTGCATTAAAATTAGGAGCAGGTGAACCGGAGCCGATGGAAATGATATTCCCACGCTCCGATCCACCCGCCACCCAAGCATGTTGCTGAGTGTATGTGGTGCATTAAAAAAAAAATAGATAGGGCGGGGGGGGGGGGGGGGCGGGTGGCGACACGGACAGGGGACCGCAGCACTGCTCTATACTGCGGCCCCCAACCGATGGCACCCCCACAAGCACCCCCCCCACCCACAAGTTGTGTGGTGTATTAAAATTGGAGGGGAGTTGTAGGGTGAAGACGGTGTTTCCACCCTACCCCACCCCCCAAAGTGTGTTATGTGCCCTATATGTCTATAAAAGTGTATTGTGCAAACCTAGTGTAGTGAGTTAAGAGGTGTGACCAGCGGGGCCCCCCCCAACCGGGCGGGGGCAGGAGGCGCACCGGCCCACCAAGCCCCCACCCACCCCACCAGGACCCCGGCGGGCATATGGGACCCGTCCGGCGGGGCGATAGGGCTCGCCCCCCGGATACTGGGTCCCGCCCGAGGTGTCAGGACGCCCACCGGAGCGGGGCGGGCACGACACCAAACCCCAGCCACCCCCGCCGGCCCCCATAGCACCGAGACCCGGGCCATGGATGGAGCCCCCGGCCCAGGGGAGGGGAAGGAAGGCGTACCGGGGAAGGGGAAGGGAGGAGGGAAGGGGACGACAAGAAGGGCAGGGGGCAGCGGCAGGGACGCAAGGAGAGGGGGAGAGGAGGAGGAAGGGCGACGAGGGAGAGGGGACAGGGAGGCGGAGGACGGGCGGGGAGAGGCGAGGAGGGAGAGGCAGCAAGGGGGAGGAAGGGGGAGGGGAGAGGGAACCACCGGGCACCCCGGCGGCCCACAGGCCCCGAACCGCGTCGCCGGGCCCAGAGCGACGGACCGCGCCGGAACGGCGCCGCCCCCGACACCAGGGAAAGCCCCGCAACGCAGCACCCCCCAAGAGACCCAGGGAACGGCCAAGACGCAGCCGCCACCCAGCAGCCAACAGAGGGGCAGACCCGCCCACTCCCCGCCAGGGGGGACAGCACCCACAGAATTAACCCACTGGCATGCCGTGAATCCGAATATCAACCCCTGGTGCCCATCGGAGGTGAATCCGCTCGATCCCGCTGGCAGCAGCCGGGTTCCTGACTATGGAAACACAACCATTAGTTACAAATTGCCTAATACAGAAACATCAATGCCAGTTATAACGCTGCTGTGGCTCTCGCTAACAGGCAGAATTAAAATCCAAGTTTAGGTTAAAAAATTCTATATACGTAGACCATGTTTCTTTAAATTTTGACATTTGGTTTTTATTTGAGGCAGATATTTTTTCCATTAAAATATGATTTATGAGGAGGTTAGACCATTGGTCGATATTCAAAGTTTGTTTATTTTTCCAGTTAACAAGAATTGTTTTTTTTGCGATAGTAAGGGCTACAAGTATAGATTGAAATTGTTTATGTGGTAAGTCAATTGTTGTTAAGTCACCTAGCAAACACAAGTTTGGAGAGAACGGTATCCTACAGTCCAAGACAGCGGAAAGTTTTTCTAAGACTTTAGTCCAGAAACACATAACCGGAGTACATAACCATAAAGCATGAAAATAAGTGTCTGTAGTGTTTTGTAAACACTGGAGACAAATGTCGGAGTCTGAGAGTCCCATTTTCTTCATCATATATTGAGTAATGTATGTTCTGTGAATAATTTTATATTGGATAAGTTGTAAATTTGTGTGTTTTGTCATTTTAAAAACATTTTCACAAACTTGAATCCAAAAGACAGATTCCGGAGCTATAGACAAGTCTGTTTCCCATTTTGAGATGGGTAAAGACGTTTTATCAGTATATGAAAGTAACTTATATATTTTTGAGAGTTTTTTTGTTGTTGTCGGAGAAAGCTTGGTAATATCTTTAGCTAAAACAGGCGGTTGGAGCGTACCCTGGAGTGTTGGAATTTGTTTCTTTATCATACTTTTAACTTGCAAATAATGTAAAAAGTTTCCGTTTTTTATTTTATATTTTTGGAGCAAGGATGTATATGATATAAACATATTATCTGAGAAGAGATGGTGGAGATGTGTAATTCCTTTCTGCTCCCACACATTCAAATAAAACGATTGGTTGTTAATTTGAAAGTCGGGGTTATGCCATAGGGGA
This sequence comes from Leptonotus elevatus, assembly GCF_054856555.1. NCBI lineage: Eukaryota > Metazoa > Chordata > Actinopteri > Syngnathiformes > Syngnathidae > Leptonotus > Leptonotus elevatus. The sequence goes on from NC_141243.1 coordinate 27,149,206, forward strand.
GAAAGCCCGCTGGGCTCCACTTTGGCTTTTGTCATTTCTAGTGCCTTCCACCAGGCAGTCAGGGTGGCGGAAATCATTGGATTTTTAAAGCAGTTATGGCGCTTAATCGATGTTGTAATAAAGAGTAAATCTAGGAGTCTGAGGTTATTACAATCCTTCTGTTCTAGTTCCAGCCAACAGTTAGTATCTCTATTGGGTTGTGCCCATAAAATAATATATTGTAGCTGGTTGGCTATATAATAGTGCATAAAATTTGGTGCCTCTAGACCTCCTTTGGATTTATTTTTCTGAAGAGTAGATAGACTAATCTTTGCTTTTTTTTTTTTCCAGTAAAATTTTGTAACGGCTGAGTCCAACAACTGGAACCAGTTAGCCGTAGGTTTAAATGGAATCATTGAGAAAAAATAGTTTATTTTGGGTAAAACTTTCATTTTAATAGTGGCTATTCGTCCTATTAGAGAAATAGGAAGATTATTCCAGCGCTCCAAGTCACTATAAATGCTATCCAGAAGTGGAGTGAAATTTAAATGAACTAAATCAGTTAATTTAGGTGAGATTTTTATGCCTAAGTATTTTAAATTACCTATAGGAAATGAGTAGTATGGGTCCTGGCTTGCAGGGTTCCATGAATTTTCTGTAATAGGTAGAAGTGTTGATTTTGTCCAGTTAATAGAATAGTCTGATAACTGTGAGAATTTAGTTATTAAGTTAAATACTTCCCCTAATGAAATAGCAGGCTTTTCTAAATAAAGTAAAATATCATCGGCATATAGATTAATTTTATGTTCTGTTACCCCAGAGTGAATTCCTTGAATCATTCTTTCCTGGCGTATGGCTAATGCAAGCGGTTCAATAAATATTGCAAATAATAAAGGCGACAGTGGGCATCCCTGTCTTGTGCCTCTCTGTAGAGTAAAACTCTTAGATATAATCCCATTAGTAGTAACAGTAGCTTTAGGAGAATCATATAATACTGACACCCAGTGAATAAATGACTTCCCAAAGCCAAATTTATTTAAAACAGCAAAGAGGAAGGACCAGTTAACTTTATCAAAAGCTTTTTCTGCATCCAATGATATAATAACTGCCTTTTTATCATGCCGCTGTGACATACTAATAAGGTTAAAGAGCCTTCTAATATTATTAGTAGAGTGACGCTCTTTAATAAAGCCTGTTTGGTCGCTATGAATGATTGTCGGGATTACTGTTTCTAATCTAGATGTAAAAGCCTTAGTGATAATTTTAATATCAGTGTTAATTAGTGAAATCGGACGGTAACTTGATGGAAGGGTGGGGTCTTTTTCTGGCTTTAATAAAAGTTTAATTGCTGCTGTATTCATGTGTGGGCGTATGTGACCATTAGTTTTAATTTCTGTTACTACTCTTAAGAATAGTGGAGCAAGCATTGACCAGAAGTGCTTTAGAAATATAGCCGGATAACCATCCGGGCCGGGTGCTTTGCCATTTGGCATACTATCTAGAGCACTGTACAACTCGTTTATAGTAAGTGGTGCATCTAACATATCTTTATATTCAGTAGTTACCTGAGGTATACTTAAGCTACTGAGGAATGCCTCAATATGCTCTGGGTTAGGTTTATTAGTTTCTGAGTATAAGTTGTGATAATAATTATAAAAAATTTGATTAATTTCTTCTGGTGATTGTGTACATTCCCCAGTTGTACCTTTAATAGCCGTTATAAGCGATTTTTCCCGATTACGTTGAAGTTGGTTTGCAAGAAATTTACCTGATTTGTTATTATATTCAAAGTTGTTGTATCTCAATTGTTGTATTATAAACTCTGTCTTTTTAGTTAACATATCGTCTAACTGTATTTTTGTATTTTGTAAGTCAGTCCATATTTGGTTATTTGGGTTTATTGCGTACTCATCCGTCAGTTGTTTAATTTTATCTTCCAAGTCTTTTTCTAATTTTTGATCCTGTTTCTTTTTATAAGATGAATATGATATAATTTTACCTCTAATTACTGCTTTCCCGGTTTCCCAGAGAAGAGCTGGAGATAGGTCTGGAGAGTCATTTATTTCCAAAAAGTCCGCCCATTCTTTTCTTATAATTTTGTCAAATTCTGCGTCGTTTAGTAGTGAGATGTTAAAACGCCATGTAGGTGGTGGTTTAAAGGTATAATCAACTTGTAGGGAAAGGGAGACTGGTGCATGGTCGCTAATAATAATAGGATGTATTTTTGTAACGGTTTTATCAGCAATAGAATTATTTGTAAGAAAAAAATCAATTCTTGAAAAGGACCGGTGCACAGCGGAAAATAAGGTAAATTCCTTCTTATTTGGGTTTTTAAGTCTCCAGCTGTCGACGAGGCCAAAGTCATCCATATATTCCCCTATTACTTTTGTGGATTGTGATCGCCTTATACATGTTGTTTTATTAGAACGATCCATTAATGGATTTAAGGTTGTGTTAAAGTCTCCTCCAATAATAATAGTAGAGTTCGCTGCTAATTCAAACAGTTTAGAGAAAAATTCATGGAAAAAAGCCGGATCATCATTATTAGGGGCATATAAATTACCGAATGTATATATTTTATTAAATATAGTCACCTGAATAATAATGTATCGGCCCTCTGGGTCTGTTATTGTATTATTTAGAGTAAAGAGTAAATTCTTATGTATGAGTATACAGACTCCCCTTTGTCTACTGTTATAAGGGGCAGAGTACGCTTGGCTAAAATTTTTATCAATAAGTAATTTTTCTTCAGATTTTTGTAGGTGGGTTTCTTGTAGGAGGCAAATATCTGCTTTTAATTTTAAGAGATGGTCTAAAGTTTTTATTCTTTTTGCCTGTGAGCGAGCGCCACAAACATTCCAGGAAACCAGAACTAATTTATGCATACAAATAATATAAACACAGTCCTATGTATATATCTGTATAGGCCATTTGCCACCACTGGCATGTTATAGGATAGAATCAAAGTGGTTAGGTGATTTATATAGTTTGTATAAAATATGAGGTAACGTATAAGGCAACATGTAAGGTAATGTGTAAGGTAACGTGTAAGGTAACGTGTAAGGTAACGTGTAAGGTAACGTGTAAGGTAACGTGTAAGGTGTAACCACAATATATATTCTATACAATGTGCCCCTGCTATTTGCGGGTGATAGGGACCCGGGCAGCCTATAAATAGTAAAAATCCTTGCGTAATTAAAAAGCATTTAGATTGATTGATTGATTGATTAATTGAAAGCCATATGCTGTTTTCAAACTGTCACTGAAAGCAACCACACCTCACAGTTTGATAGATAGATGGATGGATGGATGGATAGACGGATAGATAGATAGATAGATAGATAGATAGATAGCTAGATAGATAGATAGATAGATAGATAGATAGATAGATAGATAGATAGATAGATAGATAGATAGATAGATAGATAGATAGATAGATAGATAGATAGATAAATAAATAGTCATCCAATGAGGATGACGATGTGTAACGTCAAAATGAATTTTTATCCCAGTCACAAGTTTAGCCATGTATATGTTGTGCATGATGTTTAAATAGTGAAGTGGTGGGAGGAAGATTTGTTTCACATTATGGTTGTAGGCTGGCGGGCTAGCTAGCAAGAAGCTACAGCACGCAGCATGCCGCTGGACTCTTAGCTCAAACTTTTGCTCCGAGTAAGTTCCAGTGAATACCTGTCGCCGAAAGAGATCAACTCCAATCAAGCACCTTTTTCCAAGACACGCTGCGCGCGCATACGTTAACCGACCGATATGAATTTTAGCTCATTTTGTTGCAATTTTTCTCATCTTTAGCTCAGTGTCAAAGATTTTTTTAAGAAATGAAAACTCTCCCCCCTGTGCAGGTTCAAAGACAGTGAGCAAAGGGGAGACAAATAGCCTTTTAACATTGGTGTGTATTGCGTCGTTTAGAGCACAGCAATTAAGATTTGAGTGGCGGGAACCCAAAAATCTATTTACAAAAGTTTCACTTCAACTCATCACCATGGCCACAATCTTTGCTCACTAGACATCAAATTCGCACATTTTGTAGCCACAAGGCTCTGCTTTCTGACAAACTAACTTTTATTTGGCTAAGGTGTCATTTAGTACCTTTATTTTCACTTTAAGCGTGGAGAAGTCGGACTATTTCAACCTCTTTTCAATGTTAATTTCGGCTTTTTTTCCTCTTTATTTTCGATCAATCATAAGTTTTCAACCTGCTCTCATTTGGTCATTTTTCATCCGATTAAAAAACTGAGAACATGCTCGCGTTCCCCAAACCCTTGCTGTTCTAACAAGCCATTTCTGGAATCTGCATCTTCAACCGTTAAGTCGTGAGAGGCTTTTGTTTGAGGTGTGCGTATCCTATACAAAATCAATGGAATGTTGGTGCGTGACCTCTCCCAACAAGTTACAATCAAATGTGTGTGCGTTCTTAAAGGGACAGTAAGATACTTTTAGTTGATTATGGTTAACTTCCACATTTCTTGACCGATTTCAATGGTTTAAATTTTAAACTGTTCAGCTCATTTAAATGTTGGTTAAAATCAAATGTGTGTGCGTGAATGTGCATGTTTCTTAAAGGGACAGTAAGATACTTTTAGTTGATGTTGATTATGGTTAACTTCCACATTTCTTGACCGATTTCAATGGTTTAAATTTTAAACTGTTCAGCTCATTTAAATGTTAGTTAAAATCAAATGTGTGTGCGTGAATGTGCATGTTTCTTAAAGGGGCAGTAAGATACTTTTAGTTGATGATGGTTAACTTCCACATTTCTTGACCGATTTCAATGGTTTAAATTTTAAACTGTTCAGCTCATTTAAATTTTATTTTTATTGCTCCAAGTATTGCGTGTTTCCACCTTGCAAGAGTCAGCAGGCCCATTCAAAATTTTCGCGGAAATTTTTCTAGTTTCCATTTATATTTAGGGATTTAATTTTTTAACTAGAAAAATTTCCGCGGAAATTTTGAATGGGCCTACTGACTCTTGCAAGGTGGAAACACGCAATACTTGGAGCAATAGTATTATTATTATTTAAAAACATTTAAATGAGCTGAACAGTTTAAAATTTAAACCATTGAAATGGGTCAAGAAATGTGGAAGTTAACCATCATCAATATCAACTAAAAGTATCTTACTGCCCCTTTAAGAAACATGCACATTCATGCACACACATTTGATTTTAACTAACATTTAAATGAGCTAAACAGTTTAAAATTTAAACCATTGAAATCGGTCAAGAAATGTGGAAGTTAACTATAATCAACATCAACTAAAAGTATCTTACTGCCCCTTTAAGAAACATGCACATTTACGCACACACATTTGATTTTAACTAACATTGAAATGAGCTGAACAGTTTAAAATTTAAACCATTGAAATCAGTCAAGAATTGTGGAAGTTACCCATAATCAACAGTATCTTACTGCCCCTTTAAGAAACATGCACATTCACGCACACACATTTGATTTTAACCAACATTTAAATGAGCTGAACAGTTTAAAATTTAAACCATTGAAATCGGTCAAGAAATGTGGAAGTTAACCATAATCAACTAAAAGTATCTTACCTGCTCTCATTTGGTCATTTTTCATCCGATTAAAAAACTGAACATGCTCACGTTCCCCAAACCCTTGCCGTTCTAACGAGCCATTTCTGGAATCTGCATCTTCAACCGTTAAGTCGTGAGAGGCTTTTGTTCGAGGTGTGCGTATCTCATACATTTCAGTTGATTGTGTGTGCGTGATGTCTCCAAGTCAAATTTGTCCAACAAGTTAAAATCAAATGTGTGTGCGTGAATGTGCATGTTTCTTAAAGGGGCAGTAAGATACTTTTAGTTTATGTTGATTATGGTTAACTTCCACATTTCTTGACCGATTTCAAACTGTTCAGCTCATTTAAATGTTTTAAAAAAAAACATATTAAAAAAAAAAATAACAACATTATTATTATTATTATTATATATTTTTTTTTAAAGGCAATGGAATGGACTGCTATTTAAATAGTGTTTTTTTTTTTTTAGCTATACTGCCTGATCTCTCACTTCTGCATAGCAACTGCCTCAGCCAATCATCTCTCTTACTGTTGAGCTCAACTCACCCTCTTTTTTACTTGGTGTACTCAAGGCTTGGCCTATGTACGGGCGGCCATCTTGGCCAATTGATTAGGTACGCCCAGGATTCTCGCCACTCCGCTCGCCCAGGGCGGCGGCCATCTTGGCCAATTGATTAGGTACGTCAAGGATTCTCTCCCCCTCACCCACCCGGGTCGGTGGCCATCTTGGCCAATTTATTAGGTACGCCCAGGATTCTCGTCACTCCGCTTGCCCAGGGCGGCGGCCACCTTGGCCAATTAATTAGGTACGCCAAGGACTCTCTCCCCCTCGCCCACCCGAGTCGGCGGCCATCTTGGCCAATTAATTAGGTACGCACAGGATTCTCGCCACTCCGCTCGCCCAGGGCGGCGGCCATCTTGGCCAATTGATTAGGTACGACAAGGATTCTCTCCCCCTCACCCACCCGGGTCGGTGGCCATCTTGGCCAATTTATTAGGTACGCCCAGGATTCTCGCCACTCCGCTTGCCCAGGGCGGCGGCCATCTTGGACAATTGATTAGGTACGCCCAGAATTCTCGCCACTCCGCCCACCGAGGGCGGCGGCCATCTTGGCCAATTGATTAGGTAGGTCAAGGATTCTCTCCCCCTCACCCACCCGGGTCGGTGGCCATCTTGGCCAATTTATTAGGGACGCCCAGGATTCTCGCCACTCCGCTCGCCCAGGGCGGCGGCCATCTTGACCAATTGATTAGGTACGCCTAGAATTCTCGCCACTCCGCTTGTCCAGGTCGGCGGCCATCTTGGCCAATTGATTCGGTACGCCAAGGGCTCTCTCCCCGTCGCCCACCTGGGTCGGCGCCCATCTTGGCCATTTGACTACTACTAAAATTACTACAACTACAAGTACTAATACTACTACTACTACTACTACAAGTACTTGCTACTACTAAAGGTCCTACTACTATACTACTACTATTGCTACAAGTATTGCGTCTTTCCACCTTGCAAGAGTCAGCAGGCCCATTCAAAATTTCCGCGGAAATTTTTCTAGTTATATTTTTTATATACGTTTTTATTTTTACTTTTAGTCATTTATTTATTTATTTAATCATTCATTTTTAATTTTGGCAGTTTTGGTCCACTTTAGCTCTTTTAACCAGTGTTGGGATTTGTGAAGGTTACTTTATAAAAGTAATTAGTTATAATTACTCATTACTTGCTCAAAAATTTAACTAATTATTACTTCATAATAAAAGTAACTCGTTACCAGGCAAAGTAACTATTTTCACTACTTAAAATATATATTTTTTTATATCAAATAATTTGGATTTTTCTTATTATTATTAGTATAATTATTATTAGTAGTAGTATTATATTTTTAATACAAGGATTTCAAACTATGTCCAGGCTAGAAAGGGTGTTTTAATTGATTTTTTGTTAATATTTATGTCACACAAATGTCTCACTCCATGAATATAAATACATAAATAAATAAATAAATCGGAGCAAGCCTTCAGTAAAAGCGCACATGACTGTGCAACCTACTGTAAGATTATTTCAAGCCGTGAAACTAATAAATCAATTGTAACGTAATGCATTTTACGTACAATAACAATAATGGCATTTCAAATATGAGGAAAATAATTACATTACTCGGTTTATGAAAAAAAAGCACGGAGTTACCAACGCTGTTATTTAAACGCCGTTATTCCCAACACTGCTTTTAACATAACTCGTTTCTCACAGGACGGAGAAACATTGTGCCCGTGAGTAGTGTTATCTTATCTGTGTGTCTACAGCGTTTGTGTGTAAATATTCGTTATTTAAAGGAATATCACTCTCGTAGTCAATGCTAATTTCCCGTTAGCATTGAATTGGATCGGCCAATCACTTTAGAATTAGCGTTAGCAATGTTTTATAAACACATAATGTTTTGTATTTAAATGTACAATGTGTGTAATTCTTCATGTATTTTTAGTTTTACAGTAAACTCCAATTGGGGGTTCAGAGACGGCAGAATTACATATGTCTGCAATGCAAGCAACTTAAGGCAACCAAGCGTCACATTTGATACCTTTTCCGCCAAATTAAGGCTTGTTTACGGTGTATTTACACAGATTTTCTCATTGTAGTCTAGCAAGAGAAAACTTGGCACCCTCAAACAAAAACTAACTGCGTTCAAAACGATTCATTGACCCCAGAATGAGCTTGTTCCACAGATAATGATTTTTAAAAAATCATTCAAATTTAGCAGGTCTGTTAACAACACACAATTCTCTGGTTTGTCAAATTTTAAGACACTTATTTTTACTTTACTTTGCATGAACTTGTATTTATTTTGTTGTTTTTGCAAAAACCTTTACACCATGTACTTGTACATTAGAATCACATTCAAGCACCCACAGCTATTTGTTTTAAAAAAGGCAACTACAGTATAACTAAATGTATGAAAGAAAAAAAGCTGACTGGCGCTAATTCCATGATGTGCCATCTTAAGATTCTAAGATCTTTTAATGTATTATCCTCAGTGGCCAGGCCTGAAAGGGAAAGGAAAATGGGGGAGCTGAATGGATTCCATTAATTTAATTGAAGCAGGCCTTGACAAGAGATAAAACATCTTAGGCCTACATCTCTTCAGGGTTGGTGCTGGGCTTCATAGTAAACAAGCCGTGATCCGTAAACAAAGCCCAGAGAGCACTGCTTGTGCTGTACAGACATCAAGGCCATGCAATATGTCAGAAATGGGTTTGAATGGATATTCAAGTAGACCCCCACCCACCCACCTATGTCTCTGCTCCCTCCTCTTAAGTATTCAAGCAGTATACTGCTCATTGTGCCTCAGCTTGTGGATATTTTGATGCTGGTAGCTCGCTATTTCTGTGACAGTACCTGTTGTGGATCAAGCAGAAAGAAAGACATTCACTCAAAGGTGCATTGAAACATGCATAGAAAGAATCACTGAATCCAGATGATAAGGACCACTTTGATGTCTTATCAGATAGTATTCTCCCTCACAATAATACACTGTAAGCTAATGTACAGTTGAATATTTTACACATGCAGAAGGATGAGAGATATGACACATAATTAATCAAATTTACATTTTATTATACATAAACTACATATTAAGTTGCAATTCCCTCATAAATGTCTTGTAAATACTAATAGATGCTGTTGCCAGCCAGCATTGAGGACTATTGGAATATAATGCTACACTTTTGTTAGATAGTCTAAGAATTCAAAATGCAAATGTGTTTAAATTTTTTAGAGGTCAATAGACTCAAGTGCTTGAATGTCTTCTTGGATGTGGTATGAGTACGACTGTCAAACTGATAGGACATACTTGCATGCACACATTCCCTGTGATTGACTGGCATCCATACCCTGCCACTCAAGCATGGGACAACATAGGACAGGCACCAGCTCACCCACAACTGTAATGAGTACGTGGCCAAAGTCAGATTCTAAATACCAAAATAGCAAGAAAGTTTAGCCATAAAGGGTATTCAACAAATTGGTGGAGAGTGAATGGAATGACGATCAGAACAGAATGAAAATAAGGTGATTCAGCCACACTTGCAGGTATCCAGAACATGGAAAGACAAGGAGAGACTTAAACCAAAGGCAAATGTTAACTCTTAACTGTGGTAATGTCCCCCGTGAAAAAGGGCAAAACAGGTAATTTTCCCAGACCAACTTAAGGAGGAAAACGGGTCGCTGTTTTTGTTTTGCTTCAAAGGAGGAGGCAACTTTACAGACTGTATTTTCAGTACAAACTTTCAACTATGGCAAGTAGTTTTTGGAACAAACTGAGCAAGCAGCCCAGCGTGCAAGAAGTAGCTGGAGCGGCTAACAAAATTGGCTAGTGGGACAAAGCAGAGAGAGACAAGCGCCGAGCACCCAACTCAATGGGACTCACCGACGGCCACATACATGCATGCCCCAGCTGCGGAAGGTAAGCGGCAGTCGATCATTGGGTCCAACACTACAGCTGTAAGCACCACCAGCTAACTACGTCTGCCAAGTTCTTCTTCTTCTAACATCCGTAGCAGAAAGATTGCGGCGAAACATGTCAGTCTCCGAAAGGCACAGCGCGAACTGTGTAATATGATTACTAGACCTACGGTTATAGTAAAAAAAATGTCCTTAATTTGATAGAACATGTTTTGTTTTTTGTTTTTTTGCATGTTATTGAATAGAGTTGTCACTCGCCGAGATGCTCGTTTGCTCACGCAAAATAAGATTGGTGGTAGGCTTGCGAAGTGTGGGCTCTGAGTCATGGTAGTGCACGTGCTTCGAAATGCACATGCTTCAGCTGCATTCTATGATATAGTGACATCCAGTGGTGAACTTTTACACACTGTCACTAGGTACAGTTTTTAATACTCAGCGCCATCTAGTGGTGAACTAATAATTCATTAATTAAAAAAAAAAACTATTGATTAAAATAATATGCAAATGAAGAGAATGCAACAAAGGTAGATGATATAGCGTCCCACATTCTATCGCGACATGTGTATTGAAAATAATATTGCATTTTCTCTTTCTCTCTTTAGCCTTGTTTTTTTCTCATTTTAGCATTTTGTGCATTATATATATATATATATAGATAGATAGATAGATAGATAGATAGATATATAGATAGATAGATAGATAGATAGATAGATAGATAGATAGATAGATAGATAGATAGATAGATAGATAGATAGATAGATAGTTTAGATATTAGATATGTCTTTTAAAGCACATTCTGGCCTTTTGTTTGTAAAAGGTGCTATCAATGGCCTACATTTTGCTTGTTTGCTACCACAAGTGTTTAAGTCTCCAGCCTCTGAACTGCACTGTTTGAAACAATAATGGGGTTTCCATCTAAATGTTTCAACATCTGTTAAACACATTTTATGAAACAAACGTGCGATTTATGCCCGTTTCCAGTTATTATTTGCGAGGAGAAAAGACAGCACAGTGAAATGATGTCATATGAGACTTATCTGTCCACTTCAAAATCAAACAGAACTGACTCTCCCCTGATTGTGTCACCAGTCCATCATAGCGCACATAGAGACAGACTACAATCTACATTGGCGTTTCTACTAGGGGTGGAACGGTTTTCGGTTTTGTGCTCTTGGTTTTCAGTTCAGTCTGGTTTGCAGTTTTAGAAAAATCTATTATGTCTTGGAGTTAAAAGTAAAAGTGTATATTATTCACAGCTAATTATTATTATTATTAGTAGTAGTATTATTATTAGTATTAGTATTATTATTGTTGTTGTATTACCATTTAAATTATTATTATTATTATTCTATTTATACTTGTGCATATAGTGACAGGCATAAGAAATAACTGCTCTTCAATTGGATGGCAAAAGGTAAAACCAAGCTGTGTGTATCAGTCTGTTGCCATTCAACAGGTTACCAGCAAATATATCAGCTTTGTGTTCAACTATACAAGCCCAGTTTTCACACTAAGTACATTTGTGACTAAACTGTGTTAAGATCATTATTTCAGTAGGAAAACATTTTATTTTTGTTTGCTGGTTTACCGTGAGGTTTCTTATGCAAAATAAGTGCCTTGGCTCCACAGGTTGGAAAATACTGGCTCCTGCTCTTAGAATTACTTTCAGATCAAATTACAATTATGCTATTATAAAATGAAATTACTAAATAAGTTATTTGATGGACATAAGACAAAGATGTGTCATAATTCATATCTAATATGGATAGAGTAATGTTCATCTCATCATTATTCCCTCTACATTGTGTGAATGAGCTAAATTCATGCTCTAAGTAGCTATGGAACCTTAGTAATTTCTTCATTCACGCTCTTAACACCACCATACTGGATTTCAAACGAAATGGACAAGATGTGCTTTAATTGCAAACTTCCACCTTTATTTTGAGAGGATTTGCGGTCGTCAACATTTGCCTCCCAAGTATCGATACCCCAATCCGGCATCGGAAGTCGAAAAGTCCGACATAATGCGTATCGAGGACAACAGGGCGGGCGGCGGTTAGCTGCTTGCTATATCCTAGCATCAAAGATCCTCGTGTTGAACTCAGCTCCCGTTTCAAACAAAACACCACAGTCATGAACGTAGCGATTTCCAGCCAGTTGTAATTCAGAGGTTTGTTTTGTGTACCAGAAAGCTTGCTTTGGATCAATAAAGACTCGGCAGAGATGCCTTTGGAAGCAAACGCCAGTAGTCATCATGAAACCCGAGAAGCTACCTGTTGCAATATGATTGCCTGTCGCGTTGCTAGAAGGATACCATGGACGCAACCGTAACTATGGACGCCGCCATATTGGTGTAGCGTCGCTGGGAGTCTGGAGGCGCTCCCATCCCAGCATGCTTTGTGGCGCTAAGCATGGAAATAGAGGTTAAAGTACATGTTCTGTGTCTTTAGTTTAGTGTCTAGTTGTCTTATTAATTATTAGTGATGCTATCTAGTTCACTGTTATGTGATGATTTTAGTTTTGCTGTGATACCGTGATTGTGCATGATGTGGAATAATGACTTGCCTACATTGTGTGGCTTTGAAAGTGAAGGTAAGTGGATCTCACTTACCTTCACTTTCTGCTTACAGAAAGTAAATTATGAACTGTCCCACACTGAAGAAGAATTAAGAATTAAGGGACAGAATGGAGCGTAGACTGACCGGACCAAAACTATTAAACCGATCGGCTTTATCGGTTTTCAAAAACCGTTCCAGCCCTAGTTTGTACCTATGGCCACTGAGCAGGAATCCATCCCACTCTGGACCACTCAAAAAGTGAAAGTCAAGAAATCAATGGCCTTCCTATATATCATTAATTGTTTGTGCATTGAAAACACAGTAGTAGTAGCTATTTTGAGTAGGGCCCGACCGATATGCATTTTTTGAGGCCGTTACCATTTTTTGGCAGAAAAAAATACAGATTACCAATTAATCGGCTGATTATAAAATATATATATATATATATATATATAGCACACAATTATTCCCCCACCCCACCTGCCCCGTTCCTAACTTTCTCTATTAAGATTTGCTTTGAATGACAGGTCCATAGTATGACCTTATCAACAAATTTCATGACGTATACAAGGTTATTGTATAGATTGTGTCAATAATAAAACCATTCTTACTTGTTTATAACTGCTGCACTGTATATGGTTATGGTACATAATTGGCTGGAAAAATGGCAATCACGATTATTTGATTTAGATTGAAATCCTGATTAAAACAATTTGTAATTTCAAAACGTATTCAACTACTAAAGCTGCTCAACTACTTAAAAGTGTCATCGCAGCGTCATGCCCATTCATCCCTGCACTTTGTTTTTGTCAAGTTCAAATTATGTTGTAAATATGTGAAATTCAAGCCTCTTGCATTTGTATTACTAATTTTTATTCTAAGCATTAGCCTTTTCTTTTATATATTTTTATCTTGTGTTATTTTCACAAGTCTTGGGATTAACTGGGCTAACCTAGGACCTCGGGGATTGTATTTTGTGCCATGTCATGTGGAATGTGTGTTAAGACAACAGCAAAATTCTTGGATGTTTGCATCCTTGAATTTTGAAAAAATAAATTCAAAACAATGACAATGACAAAACAAGAAAAAGTAAAATAAGAATATAATATAATCAAATAATTGCCAAATAATTGCCAAATAATTGCCAAATAATTGCAACTGAAAAAACAGTAAGAACAAATAATGATGGTGTACACACTTAAAGTAAGTTACGATTGAATTCTATTAAAACAAATCATTGTTCACAGACTGGGAAGAATTTGTGCCTTTGCGTAGTGTTATCTTACCTGAGGGTATGAGTTCCCACAGCATTTGTGTAAATGTTTGTTATTTGAAGGAAAAATACTCCCAAAGTCGATGCTAACTTCTGATTAGCATTTGAATGGGATCCTCCCTTCGCTTTTAGCATTAGCGCTAGGGTAGCGATGTTTCAAAAACAAAGCATGTTTTGTATTTAAATATACATTTTTGTTATTGTCGTGTGTTTAGTTTAACAGTTAACTCCAACTGGGATGTATTTAAACACCTTAAAATATGCTTGGGGTACAACAGAATAACCAGAATAACATACGCTATACACTTGCTAATTGCTAATGCTATGCAATCAAACTGGTGCATTCAGGGTACTTTCACAGCGACGGAAACTTCGGTTTTCTTCGATTACACCGGTTTAAGGGGAAAATAATTCATCTTACCGTGGCACGCCACTCCCCGCCCACTAAATGCAACAAGAAGCCCCCTCCGACATTTACCGGTCAAGATGAGCTAAAGTGCATTTACAATAATGGCAAAGTTGTCAGATCTTCCTTGTAATTTCTCAGTCAGGTATTTTCAGGACGCCGATATTTCTCTTCGAAGCAAGCAGAGGGGGCTTTAATTTCTTTAGTGAAGGGTATCTTCACTCCTTCACCATGCAATTTTGTCCCATAAAAAGGAAATACACATCGCTGTTTGCTACTACATAAGTCAGAGAAAGACACCTCACGCCTCACTCACTTCGACTGATTGTCAGCAAAGCTGAAGTTTTTGGACATTGTTTCCGTCAAGCGGGGTAAGAATGAATTTATATTACCTCATAGTTTAAATGTTTTGTTGGCATTAATAGTAAATAATAAGTCAACAAACGCCTGGACGGTTAGCTACCCGGAGCTATCGTTGGCCTTTGGCTAAGAACAATGGAGAACATTACCTTAGTGCACTTTTCTGGTAATTTTGGAGGGATTCAACTGGTCGTGTGGTCTTCCACAAAGTTTGATCCAGCCCAGACATTCTTCGTAGTTTGAGGGTTCAGGGAAGGGAATAAACCGGACACGGTTATCTCTCTTACACAAGCCGTGACTACAGCAAGATGCCGGTTAGTCGATCGGGATAACGGTTATCACTCTTACACAAGCCGCGACTACAGCGATGAACAATTTTTATTGATTTTTCCTTGCTTTTGGATAACCATGGAATGCATCATCGGTAGTTGGTTTGCCCTGTTTTTCCACAGCAAAACTCACGTGCTGACGTGGACATGGCGTCTTGCGTCTTGATTGGTTTATTAGGGCTTGTGGGCGTGGTTTACGGCAAGGTCAATTGGCCGATTGTTTTGGCAGATGTTTGAAGGGCAATAATCGTCCGTTTATAATCTGTGGGCCGATCTTTAGAATCAGGTGTGTTGGAGGACGGGAACATCTAAAACCTGCAGGAATCTGGCCCACGAGGGCCGAGATTTGGGGAAGCCTGGTTTGCCCTTTTTTTAAATGTTGGTGTTTCTTTTTACAGCATATACCTTTGGTCTCAGGGGAACTGTGAAAACTCAAAAACACTGTTAGGAAATCCCAATCATCAATGCATTAAATTTTTATTTGTTTGAGTGCAAATTCCCTGAAATGGTACAAAACCCTAAAGGGCGAAGGAAATAAATAATACAGCCTTCCATGTACAACCTAGAAGCTCTATAAGTAATTTTAGAATACTCAGGGTGATCAATATTGAAACCATATAACCTGCTTTACCACCCACCTATTCTTTTCATGTATCATACAAGCTACTAAGTGGACTTTTGGCTTTGGAACAGTAATCAATTCATAGAGCAAAAGATACAACGAAACTCAGCAATATGCTATTTTTGTGGTTTACATGTGTAACATATATTGCTATTAAGTGATCTGAGATGGTCTGTGCAACCTCTGAAAAGCATTCTATCTTATTTTATGTAGCTGCATCTTCTTACTAGCTTTTACAGTAGTAGTACTTTGTCATGCTAAGGTTAACATTGCAACCATTTACTATGAATGAAAATATAAAGATCTATTAGCATTCTACCATCCATAATATAACTGTACATTACTCCAGATTCTTAGGTGCACAACAGAAAAAAAATAGAATTATGCACTGGCTACCCAGAACTGCTAACTGTAAGATATTCTTCTTCAGATACTTAAATCCAGGGTTATTTTTTTTATTTTTTATTCTGTTGCAGTTACCTGTTAAAACATTTAATTAGTAATGTAATCCAAATACCATAATAATGTAACCTGAATACTATTTTTTTTCTTTAAAGAGCTCAGTATTCTTCATTCGGTAATGTCATCATCATTGCTCTTTATTTATTTTTATTTATTTATTTTTATTTAAAAATATATATATATATATATATAACCTGAATACTATTAATTACTTTTGGATTACTCCAAGACCAAATATGTTGAAAACAATCAATTTTATATATTTTTTTGTTGTCAGCACATTTAACTATGCAAACAAAGTATTGAATAAATATTTCATTCATTCACGTCTAAGATGTGTTGTTTTAGTGTTCACTTTATTTTTTTGAGTATAATAGTTGAAAGCCAAAGAATAAGAATGTATTTATCATTCAGTTGAAAAACGTTTCTTACCTTTTAAATTCTGATCACTTAGATTTTAGAGTTGCTGAAGTGTGATTTAAAAGCGACGGAAAGGCCACAGAGCAATGTCAGCTCTGTCCAACTTATTTAATCACTTGGAGTGCTGGGGGAAGACAGACTTTGATTAAGACCGCCCCAGCCCACCCGATCAATAAAGTCCTTGAACTTCCATAAGTCAATGCTAGCCACTCACAGTATTACTAACTGTACCACACAAAGCATTTACACAGCTGCTGTCAGACTACCTCACCTGAGTTAAGATTCCTTACCTGAGCGATGTTTCTTTCCATTGACACATAGATTGTTTTGACCTCAGCTTTCAAGGTAAACACACGTTAAAGGAAATATCTGATAATAAAAATAGACACCAAATGCATTATTTTGGCCCTGCTAAAAGGATTTGATCTCTTTAAAAAGTGCATTTGGATGAAGGAGAGTTTACGGTCATGTACAGTATGTGCAATGCTCTTTTACTCACAGTCAGTAACTCCAGATGTGTGTCCTAAAAAACAAGAAATGACATTGCAATATGAATGAGCCTTGGGGGTGTCTGTCCTCACCCACAGCATTGGTAAACACTGACCAACGATTTTGAATAGGCTTCATCCTTAGACCAAGAGTTATATTTCACAAACACTGTATGTCACTGACAGGAGCCGACCGACAGAGACAACGGCCAAAACAACGCTTGGTTTATGCTCGACGCAGCAAAAGTGAAGTGGTGAAATTACATAATTTCAGCAACCACAACCCCATAATATATCGTTATCGTGATAGAATATGTTTTCCATATCGCCCAGCACTAGTGGCTGCAATATGCTTGGAATGCAAATTCACACTGAGGAAATCAAATCTGGAGTGCACATGACTATTTTCAGTATACATGGTGCACCTATACCACTGCTTATAACACACAATGAAAAGGAATCAATATAGAATATCATTTGGCTATGAAAATCCTTTTCATTTGTTCTCAGGTGAGTTCATACAGCACCAGATTATCATAGTGTCCATAAACTATTGGTGTTATGATGAAAGCTCACAATCAATAGTGATCAAGGTATAGACGCAGAGTCTGATTGTTTAAGTAGAGGAGTGCTGGAGAGTTTCCTTTGTCAATGTGATCCATGAATTACAGCGCCTTGCAAAAGTATTCATTTATCAACATTTTGGCATGGTACAACCACAAACAAAATATATTTCATTGAAATTTTCGTGCGAGACACGACGGGATTTATTTACTTCCCCCCCCCCCTTTTTTTTTAGTTTTTTTTTTTACCACAGTCTGGAATGGGACAATATTTTTCTGTGGGAGTGGGATGGGACAAGAGTGAAGTACAGATGCGGAATGGGAGGCTTGATGTCATCCTGATGGTGGTGGAACTTCAACAGCCATGACCAAAGTGTGAAGTTTATCATCTGATATTACCCTCAGTTTTGCACAAAAGGCAAGTTGCGCAAAAGCAAGCTGCTAATAGAAACACATGGTTTCCGGAAAAACAACTCTTAAATATCGCAAAAAAGTTTTTATGTTCTCATGAGATGGTTTTTGTGACGTGCTGAAATAGAAGTATTTCGCAAAAGTGTAATGGAAACAGTTTTTGCGCATTCCCTGTAGTCATGTGACCGACCCCGGTCACGGAGGAAAGGAAGTCGGAAGTACGGGGCCACTCGCTTTTGTGTCCTGAGGGCATAACGATTTAGCAATAGAGCCAAGGCTGCCGTTCCATGCACGTTCCATATCGTTGCCAGGTTTTTGCACACCATTTGTGTTATCTGTGAATCATCTTGTTACCAACAAAGTTTTACTACTATATTTAAATTTGTATATTTATACAGAGGTGGTTGTGTCAATAAATTCTGAGCATCCGTCATTCGTCAACAGTTGGGACATCCTTCTGTCAATCTGTCAATATTTTAAGATGAACCGTCAATCCGCCATTCGTCGATTGCTCAGCAAATTGAGCGTCCGTCAATGTTTCTGCCGTTCGAGGTGGGCATCCATCAATTTTCTGTCATCGTCAATCCGTCACCAAAATGGGACGTTCGTCATTGACGGATTGCCAAACTTGTTGACGGTTTGCCAATTACATTGACGGACAAAAAAAACTTTCCGTCAATGCTTAGTTCAACATTTTTTCGAAGTTTCCTGTCAATCGTCAACATAATGGGCTTCCGCCATTGATGGACCTTCTGTCAATATTGACGGAATTCCCACCTCTGTATTTATATATATTTATTTATTTTACCTTTTTTTTAATTTGTATTTTACACAAATATATTGTGCATAATTTGAGAACATTTTGTAATTGTTAATAAAGTCAGTTAGCACAAATTGCACTAAACTGTTGCATTGCATTGTACTTATTCTATTTATTTTTATTATTTGTAGTTGTCCGTGAAATTTGGTATTTATTGTGTGATGTGCTATGAAATATTATCTATCTATATAAGTTTTTTATTTTTTGCTGGGGGCAACAAATCACCCTGCACTTACTTGTGGTGGCCTGAAGGTATGTATAGCACAACAATAATATCACTATTGTAGTATTTGTAAGGAAATATCCATCACCAGGAAATGTTTCACTTGTCAAGTGTGGGTTGGGCACCAGATAAAGACAACAATTGAGAAAGACGAGCATGCTGTTTTTACACTCTCCGACAACCTGGAATGGGCCTCCCCCCCCACCATTCGTCCCCACAGCTGTGATGACTGAGACGGAAGGAGCCCTGAGCCGAGGAAGTTTAGGAACAACAGCTGTCCCTTAGCTGACTGAGGGCCTGTTAAAACAGATACCCTGTCGTCTTTGTGGGCAAAGGAAAGCTGACACCACATTGTTTGGACTGTCCTTGGCAACTTAGAATAGTTTGTTTTTATTGTTAAAAATAAATGCTAAAACCAAACCCTAAATAAACGAAATAATAAATTAAATAAAAGTATGCATAATTACATGCAACAAAACCAGAGAATGATCTATATTTTTGACAAAATCAAAAGCCCATCAAGCCACTGTACACTATGCACTAAGTTGAATAAAGAGAAACAAATAAACACATAAATGGGAAAATAAGCCAGAGCTGCCTAGTATTATGGTCATATGACATGGAAGACAGATGGCACTTCATTTTTTTTCTTTTTCTTTTTATATAGCGCTTTTCCACTTTACAAGCCCCTCAAAGCACTTTACATTCGACTACTCATTCATCTACTGATGACACAGCATCAGGAGCAACTGGGGGTTCAGTATCTTGCTCAAGGATACTTTGACGTGGTCACAATGGCATGAGATCGAACCCACAACCTCTGGGTTGGGAGACAACCACCCTACCACTAAGCCACGCTGCCCCCAAGACAGACAGACAATCTTATCTGATCTCTAATGCCATGTTCTTTGATTTCTCCAGTGCCTTTTTCTATCCAACCTTTTGGGTTAATTAACGCTCCAAAATTTCCTTGCATGTACTGGTAACCGTGAAACGTAGTTTGTCTGTCTGTTTGTTGTCCCCTGCGATTGGGTGGCATCCAGCCAATTGTGTACCCCACATCTCTCCTGTAGTCAGCTGCGATACGCTCCAGCACAAACACAACCCTAATGAGAATAAGTGCTATAGAAAGTGGATTGATGGGTATATATGGCATTTAATTTGATACAAAATGGTAAATGCATTTGTATTTTATTTTTTTATGTAACAATTTTCAAGAGATAAATACACTAATTCCATGGCATACCAATGCAAAAGTAATGTGAACATTTCTTAAACGTGTATGAGCAAAATCATAAACAATGATGATGGCTTAAATTTTGCCTTTGTTGATAAAAACCATTGTCAGAGCAAATAGCGGTTAGCCTAGCAAGCCACACCCACTTTCTTGAACGAAAAAAAGTTGGTCTGGTAACTCGGCCGTTGAAAGCGATTTCAACCTCCGCCCCGCCTTTCACTTCTGCACGTGTACTCAGGAGAAGTACACTGTAAAAACAGTTGGGTAAAAAATAACCCAACAATGGGTAAACAAAAAAAAAAAACAACAAGGGTAAAAAATTGACCCAACTTTTAGTCAAGAAATGCGTCTTTTAGTGTAAAACCACTCATAAATATTGGTCAGATGATTTACTTGGGTAAAAAAAAATGGGTAATTTTGTATAAAACAACCCAGAAAGTTGGGTCAAATTGACCCATAAAGTGGATGGGTCCATTTTTTATCCATAATCAGGTAACTTTTGACCCAACTGTTTTTAGAGTGTAGAAAAACAATTTAATTCAAGGCAGTTAACTTCAAAGAGGCCGCTCATTTATGCAACTCTGCAAGAAGAGCTTATTAAGGTGACAGACAGTTCAAATTATCCTCTGTAGTGGCCCTCATAATCACGGGTTGTTTTAATCTAGCCAATTGCATGTCATGTTATGTGTCATAGAGCCAATCAAAAGCTAGGATGAGGGGACCATGTGTAACGCTTCATATTTTGTTTTGAAAACGTATCCAGTAAAAAGTAGATACTCATGTTAAAATATAACGGATACAAGTAAAAAGTAGTCTAAAATATACTCAGGAAAGTACAACATACTGGAAAAAAATTACTCAAGTACAGTATCAAAGTATTTGTACAGGTACTTCATTATTTCCCATCTCTGATTATCCTTCACATTTGTGATGCCAAAGTGCAATGACAGCAGGAGTTCACAGGTTCGCATCTCCCTCAGTACTGTTTTTGTTTTCTCTCTTTTCTTCTTTCTCTCCTCCACTATGATTTCTTGCAGCCAGTTTTGAGTGGCAAACGAGCCGTTTAATGGGCTTCGCTCGGACGAGTGTGCGAACGCTGCGCTCGCCAGGAGGCCCGCCGCAGTTTTGGGAGATTAGTGGGCAGTGGGCGAGACGAGAGGGGCGCGGCAGCCACACAGGTTATCCAGGTTAGAAAAATTGCCAGCAAAATAACTCATATTTCATAAGAAATTACATCGCCATGGAGTCAAAAGTAATATTTAATATTTAATTTAATATGCCTAAAGTTAACTGGAAGGGCTTAAAATACCGTGATAGAGACAGACCCTTGAAGCATTTCTTCCTTTGTGGCGAAGCAAATATGAAACACAAAATTTGATGCCCCGTCCCCATCGAAACTCAAGATTTTTTTCGCCCAGTTGTTGTCCCAGGTCTTGATATGGTACAGCCCAAGTTTGAAGTCAGTCGGATGACTTGTCTACAACAAGGAGGCCAAAATATGACCCCTGTGAAAGTGCAAAAACGGGCCAAAATTGGACATTCAAATATACATAGCTAATTTCCTGTATATTTTAGGATATGGCTTCCACTGAGTGTTTTTGTACGTCTGAGGGTGCTACACGTCCCTGCCAATTTTCGTAGCCCTATGTCAAACGTGCAGGGATTGTTTTTTGTTTTTCCACTGTAAGTGGTGCTACAGAACCATTTTGCTGTCATCGTTTATGACAACTTTAAAAAATAAAATATTTCACAAGGCCTGACAAGTTTTTAAACATGTTTAGGACCCCTGAAATGTGATTCATCTCGGATAAGAACTAAGAATAAATTCTCCAGATACAATAGGGACTTCTCAGCGGTCGCTGCTCGGGCCGTAATAATAATTACTTCTATAGATACAATAGGGAACTCACAGCGGTTGCTGCTCGGGCCCTGATAATCCCTACAAAAGCAATAGGGACCTTGCAGTGGTCACTGTTTGGGCCCTAATAATTTCTATAGATACAATATAGGGACCTCACAGCGGTCACTGCTCGCGCCCAATTAATAATTTCTACAGATACAATAAGCACTCCGCAGCAGTCGCTGCTCAGGCCCTAAAAATAATTAAACTGACAAAAACAATAGGGACCTCGCAGAGGTTGCTGCTTGGACCTTGAATACATTTTCTGCGTTTTAACCGACACAACCAGCCTGGAACCGTGGTTTTGTATTGGTTAGTAGGCTACGTCTCAGAGTACTTGCTAGGCGGCCACAAGGTCACAATGGAGATGGGCTTTGAAGAAAAAAAAAAGGAGAAAACATTTTCTCAGGAGGAGTGGAGCGTTAGGCTGCCGTGGTCGAAGGGATTTGTGTTTATACATTTTAATTAGAAAATAATATTTATTTATTTATTTACTTATTTATTTATTTATATATTTCCATAGTTATTATTTTACTTTGTTAGTGATATTTTATTTATTGCGTTTTAAGTTTTTTGCTCAATTCTATAGAATTTATCATACAGGATATGTACAGCATTTTGATCCATCTGAAGTTTTTGTAAAAGTGCTCTGTAAATGAAGTTGAGTAGATTTTAATCATTAGGGATTGACCTTTATTAAATTAGTCTAATAGTTTTTTCCTCTTCAAAAGAGGAGCACATTTCTTTTTGATTCCATTTTATGCATGTAACACCAAAAATCATTTCTGGGTACTTTTCATATGATGTAGGTTTATGGCAAGTGTCCTAACTAGTCATACACCTGAACAAGCACTGTGTGCATGACTGTTGACCTCTTACTTATGTAAAACAAGAGAGAGATCTCTTCACTGCAGGTTGACATAAACAGCTCAAGGGAAATTTCACACAGGCAGTCAATGCAGAATATCCCCTTTGACATTATCCATAAAAAATAACATTAATCCTGTCTAAATAATCCTAATCCTGCTCAAACAGAAAAAGTAGAACAAATCCTTGAATAAAGATACATCTGTCACTGTCAAGTTGGGTGGGTGGGTTGTGGGTTGTTGTTATTTAAACACAAATGAAGGCGGGTGCATGTTAGTGGTCCAACTGGGTGAACAACTCTCTCATGGCCCATATTCAGCCTGGAAGCCATGTGGCATAACAAAGCCTGTTCATCTTTCTCTCACTTTCTCAGCAGAACATTGTTAACACCCAGCAAGCCCCTGTATTGACTTTGTGACCTCCCTGTCTGCTGGTGGTCGAGCCACACTATTAGTATCTCTAATACCCCGTGAGACTGTGCTGATCCAGTCCATTATAATGACACAAGCAGAGCTGAATGGAGCAGTGACAGTACAGCAAAATCTATATTGAAGGAGGCTTGTGGTAGTAGTTTTGGGCACTACAGGCTATAGAATATTAATTGTTTTTTTTCTGGCATTTTACCTTAATCCAAGCATCTGTATTTATGTTCTGGGATTTGTTACTATACAAAGGGGGTTGCAAGTATCAGAAATAGAACCGATAACTGAATAGAAGGTTAAACCACAGCATCAATGTTCCATCCATCCATCTATTTTCTAAAGATAATCAGACTTCCCTATCCCCAACAACTTTGTCTCGCTCCTCCTGTGGGATCCCAAGTAATTCCCAGAAAAGCCGAGAGACATAGTTTCTCCATCGTGTTCTGGTTCGGGCCTGCAACGAGAGAGAGAGAACAAGAGAGAGAGAACGAGAGAGAGAACGAGAGAGAGAACGAAAGAGAGAGAACGAGAGAGAGAGAGAGAGAGAGAGAGAGAGAGAGAGAGAGAGAGAGAGAGAGAGAGAGAGAGAGAGAGAGAGATGGGCGGCGGCCAAGACCAAGGACCTTGCCAGACCAATCCCTGGCTACAGAAACTAGTATAAATGTTATTGTTATATTTATTTTTTCCTGTCAAAGTATTTTAGAAAAAACATCATGAATTTATTTTTAGCAGCTCGGAAAGGATGTTCAAATTAGGGGTGGGCGATATGACAATCTTAAATTGTGTGACGATATGCAGGGCTGATGACGTATTTTCTGTGGAATCGCGTGATCGCGACGCAAAGCATTTCAGTACAATTTGACCGTCAGCTCATTTGTTGCCACTGACTGAAGGACAGCCATGCATCTGCTGCAGCCTGCCCCTATTTGACAGCCAATCAGTGTGATCAACACACTTCGCCCCGCGTTTTCACCAAACAAATAAATGTGGCTGCATGAAGCATGGTGGAGGAGCGAATTTGTTCCGATGAGAAATTGATCGTCCATAATATAACTGTTTTGGCTTCACGCCAAATGACAAAGATCAGGCAAAAATCATATGCAAAGTACAATGACAGCCAAGCTAAAAACTCAAAAGCAGTGACAACAGCTCATACATGCGCCTCCAAAACAGCAGACGGCATTCCTCTCATGTGCGCAGACTGTAGAGAAATAGTGGCGCAAAAAATACAAATGTGCAGTTTTTTTCCCCAACAACAAGCTACCTCTGTAGCGTTTGAGAAAGTGGCGAACTAACTCTTTAAAGCAACACTAAAGAGCTTTCAGTTTATGTTGATTATGGCGATGCCATATGGACAAAGGAGGTAATGTTACGTCTGAAGGAAGACCACGTTTCCCATGAGACAAGCGCATTACGAGCGCCAGCGAGTGAAAGCCGGGCCAATGTTGATCCTTGACTGTCCTTTTACCCGGGTAGCTTCCCTTTTTCGTTTTTTTTCTCTTCAGACAAAGCTTTTCAGTTATTTTGCAGCTTCTGCCAGGAAAGCAGTAATCGTGCGTCGACATTCAAATTGACTTCCGTCTGTAACAAAAGGGGAAAAGGGGAAGTGACGTATGCTATAAAGCAGTCAGCACATTTGTAGTTTTTTGTGTGCCAGTGTTCCTACATCCTCCTCAAAGTTGTGCCAGTAAAAATGATACAGACCCCCTCAGGCCATGGCAAAGGTACCATTCAACTAGTTTTAAGTCGATGTTTCATCAGAAAAGTTATAAATATATTTTATTAAGGCTGAAAAGTTCCTTAGTGCTACTTCAATGCCAATTTGCAAAAGTTACCATAATCACGCCAGAACACAACAACACGCTAATGTCATAGCTTAGTGGGGGGAAAAAAAGTCTGTGTTGCATTCAAGGCCCGTTCAGACCATGGGAAACTACATAACCCATGACCCACTCACAAGGGTTGCTACAATATTAACCTTTATTTATAAAAGCTGCTTTTTACTTCATTACCATCAGCATTTTTTTAAAACTTTGTGTTTACATGCTGCTCTTCTTTTTTTTTTTACCATGACTTGATATTGCCCAAGTTGTGTGTACTTTAAGACATTATTATTATTATTTTGATTACACTACTTGAAAACAGAACTGTGACTTTTGTTATTGTTCTTGTTCAGGTTTTTTTGCTGCTTATAAATTATATTTTTCTTTACAAAAGGTATTTATTATTACCATGTTCATTTTCACAAACTAATAAGTGTATCCTATTTATTCAATACTACTCTTATTTCATGTGTAATTTAATTTGTATTTCATATTAATAAAAAATCACAATAAAATTGAAAAACATCGTTTTATTCTATTTTTGCAAGATCGTCAACCCATAGTTCAAATTAAAATAGCAATAATAGTCACAGTTTATTTAATTCTCAGGATTATATGGAATATATATGTCGTTAGAAATTGTACAATATTACTTAAAGGTCTCATAGTATAAAAATGCACTTTAGTGGGGTTTTCTATAAACTATATGCATCCCTGGCCTGTCTACAATCCAACCAGGTATTCAAAAAGTCCGTCCACGACTTCTTTAGCTTTCTCCTCTTTTCTAAAATGTGTGCTTCAAACGAGCAGATTAAACGTCCGTGACTTAGTGACATAAAAAAGACACGGAAGTGCACTCGATCCAGCCCTCTCGGGTTCGAGGCATCCCCTCTGGTAAAGGTTTGTCACGCCCACTGAAATTCGAGAAGCTGGCTGCTCCTTTTTTTTCCTTCCCCATGCTTGCAAATGCTCCGTGGAGAGGGGAAACAATTGATCAGGAAAAAGTGGTTGCTTCAGTGGATTAATTTTATTTTTGAAGGACGTGTATCGACATAATTTCTCAAAGGACTGTGTTGTTAGTGAAAGCCTGTTCAGAGCTGGATTTGCAACACTTTTAAACATAATGGATCGGTCCCAACAGTGTGACACGACTGTAAACGTGGCATAACCAATTATAGCAAATTGATAGCAAATTTTCTTAAAATTGCTTGAAATTAATGGAAATTATATTCTTTCAATTTGCTCATAAAAGTCATTTTGTGGTAGCTTTCCATGCTTAAATCGAAAATAATTATGCTAATGTTAGCTATTGGAAAATGTGATCAGTTTGATAGTTTGCCTTTCCACACTGACCCGACCAGCCACGCAACACTCAAAAATTGTGTTCTTCCTTGTTCACGAATGCTTCTGAATGCATCACGGGAAGGGAGGGGGCGAGCACAGCCGTTTGTGTGACGAAGGTAAGATCACAACCACTGTCTACTGTTAACATACTTGAGAAACGTTACAGTGCTGTATAAAGAAAAAATAGAAAATAGCCGCTGGAAACAATGTAATTCTGCTTAACTCATATTCATCCATCCATACATTTTCTGACACATATCGGAGGTCGGGTCACGGGCACAGCAGCTTTGGCAGGGAAGCCCAGAATTCCCTCTCCCTAGCCACTTTGTCTAGCTCGATGGCGTTTCCAGGCAAGCCGAGAGACATAGGCTGTGTCCAAATTCACAGGCTGGGTCCTCCTAAGGCCAGTTTGCAGGCTGGGTCCTTCGAAGCCTTCGGAGTAAAAGCACCAACATGCATGATCGTCCTCCAGCGGTACTTCTGTGCTGTGATGTGACTGTCTAGTTGAGTGAAATTGTAAGTTCCTCACTTTCACCAGGATATGTTAAAGGTTTATTACTCTAACACTCAATACCAACACATTATTTTCATTACTAGTCTGCTTTTTTTCCTGTTCAGTTATGTTACTTTGGGTAGTTAGCTGAAGGACAACTTAGGAAATGTTGCAGGTGTCAGACTGAAGCCTTGTGCCCATCGCTGTCATTTTTGAGTGAAATGAGGAACACAAGTGTTAATATTAACGTCTCCACTGTGTTGCTATTGGCTAGCTTACTAGCATGTGTGGCGTATGTGCGTGCATGCATGCGTGTATGTGTCTGCACAGAAAAAAAAGTAGCCTCATGGAGTGTCATGGACATTACCATCTGTGTTGACATCCCTCCAGGGAGCCACTAGGGTGGTGCTTAAGAGCCACATGAAGCTTGAGAGCTGCGAGTTACTGATCCCTTCAAAGAAGTTCTAGATATTTTATTTATTTCGAATTTAGATTTAAATTTGTTTCAACAAACCATGTATTATTTAGACAAAAGCTTAATTGTTACTTTCCAGTGTGTATTTTAATGATAACACATGACCTTAAATTACTGAAGTATCAAAAGTATTGATATTTTAATTTTGGAATTGATTTTAGAGCATTAAGATTTAGTATCAGAGGTGTTCAATAATTTCTATTCAAACCAATCCCACAACATGTGAGAGGCACAGCATTTAAAGGTTTGCTTATTACAGACCAATAGAGCATGTAGCCTAACTTCATGCCAGATGAATGACTAGAGCACTGATGGGACAAGCCCTCTCTGGTTAAACTGTTGTCCTGGGTGTCTACAATGACAAATGGCTGTCTTGGATTAAGATTAGTGAGGTGGGGCTTGGATGTGTTAAATGAACCAGAAAATGAAATGATTAGTATTGGACTTATATTGACTGCACTGCTGGTGACACTCTTGCTTCATCCTGAAGGTTAATTGGACTTGAACCCAGAAAGTCAAAGGGTTAAGCACGGTCAGTGTGACAGCAGGTCTTTCTGGGAACAGCCCTCTCAAATGGCTACTAATCAGATTTGTCCGGGGGCTTTCCTAATGAAAATGCTTTCTTGCGCATCTCTGTTGCTGCTGAACCACACAGTGATATCAGTTCACATATAATAGCATTTTCTTGTCAACTGTGCGAGGGCAATTATAGTCACATCTTTGTAGTCAAGAAAATAAAGCTGCCCTGCTGTTTTCATGGTATTTATAATATTGGTTAGTGGGCAGCTATTAATGTCTGTTCATGCCACACTTTGTTTTTGAAACTCTACATGAAGAAAATACATTGTGCTGCTTGTCTTCCCTTTTCCATTAGAACTTCAACTTAAGCGTTTATTGTTTACGCCATGTCAAACAATATGTATGTGTACAAAATGTATAATAATTGTGATAAGCGTCAGTCCGTTTATCCTCATGCTAAATTCAACCCTAGCTGACTTAAAGCGACAAACGACGTGCAGCCTGGACTGGTTGCAAATAGGGTTCCCAACTCCCTGAAAAATAAATAAGGGTCCTCATCAGCAAGGACGGACGACCAAATTGCCTTCAACTTTGCGTAGTTTCGTTGAATAGGATGCATATTTTTTGACTAAAATTAATGCATGGTAAAGTTATTATCCAGAAATTTACTTTAATACAAACTAAGAAAATTAACTTACCAAAATAAATATTTCTCAAACAGAAACCTTTCCTGCTTAACTTAAAACGTTTTACATTAATATAAAACAATAAGTAATAAGCAGAACATTCATCCTGTAACTTATGTTCAGCTCAATGTCACATTATGTGGAGACTTTTTTTCCATTTATATTTTATCATCGTCATTCAGTTTTCTGATCAGCCAGCTTTAAAAGCATAGTGAGCTGAGTTATAGCTTAAACCATGCTTACAGTGTGAGAGACATCGGCTACTTCTGCAGCAATTACCTCTAAATTAGAAAAAACAAACACATTTTTACTGTATGTAAGTGCATATCAACTACATGTACAGTAAAAATTATACATACCTGTTTTAACTTGTAATCAATGTAAGGCTGTGTATTTATCTATCATTTATCAATGATTACTTTTATGTATTATCTATTTTAATGTACTTGTCAATCTATATTACTTGTTTATAACACCCAAAAAACATTGTTTTCTATGCAACGCTGACATTCATTGCACATTGCCATATTAACCTTGATCAGAGGGTTGAATAATCTTTGTTTACATACATACCATATCTATCTCTGGTGTTGCCTGGTGGACAACATAATTTTTCTAAGGCTCCCAAGTTTTGTTGTACCATGTAAAGTATTCCGTATGTGTCCACCACTGGAAGCATGTTGCTTGAGATCAGTCAGCCCACCATAGGCTATGGTAAAAGTACGCCGGCAGACAGCGATTAATAGATGTTTCCTTGCACTTTTTCAACCGTGTGTTTTCTGCTTTCCAGTCGTCTCTGCGTTTTTGCAATTGTTTCTGCGGCTGCCAGTGACGGTCGCATTGCCGCTCTTGCGCCATGTTACTTCCGCAACATTACGTCGATTGATAAGATGAGCGGATTCTGTATCGGCATACTAAAAAATTTGTCGCATAAAGGGCATTGTTCATTAATTCCATTGAAATTTTACAGACTATTTTTTACTCTCACGTTATTACGAGACCACTGCAGGGCACAAATAGACAACCAATTAAACTCACATTGGCACCATTAATCAACGAAAACTAAACAAAAATAATTTCAGCAACACACATTTTTCACCAGACTAAAACTAGACTAGACTGGACTAAGTCCCTCATTAATAAACAATAACTCAGACTAAATCAGTTTGCATTTTCGTCGACTAATAAAGAAAATGTACTTCACTTAAAAAAAACTGGACTAAAATCTATGAACATTTTAGTTCATGAACAAAAACTAGACAAAAATTATTTGATTTAGTAAAATCTTGTCTCTTCAGATCTTGTTTCGGTCAATTGGTGCAGCAGCATCATACAGCAGCAGCATCCAATTCGCTCATTGACAACTAACTCCCTGGTGCACTACTGAGCTGATTTGACGCTAACCCCGGGATTACACCGCATGCGTGTGCGTTGTGTCTCCGCTCCGCGTATGCGCTACGGATCGACTGCGGACCAGCTGCGTTGTGCCGAAGCCAGCCGCACGGATATACCAATTTTATATTTTTTCCGGACGACACATTCGTCTAGCACAGAACACATCGAGCGGGACAGGAAGACCTACGCAGTTTCAAATTAAAAAATTCCAGTTAGTTTTCAGAATAAAATACTCGCCAGATCCTATTTCGCAATCATCAGCAATCAGCAAAACGTCATAATGCTTAACGCTTAATTCATTGCAGAGAACATGGACGAGAAGAGATGTATAATGGAGGTGGATTATATATGACACGGCACATCCTTTTTATTTAGACAACCTAAAAATGGATGCTGCAAGGAACGTCATAGTATAAGTTGTGGGAGTGGACGGTGAAATCAATCAAAGTTAGTCTCTTTCTGCTTCTCTGTTGAGCTCAGACTTTTTGTGTTTGCCGTAGTATTTAATGCCACATTATCGAGCGCGATCACGCGAGACACGGCGGGAAGTTGTCGGCAATGGAGCTGCCGGACTGCAGCTATGCGCAGCCGGTGAGTTTTGTCCATAAAATTGACTTGTCCGGAGCACGCAGTCAAGACGCAGTGGAGCCGCAACTCACACGAATGCGGTATAATCCTGAGGTAACTCGTAGGAGGCTTTCCCATCATGCTTTGTTACTGTAAGCATTACTGTGATTGTGCTATGTCTCTTTAATGTGTTATTTCTGTAGAGAAATAGCTATAATTATATGGTTACAGTGTTATTGTTTCTATTTGTGGATTGAAGTTTTAGTAACAAAGACAGGCAGTCAGTGCTATATGTATAACATAATGGCCTAGTTAAAATCATTGGTTGACAAAGAGACATTCATATTATGATGATGTTGGCGGTCATTATTTATCGATTTCAAAACAAACGTCTGTTGCCTGTGTGAGTTTGAAACGAACCAGCAGCCAAAATAAATAGCGCCTTCTGGCGGCCCACCGGAATTGTCCCACCGCTCCAGATGGCCTAGGCCGGGCCTGCTGGCACCACTGCACTGCTCTTGAGTGACAGCCGCCAACAGACAGACTGCACAGCGGCAGACACAGACATATACAGTACATAAGCACATATAACTAAATGAACGGATCGAGGCTAGGCAAGTGTCCTTTTCCTGTTTATTTGGGACATTAGTCAACTTATTAGCAAATTATCAATTTAAGTTATAACGGCTATCATTATTGACTGGCGACCAGTTCAGGGTGTCCCTCCCATTGACAGCTGGGATAGGCTCCAGCATGCCTGCGACCCTTGTGAGGATACGCGGTTCGGGAAATGGATGGATGGATGAAGTTACTATTAACTTAAAATTATTATTAGTGTTGATATATGACTGTCGTTCCAAGTACTTTGTGCGTATTGGGTAATAGATGTGTTTTATGATGTTAGAAGCTAGTCTGTCATTATTTGGTAAGAGGATGTTCTAAATTTGTTTGCACAATACGCACAAATTCAAGTACGAAGATATCGATGAATCACTCATTTCATTTTTGTGCACAAATCGGTGCGTATACATGTTAGTGAATGAGGCCCAATGACGAGCAGACTGGTAAACCAAATTATAAAATCCATAGATGAAAACAGAAAATAGATGTTCTGGAGTTGCAAAAAATAGACTAAAACACAGATCATGCCAATCTGGGTGGTGACACGACGAAAAATCCTTTCTCTTTAAATAAAAAATGCATTGGTCTGAGGTTGTTTTTTTTTTTTTTTACTCCTACTTGATAATCCTGCTCCTGTTAATTTTTTATCCTCTCCTGTCCCAATCACGTGATTAAAGGTAAAATTTACTCCCTTCCCGTGCGAATCCTGCAGGATTACTGAACAAATGTCAGCCTCTAATATACAATACATTTTTTCTAAATGTATTTCCATGTTAGTTCCACATGTTCATAATTGCACGAGGTAACAACATGTATTACTACTGCAAGTGCATTAATATCATTAACACCACACTGAGAAATAGTAGCTGGAATAATATTCACATTTATAGATATGGTATCCACATAAGTGTCTCACAGGCTAAAATGTGTGTCTCCTGAAAGACAGAGGGAAAAAACTTTCATGTCCAGCAGATAAAGTATACTGAGATTTTAAAATGAAGCGGTTCAGAAAATGAATGGATGGATGAAGTGATGTATTTATTCTGGAAACTACATGCAGGGTGCATCGGGCGTTTAAGCTCTCCCAATCCCTTTTCCATTCTATGAATGTGCAGCATATAAAGCAATCCATTAGTCTTAGCTTTGCCAGAGATTTTAAGTGGACACCAGTCCATTAAGGCCATCATTTTTAGCTCATCTCTGAAATTATTTGCACCAAAATAAATTCCCCCAAACGTAATGGGATGCATATCTGTAGCATTTTCTCCTCCATCTACCACCCATATCTTATCAGACACAATTATCATTGATACAATGAGTGATGTGAATTCTCTTAACTAATAAACGCAATATTTTTACACAATAAACTGGTAGATAGTGAAGTAGGGTACACCGATAATGCCACATGCTACTGTATGTCTTTCCTATAGTGTAATAGGTTTGCAAACCTTACAGGCTTCCATAGCTAAGATGTAAAGAGGTCGTAAAGTGTGTTGGTGTCGTGATTATGCCATGACTGCCCTGAGGTACGTTTGCTAATAAAACAGCATGTTCAAGGAACACCAGGTTGTCACGGCTCATTAACATGGTGTAAGAAGTGAAAGTGGAAGAAGAGTGACGTCATGGCGCAGTTTCAACCTCCACCGAGCCCGAGTCTGCAATGCAATCTTGCCGAGAATTGGCGGAGTTGGATCCAGCGTTTTGAGCTCTTCTGCACTGCCAGCGGATTCGAGGAGAAGTCAGAAAAGGTGCAGTGCGCTACGCTTCTTCATGTCGCGGGAGAGGAAGCCATTAAAGTATGTAATACTTTCCATTTTGGAGAGGATGAGAAGGACAAAATAAATGTGCTAAGGGAAAAGTTTCAGGACTACTGTGAGCCCCGAAAAAACTTACCATAAATGGCACATGTTCTTCACAAGGACTGTGAATTTGGACCGTTGAATGATTTCCTCATACGTGACAGAATAGTGTGTAGCATTTCAAACGACCAAGTGACAGGCAGACTGTTAAGAGAGGCAGCTCTATCACTAGATAAAGCCATCGATATCTACCGTGCAAGTGAGATAACGACCAGCCAAGTTAAAACACTGTCAGAAAGAGAAGTTGAAATAAAGAAACAAAAAGTTAAAAGGAAGGCCCAAATGGAGCAAAGCGAGACAGATTGCAGCAGATGTGGATTCAAACATGGAGCAAATAAATACATGTCCCGCTCTTGGCCACACATGCAACCTGTGCAATAAGAAAAATCACTTTGCTGAAGTGTGCAGATCACCGACTCAACAACGTAAACAACAAAGAAAGAAAGTTCCCCACCCGATGAGGAGAAAGTGAGAGCGGTGACACAGATCCTGGCGCCACAGAACAAACAGGAACTTCAGAGATTTATGGGAATGATCCAATATCCTGCAAAGTTCATTCCAAATCTGTCAGAGATTAGTGCACCTTTAAGGAAGTTGCTCCAAAGCAAAATAGAGTGGCACTGGGAGGAAACACAAAAAAGGAGTTTTAAACAGTTTAAACAGCTGGTCACCAACGCTCCAACTTAGAAATGTTATGATGTGAACAAACCCGTGACGTTGTCTGTTAATGCTAGCTCAGAAGGCATCGGAGCAGTTACCCTTGTCTGAGGAAAAGTTACCCAACGTAAGTTGGCTACAGCAGAGGACCCGGAAATGCAGTTATAGAAAGACATAACTGGCCACATGAAAGAAGTGCAGTGCCACAATAAATTCAGCCGTATTGGATGTTCCGTGATGAAATCACTCATTCTCAGAAGGAATTTGCCTTCTTTTCCGCTGTGCACCGGTCTTTTTCAAGAATATATTTTTTTCTTACAAATACCTCTACTGCTGATAAAACTGTTACAAAAATACATCCTATTATTATAAGTGACCATGCACCAGTCTCCCTTACCGTACAAGTTGATTATACCTTTAAACCACCCCCGACATGGCGTTTTAACATCTCACTGCTAAACGACGCAGAGTTTGACAAAATTATAAGAGAGTGGGCAGACTTTTTGGAAATAAATGACTCTCCAGACTTATCTCCATCTCTTCTCTGGGAAGCTGGGAAAGCAGTAATTAGAGGTAAAATTATATCATATTCATCTTATAAAAAGAAACAGGATCAAAAATTTGAAAAAGACTTGGAAGATAAAATTAAACAACCGACGGATGAGTACGCAATAAACCCAAATAACCAAATATGGACTGACTTACAAAATACAGTTAGAAAATATGCTATCTAAAAATACATAGTTTATAATACAACAATTGAGATACAACAACTTTGAATGTAATAACAAATCAGGTAAATTTCTTGCAAACCAACTTCAACGCAATCAGGAAAAATCTCTTATAACTGCTATTAAAGGGACAACTGGTGAATGCACACAATCACCAGAAGAAATTAATCACATTTTTTACAACTATTATCGCAACCTATACTTAGAAACTAACAAGCCTAACCCTGAGCATATTGAGGCATTCCTCAGTAGCTTAAATATACCTCAGTTAACTACTGAATATAAAGATATGTTAGATGCGCCACTTACTATAAACGAGTTGTACAGTGCTCTAGATAGTATGCCTAATGGCAGAGCACCTGGCCCGGATGGTTATCCGGCTATATTTTTTAAGCACTTCTGGTTAATGCTTACTCCACTATTCTTAAGAGTAGTAACATAAATTAAAACTAATGGTTACATACGCCCACACATGAATACAGCATCAATTAAACTTTTATTAAAGCCAGAAAAAGACCCCGCCCTTCCATCAAGTTACCGTCCGATTTCACTAATTAACACTGATATTAAAATTATTACTAAGGCTTTCGCATCTAGACTAGAAACAGTAATCTCGACAATCATTCATAGCGACCAAACAGGCTTTATTAAAGGTCATCACTCTACTAATAATATTAGGAGGCTCTTTAACCTTTTCAGCATGTCACAGCGGCATGATAAAAAAGCAGGTATTATATCATTGGATGCAGAAAAAGCTTTCGACAAAGTTAACTGGTCCTTCCTCTTTGCTGTTTTAAATTAATTTGGCTTTGGGAAGTCATTTATTCACTGGGTTTTAGTATTATATGATTCTCCTAAAGCTACAGTTACTACTAATGAGATTATATCTCAGAGTTTTACTCTACAGAGAGGCACAAAACAGGGATGCCCACTGTGCCCTTTATTATTTGCAATATTTATTGAGCCACTTGCATTAGCTATACGCCAGGAAAGAAGGACTCAAGGAATTCACTCTGGGGTAACAGAACACAAAATAATCTATATGCCGATGATATTTTACTTTATTTAGAAAAGTCTGCTATTTCGTTAGGGGAAGTATTTAACTTAATAACTAAATTCTCACATTTATCAGATTATTCTATTAACTGGACAAAATCAACACTACTACCTATTACAGAAAATTCATGGAACCCTGCAAGCCAGGACCCACACTACTAATTTCCGAAAGGTAATTTAAAATACTTAGGCATAAAAATCTCACCTAAATTAACTGATTTAATTCATTTAAACTTTACTCCGCTTCTGGATAGCATTTATAGTGACTTGGAGCGCTGGAATAATCGTCCTATTTCTCTAATAGGACGAATAGCTACCATTAAAATGTAAGTTTTGCCCAAAATAAACTATTTTTTCTCAATGATTCCATTTAAACCCACGGCTAACTGGTTCCAGTTGTTGGACTCGGCTGTTACAAAATTTTACCGGAACAAAAAAAAACGCAAAGATTAGTCTATCTACTCTTCAGAAAAGTAAATCCGAAGGAGGTCTAAAGGCACCAAATTTTATGCACTACTATATAACTAACCAGATACAATATATCATTCTATGGGCACAACCCAATAGAGATTACTTTTTTTTTTTTTTAATAGAAAAATAGAGATTACTAACTGTTGGCTGGAACTAGAACAGAAGGATTGTAATAACCTCTGACTTCTAGATTTACTCTTCATTACAACATCGATTAAGCGACACAATTGTTTTAAAAACCCAATGACTTCCGCCACCCTGACTGCCTGGTGGAAGGCACTAGAAATGACAAAAACCCAAGTGGAACCCTGCGGGCTTTCTCCCTTATGGCATAACCCCGACTTTCAACTTAACAACCAATCGTTTTATCTAGGTGTGTGGGAGAAGAAGGGAATCACACATCTCCACCATCTTTTCTCAGATAATATGTTCATATCATATACATCCTTGCTCCAAATATACAAAATAAAAAACAGACATTTTTTACATTATCTGCAAGTTAAAAGTATGATAAAGGAACAAATTCCATCACTTTGGGGTACGCTCCAACCGCCTGTTTTAGCTAAAGATATTACAAAGCTTTCTCCGACAACAACAAAAAAACTCTAAAAAATATATGTTATTTTCTTATACAGATAAAATGTATTTACCCATCTTGAAATGGGAGACAGACTTGTCTATAGCTCCGGAATTTGACTTTTGGATTCAAGTTTGTGAAAACGTATTTAAAATGACAAAAAACACAAATTTACAACTTATCCAATATAAAATTATTCATAGAACATCCATCCATCCATCCATTTTCTGTACCGCTTGTCCTCACAAGGGTCCCGGGGGGTGCTGGAGCCTATCCCAGCTGGCTTCGGGCAGTAGGCAGGGTACACCCTGAACTGGTTGCCAGCCAATCGCAGGGCACACAGAGACGAACAACCATACTCACAATCACACCTATGGACAATTTGGAGTGTCCAATTCACCTGCCATGCATGTTTTTGGAATGTGGGAGGAAACCGGAGTACCCGGAGAAAACCCACGCAAGCACGGGGAGAACATGCAAACTCCACCCAGGAAGGCCGAAGCCCGGACTTGATCTCACAACCTTTGCACTGGGAGGCGGACGTGCTAACCAGTCAGCCACCGTGCCGCCTTCATAGAACATATATTACTCAATATATGATAAAGAAAATGGGACTCTCAGACTCCGACATTTGCCTCCAGTGTTTACAAAACACTGCAGACACTTATTTTCATGCTTTATGGTTATGCAGTCTTAGAAAAACTTTCCGCTATCTTGGACTGTAGGATACCTTTATCTCCAAACTTGTGTTTGCTAGGTGACCTAACATCAACTGACTTACCACTTCCAATGGGCACTAAGGGTTAATTTTCGGAATCACTGCATGCCAGTGGGTTAACTTTATAGGTGCTGTCCCTCCTTGCTGAGCGTGGGCGGCTCTGCCCCTTTGTTGGCTGCGTCTTGGCTGTTCCCAGGGTCTCTTGGGGGTGTTGCGTTGCGGTGCTCTTCCTGTTGTCCGGGGCGGCGCCGCCCTCTCTGGCCGGTGGCCCCTGCGGGGCCCTGGGGTTGTGCCTTGGCGCTGCTGCGGCCTGGGGGCCCTGGAGGGTTGTGCTTGCTCTGTCCTGGCTGGAGTCGACGGCTCCCCTCTTTGGTGGAGGTTTTCATAGATGCCAGATCCACCACACCAGCATCTACCGAAATTCAAACACAATCTGCTTCTTCCTCTGGTCGTTGAATCGGTGGAGGCTGATGTCTGTGGATCTCACTCTGCTTCA
The DNA here is from genome assembly GCF_054856555.1 of Leptonotus elevatus. Classification (NCBI taxonomy): domain Eukaryota; kingdom Metazoa; phylum Chordata; class Actinopteri; order Syngnathiformes; family Syngnathidae; genus Leptonotus; species Leptonotus elevatus. The sequence goes on from NC_141243.1 coordinate 27,187,044, forward strand.
TCTATCCTTCCTTCCTTTACCCAGTCTTTCCTTTGGTCACTTAAGGTCTCCCTAATTTGTTGGAATTTAGATGTTTCTGGGGTTGGTGAAAGATTCTGGTTGGTAACCCGGTGGGTAGTAGGTGTTGGTCGGTGCTTGATTTCACTTTTCTTTCTTTTCTTTGATTCTTCCTTGGGTCTCCTGACAACTTCTCGACTCTAGCTGGATTCTGAAGTATTCGGCTTAGGTGAACGGTATAGGATTTTTAATAGGTTTTAGGTGATTTAATGAGCACACACGCACACACACACCCATACATGCACATGCACATACAAAAAAGAAAAGAAAAAGAGAACAAAAGAGAGAGCAATGATGATGACATGTCGAATCGGTAAGATTACCGAATGAACAATACTGAGCTCTCTCTCAACACCCTCCGCCAAAAAAACCTGCAGCTTTAACTACAGAATAAGTGCCACTGTCTACACCACTCAAAGCAGTGCTTTACCAACCAATACGCACTGTAACAACATTACCCGCGTCGACTCAGACCAACTACGAGTCTCGGTATGACTTTCAACCAATGAGACAAAAAGTATCAGGGTCATCCTCATTAAACTTAGGCACATGCCTCAAATCATTCAGCTCATCTGATCTGGCCAAACCAACACCATTTGAGCGCACACCACCATTACCTTCAATTTTACCTTCTCGAAGAAATTCCAATTTTTGTTTCTGAATTTCAAGTCTCACCAACTCTAACCTGCCTATTTCTTTCTCTAACTTGAACCTGCCTTTCCGCTCCTCAGCCTCAGCCTGCAAATGCAACAACAAAAGCTCCTTCTGCTGCTCAAAAGTCAAACCGGCACCGCCAAAACCCTTACTCCTTCGCAAATAACCAACATCCGATTTATAATACTCGCCAATCAAAGCCAATTGCTTTCCATTACAAATATCCAAAGTGCTCACGCACGGCGACTCAACAAACGCTTTAACAACCTCATCCATGGCTACAACAATACAAAGACCAAAGAAGCTTATGTGCTGACCCAACAATAAACACCAAAAAACACGGATCTCCGCTAAGCTACCGAGAAAACTCTAGACTAACTCCCCCCAAGTCTTCTGGAGACGTGGCGGTGGGAATTACGTGTTGCTCACTGCTGCCAAGCAGCCCTGAACACCCCCTGAGCCAATGATAGGGAAAAGGGGAAATGGAAGCTGAACCCGCTCTTTGTTCCTTCCCTAATACCACCCTGCGGCAATCTCCTTATGAGAAAGATACCTACACTTACAAGGAAATCCGTATCTTTAAAACAAGATACATTGTACTGGTCATACACTTACCTTCCGGGACACAAAACAGCAATCGCCAACAAAAACCATGAACATCCAAAACTTCCACCGCTCCAATTCCAAGTCACGCGAAACCCAGCTGTCTCCCCTCAAGAGAGCTAACAAGCAAGACTATCCATATAAGCAAAATGACGTTACAGGAAAAACCCCAAAAGACGCAACCCAAAATGCGCAAGCAGCCCATTCAAAACCAAACGCCAACTACGACGCCAAAACAAGGATCGCCAGACACGCACACGCTCAACAAATCAGAGTACCAAATATATATATATATATATATATATATATATATATATATATCTTCTGCAGGGACAGGGAAAATGCAGGAGTAGAAGAGAAGGTGGATGGTGCCATATACAGGGCAATCTTGGAAGAGAACCTGTTGGAGTCTGCAATAGACCTGAGATTGGGATGAAGGTTCACCTTTCTGCAAGACAACGACCTGAAGCATACAGCTAAAGCAACAATGGAATGGTAAAAAACAACAACAACACATCAATCTGTTTGAGAGGTCAGTCAAAGTCCTGATCTAAATTCAATAAAAAATCTGTGGATAGATCTTAAGATTGCGGTTCACAAACGCTCTCCATCTAACCTAGCTTGAGCTGTTTTGCGAGGAAGAATGGGCGAATATGTCTGCCTCACGATGTGCAGCAAAAGGGTTCGACAAATTCTAATATAGCGGTGGCTGAATACTTTTCACACCCTACTTTTCAGTTTTTCTCTTGTAAAACAAGTTTGAAATAAGATATACACTTTGCTTCACATTGTGATTGCGTGTTACTTTGTGTTAAACTTTCACATGAAATTTCAATTAAATCTATTTATGTTTGTGGTCGTACCGTGCAAAACTGTTGAAAAACTCAAGGGAAATTAATATTTTTGAAAGGCACTGTACATGAGCTTAAGAGGTGAGTAGCAATTCAACTGTTTTGTGTCTATGCTTGTGTGCATGTACAGCTCAATCACACTTTGCATATTAATCAATAATAATACACAGCTCTCCCAGACATGTCCACAAAAATGGTGTCTTGTTACCTTAAGTCTACATTGGGGAGGGGAGGTCGCGATAAGATCGAAGGCCAATTTTAGACTCTCTATGAAGGGTTTTCCTGCAAGCGCATTATGGCAATGAGTTTGAGGCTTAAAGGGCTGATGTGACAGCCTGGTGCCAGAGGCATAAGCCCTCGTCATTCCATCAAGCCTAACATTAATTAAACAAAGATCAGCCTCAATCAGGAGAGTGCCTGACAACTCTGAATACAAGGGGTCGGTTGCTATTGTATTTTTTTCCGTGGATGCAGTGTTCAAAAAGCAATCATATTAATACCTTATCTATATACTTTCTGCACCAGAAAAGATAAGCAGTTTTTTTTAATGGGTGTCTCTCGTGATAATAAGCGATTCAAATAATGGATGGATGGATGGATGATGGATAGATTCCTTCTTGTGATGAAATTTAAAAGTCGTTGTGGTTTCCACATTTTTTGTGGTTTCATTTTCAATTGTTCTGTTTGTCATTCTTGGCCTTTCTAGGACAGCGTATTAGGGCCACGTATAAATATATATTTTTTAGAGGGTGGGGGCAATATTCCGACAAAAAAACTCGCAAATTTGCCACGCGACTTTATAAAGTAGCCAATTTGCAAGAGAATACTTGTGAGTTTATAAAGTGGCAGATTTGGGAGAGAAAAAAACTCATACACATAGTGTAGCTATAGTCTAATGTGAGGATTTGCTGGTGGTTAATATTGCCCCCGCCCTCTAAAAAAATATATATATTTATACATAGCCCTAATACACCGTTGTACCTTCCGGAGTGGCCACACAATTTTTTTCCCCTTTTTTTTTCTCTCCCCACTTAAAGCAACACTATGGAACTTTCAGTTTACGTGGATTATGGCGATGCCATATGGACAAAAGCAGTATTGTTATGTCTGAAGGAAGACTACATTTCCTATTAGGACAAACGCATTGCGTTGTTTTTTTTAGCTCCCTCCAGCGAGTGAAACCCGGGCCAATGTTGATCCTTGACTGTCCTTTATCCGGGGTAGCTTTTCACGTATGCCATAAAGCAGTCAGCACATTTGTAGTTTTTTGTGTGGCAGTGTGCCTACTATCCTCCTCAAAGTTACCTAGTGCCAGTCAAAATGATACAGACCCCCAGACCATGGCAAAGGTACCATTCAACTAGTTTAAGTCAATGTTTCATCAGAAGAGTTATGAAAATATTTCATTAAGGTTGAAAAGTTCCTTAAAACTACTTTAAAAACACAGTTTCCCCCATGCTTGGGACAGGTATTAGAGAACATCTGTGGGTACTTGCAAAGTATAATTATGTATCCCATCACTTCCAGTGTCCATAACTACCAATCATGCATTTCTAAAATTGATAAACTAATTAGTATTCTGTTCGTAAATTCATCACAGGTACAGTATATTTTGGGCATTATAATGTTGAAGTATGAGACAAACAAGATGCTGTTGGCTAGCTTTTACTCAGCTCCATGAATAAAGTGATGAGTTGGTCTTAATGGCTGGCTACTAATCACAGGGCCGACTTGCCTCCCAATTCAGGTATAATAACATCAGCTATCTGAAAGTGTGGCGGCTGCAAGCGGAGAGCAGAGGGGGTTCAAACTGTCTCGTCTGAGAGGGAATGGAGCTTTGTTGCCTCCACAGGATTTCTTTCACCTCTTTGTCTGCACAGCCTAAGTGGCCTGAGAGGCAAACTGTCTCCCAACTTGGCATTGTTGGCCTATTGTTATCTGAAATTGACGGGGGCCAGTCTCATCTCAAGCCTCGTCTCCATTTTTGTTGTGTGACAAGATCGTAGATTATAACAAGTCCTATAGATGATTACAGAAACATGCCTGGATTTTATTTTGTATTTTTTTAATATCCAGAAAGGCACTGTACATGAGCTTGAGAGGTGAGTAACAATTCAACAGTTTTGTGTCATGGATATGTATACATTCAATACTGTGGTCTGCAACACAGTTAAAACAGTGTTCACTTACAGAATTTGTATTGGCAATGAATAAAACCCATTAATTAATTAAATGTATTTGTGATATAAGGGATGATAGTAGGGATGCACCGAAAATAAATGTTGGGGCCGAAACTGAAAACCAAAAATGAGAAATGCTTGGCCGAAAACTGAAACGCCGAAAAAAAAATTATGCCAATTTTTTTATTATCATTGCATTTATCGTAATTAATTAAAATTATAATACTCTTATAAAATATTTAGGCCTATTTAGCATGGGCATTTTAACAAAGCACAATATAAATTGAAATGCATCCACACCAGCCATCAGAGACATGTTGGCGAATGGTACATTAAACACCAAACGCGGGGTGAGCAACTGGGCATTTTCTGGCGGTGCAATTGCACTTAATAGTCAATGTACAGTACATCGCACCAGCGGGCACGGATGCGTGCGGTGCGGATGACGCATTTGTAGGCTATTTGGAGCGGGACGCGATGCACTTAAAATCGGCAGATTCACATATTCACCAAAATTTAAAAATAAATAAATTTATTTGCACCAGCCAATCGGCTTTGGGAACGGACTGCAAAGTCAAACACGCCGTCCTGTACAAATCTGTATTCACCTGGAGACAGTGGTAAGTGTTTACTTGTTTAAAACTGTCCTGCCTCCCCTCCCATCGACCGACCCATCTCCAGTCCTGAGCATGCATGAGGTGAGATGTGCCTTCCGCAGCATTAACACTAGAAAGGCGGCTGGTCCAGATGGAGTTCTGGGCCGGGTGCTGAAAGACTGCTGTGGAGCTGGCAGACGTCTTCACCTCTAACTGCAACATCTCGCTGTCCTGCTCGCTGGTCCCTGCCTGCTTTAAGGCAGCTACAATTGTTCCTCTTCCAAAACAGGCCAATGTTACATGTCTTAACAGACCAGTGTCTTTCACCTCCATCCCCGCCAAATGCCTGGAGAGACTGTTCATCAAACACATTAAAGCTGCCCTACCGCCATCACTGGACCCGCACCAATTTGCATACAGAGCGAACCAGTCAACTGAGGACGCCATTGCCACGGTGCAGCACATACTCTAAGAGCACCTGGAGCATAAAAACAACTATGCACGACTCCTCTTTGTGGACTACAGCTCGGCCTTTAACACCATCCGGCCATTCAAACTCCAATCCAAGCTCCACCAAATGGGACTCAACACCCCCCTGAGCAATTGGACTGTGGACTTTTTAACCAACCGCACGCAGAGCGTCAGAGTGGGCAAAAACCCATCTCCAACGAGGACGAGACAAACTATAGGAGAGAGGTGCAACATCTGAAGTCATGGTGCCACAACAACAACTTAGCTCTCAACACCAAAAAGACCAAAGAGATTGTGGTGGATTTCCATAGGAAAAAACTAATTAACCATCAACCTCTCTCTATAGGCAACGATGTGGTGGAGAGAGTGAGAAGCTTCAAATTCCTGGGGGTAACAGTGACTGAGGACCTGTCCTGGGGTGATCACATTTCTACAGCGGTGGGCAAGGCACAACGCCTCTACTATTTGAGGAAGCTGAGGAGCGCTCACATTCCCAGATCTCTGATGGTAAGCTTTTGCAACTGTGCCATCAGAAGCGTCCTAACATATGGATTCTTAGTGTGGTTCTCCAGCTGCACTAAGGCTGACCAGCAGGCTCTTCAGCGGGTGGTGAAAGCTGCTGGGAGAATCATTGGAACGTCTCTCCCTGAGATCAGCACCATCTACTCCACTCGCTGTTTGAGTAGAATGCGCAACATCCTACGAGACCACATCAAGACTGGCTAACAGTCTATATTCACAGGCTGTGAGGTTACTGAACCAGTTTGCATTGTTGCAGAATGTCACTACTCCCTTTTTCCATTTATCCTTCTTACTCAACGTTTGACGACTATAATATTTGAATAAATTATCCGGTTTCTGCTCTGCACTTTATTAATGACAAGACCTTAAGTTGCACTTGTTTAATTTAAACAGATGCTTGCAGCGGCTTTTTTTTGTTTTTTTGCTTGCGTCACCAGATCCTCTTTCAGCCATATTCTTTCGGCTTGAATTGTATTTATTTGGTGGCCGAATATTTGGTGCATCACTAATAAATAGTCAAGTGGTACAATGTTAAGCAACCCCCTTCGCTCACGGCTGTTTTACTGGATTTTGACTGATTTTACAGGGCCCACAGAATATCGTGTTCTATTGCTATAAAAACATGGAACCTACCAAAAGAAAGATTAGAGTCTCTTCTTTGATCAGGAAAGCAAGAGTATATTTGTATCTGTTTCCGTTCTATAACAATTAGCACTAGAATATAGCTTCATCATTATTCACAAGCCTGTTGAAAACACTGGGGAAAAGAGCCTGTTGCAACATGGCTCTGACTGATCTCTTATAATCTGCTGCCACCTCCTGGCCGTTTTTTGTAATAACTACCATTGCTTTAAGCGACCTCTTCAGGTCAGAAGCTGCATCAAAGCCTTCTGTATGTTCTAGCATAAAAGACAGCTATATTTATGCTCCAATTGATAATTGCTCAAATACTATTCTGTAATATTTCGGTTTGGCAGTCCCACACAGTCACCCCACCGGCCCACAGCCCCCGCTCCCCCCACCCCCAACCCACACCTGCCACCAACCATAACCCATGCCTCCGCCGCCACCAAACCCCCAGACACCACCCTTACCTCCAACACCCCTCACCATCGCAAGCCCCCCAAACCCCGGCGACCCCCCGTACCCAGGCATCGGTGCTGGAGAGGGGCCGGAAAAAAAGTTTTGCTTTTCATCAGCAACATCTTTAGATGACCCACCCACAGATTCACACCTGATTTTGTGAAACACATCACATTAGGGCTGTCTCGACTAGTCGACATAGTCGACGCCACTGATGACGTAAAAACGTAGGCACGCACAACATAGGCTACCGTCGAGTGTCAATGACGTAAATGCGCAGACACGTGCATACCGTCAGTTGTAAACAAGTGTGCACAGCAGAAAATAAAGGAGAACAGCAGAAATGGCATCGGATCCTAGCGATCCGGGCGGAGAAGAGGAGAGTGGCACCACGAAGCAGCTAAAAAAGTGGACAAAAAAGTCTGGAGTATGACATATTTATAAAAAGTATGGACATATTTCACCGAAAAGTCAAACGAGTTAGTTGTCTGAGCTAAACTCAACTAACTAACTAATATGACCCGATTTTGCTGAAGTTGCTGTTATGTGCTACGTATTAACCTGCATCGTTAAGTTTAATTTCTCAAAGCAGCGGGTTGCAGTCAAAGTTACACAGTGTTGTGTTTCAGCTTTGTGCATTATGTAGCTAACGTTAGCAGAGCTAGTTCACTTTGTGTTTCAGCTTTGTGCATTATGTAGCTAGCGTTAGCAGAGCTATTTCACGACGGCTCCCCTCTTTGGTGGAGGTTTTCATGCATGCCAGATCCACCACACCACCATCTATCGAAATTCAAACAATCTTTTTCTTCCTCTCGTCGTTGAATCGGTGGAGGCTGATGTCTGTGGATCTCACTCTGCTTCATCTATCCTTCCTTCCTTTCCTCAGTCTCTTCTTTTGTCTCTTGAGGTCTCCCTAATTTGTTGGAATTTAGATGTTTCTGGGGTTGTTGAAAGACTCTGGTTGGTAACCCGGTGGGTAGTAGGTGCTGGATTTCACTTTCCTTTCTTTGATCCTTCCTCGGGTCTCCTGACAACCTCACAACTCTAGCTGGATTCTGAAGTATTCGCTTTAGGTGAACGGTATGAGATTTTTAATAGATTTTAGGTGAATTAATGAGTACACACTCACACATACAAAATAAAAAATAAAATAAAAAAGAGAGAGCAATGATGATGACATGTCGAATCAGTAAAAATACAGAATGAACAATACTGAGCTCTCTCTCTCAAAAAAATTTATAAATAAAAATACAGAGCTATTTCACTTTGTGTTTCAGCTTTGTGCATTATGTAGCGAGTGTTAGCGGCGCTATTTCACTTTGTGTTTTAGCTTTGTGCATTATGTAGCTAACATTAGCAGAGCTATTTCACTTTGTGTTTCAGCTTTGTGCATTATGTAGCTTACATTAGCGGAGCTATTTCACGCCAGTCAAATTGTGTTGCTGTTTATATATCTACTCGAGTGCTGCTCCGGAAAGCTCTTGGTCTTACCGTCTCTATGCAGACCCCGGGTGGAGCACACCATGCAGATCGTATTTATACAATACAACTTTATTCATATAGCTAATTTCACCACAACAGGAGCAGTAACAAAGTGCTAACATAAATAATACAAAAGCAAATCACACATTGTTTCACTGTAATGCAGATAGAGAAATACGTCATTCATGTTCACACGTCATGAAGCTTGCCTTAAAGAGATGTGACAGCTCATTCAATTCCAAAAGTTTTTTTTAACATTAATAAACAAATAATTGAAATAAGTGTTCAGAAGTATTTTTTGTAAATTATTATCAACCCAAAAATAATTGGTAGATTAGTCAAAAAATTAATCGTTAGACTAATCGACTAATCGTAAGTCAATAGTTTAATCGGGAGAAAAAATAAATCGTTTGGGACAGCCCTACGTCACATATATACCTTTCAGATCAATGATTACTTCTCCAGCTGAATAAAAGTGTTTGGAATAAAAGTAACAAATCATTGACTCCCTTGTCTTTTGTCTGGCCCACCTTCATCCTACCCCTTTTCTCTGCACTGAAAGAATGGTGCTGACATTTCAGACGTGAACAGAGAATAGAATCAGTTTGTAATGTGTGCAGTCTTTCCTTTACTCTTTCCTAATGTAGTGGGACTTAAGTGCCGTGTTAAGCCCAAAGATGAGGGAGACTCAATGACCTACCTTCGCTCTCAGTGTATTTACTGTATTCTGTGGTAGCCATCAGAGCCATATCTCTTATCAGCACAAGAAGTCAAACAAATTGTAGACTCAAATTTCTTCTTATAGTCTATGCCTGGGCTTAGAGCTTGAGTTTCTGTCCTTTATATTGCTAATTTCTTCATGAGTAACATTGCAAGCCAATAACACAGTTGCCCAAAAAAGGCCCCTTTCCAAGAGAGTAGGCTAGGCAGTTCACAGTAAAGGTGATCTATCAGGGTTGGGACAAAATTTGAATATTTCAAAGTACAGTATTACCCCTTTCACACAAATATTGTGAAAACAAAATGCTGAATCAGAGACATACTCCAATACTTGAGTATTAATGTGCCTGTACCTTTTACACAGAACACAACACCGTTGCTGTGTCTGCTGTGTGAACTGCTTGTTGAAAATGTTCACAGTATAATAAAGCCATTTTCCATGAAGTTGTAACTTACCAATTTAACTATGGATGGTATTGTAAGGTTCCTAATTACTGTGATTTTATCTGACTTAGTTACCGAAATAGATTTGTGGAGTTTGTATGTCCACCCTGTGCTTGTATGGTTCTTTCTTGGGATTTTTTCTTTTTTCTTGTTTTGGTTCTCAACGAACGCAGACACTTCTGCTTCTCTGCTGCCTTTAGCTCTCTACATGCTGATTTGACACCCCTAGAGTAGGGTGATCACATTTGTATGATAAAAAATTGTAATTTTGATTAATTAACCCCCAAAAAAGCTAATTTATTAATGTTATTTACACTGTTGTTTAAATGTATGTTGATGTCAACATGATCATTGTTGTTGCCTTAATATGGTAAGGATATTTTTTTGGGGTGATAGGGACTAGTAGGGAGGCGGAACGTTGCCGCCGCTCCTCAGATGTAATCTAGGGAGAGAGCATCACACATCGTCTTCACTTATCTCTGTTTTCTACCTGCAAATACAGGTCAGTAAACATTAGATAAAGTCCAACTACCTCTGTTTCGAAGTTATATTTTAATGTGTGGTTATCTACGAAATGCTAGAGTAGCTGTGATAACTTTAACATGTATAGAGACTTGATAGCAAGTTTGTCCTCTTTTTTTCCCTCTCTTGTTTGCATCGGCACCATTTTGCATGAAGCGTTACTTCGATGGGACTTCTTTGTACTGCGAATGTTCTAGAAATAAGCCATCTGTATTACAATGGTTAAGAACTAAGATTTAAATAATAGGTTAGTAAGTAAAACATTTAGAGAATAAGTAGTATTTTCTCTTAAACTAAAATGTTGAACATTTTGAAAGCATTTTCATTTATTTGGGGGAATTAATATTGTAATTGGAAATGTTGAAGATTGTGAATGCCGAAAGAGGTGAGGTTGAAAAAGCACCTAGGAGACCGTATAAAGACAGAAATGTACTGAAATTAGAATTTTGTTTATATATGGTGTGTTTAATAAAACAACCCCAGACATAATCTGGGGAGAGAGCAGTGCACATCGTCTTCACTTGTCTCTGTTTTAAACCTGCAAATACAGGTTACATTTTAGTTACTTTGGTACACATTCCTGGACCCGTAATACTAACTTTGTTTTCGTACTGTCTTTTGTCTTACCTATTATCCCCACCTGCTACAAGAGCAGGTATAAGTGAGCCGGCTTGTCCCAATCGGACATTTGCTGCTGGGTATATCCTGGATTCCTTGTACGAGTGAAAGATTATGCCTGTCAATTTTGTACATCATGGTAATTCAGATATCCTTCTGTTTGAAGCTGGCAGTTTCCTGATTTATCGCAAAATTCAGAAGACGGGAGCAATTTTATTGGAAGTAAGAAAGCTGCCGATCATTTTGGATGGTGTGTGATGAGCGATCAACACTCAGATAAGACAAGACAAAGAGTGAACTCAATCACAGGTTTGATGAGACTCATAGATATCAGCAAATTGGGAAAGGGAAATAAAATACTACTACTACTACTACTAATAATAATAATAATAATAAAATATGTAATAAAATCCTATATTGTCCTATTTATAGTGGTTACCAGCTACTGCTCGTCCTCAGGCTTCCTTTCACTTGTACAGACTAATTGCCTGAGGGACAAAGGAGTTCTTAAGTCTGTTAGTCCTGCACTTGGGAAGAAGCAGTCCATGGGTGAACAGGCTCCTCTGGTTGTTAAAGGGACAGCAATGTGAAAAATCTACTTTTTGGCGCTCTTAGTCATGTTAAAATGCTAATTCCTCACCAAGAACATCACTGAAGTGGTGTATTCCTCCATTCACCCCTCTATGAGAAATTCTAGGTTATTCTGCTCAAGCATCAGCCCTGCCAACCTGAGAAAACGAGCTGTTGGCACTTTTGGACGTAATTTGGAGAGGAACCACCCCTGCACCGCCTCTGCAGACTAAACGCACGCCCACTTTCTTTGAGACCTCCATGGAATAGTGACAAAAGTAGCCTTTATCAGTAAACATTCTGTCCAAATAAAGCAATCAAATATTCTTCATATTTGGAATGCTAAAGTGCAATGACAATTGGCAGTCTTAAAATCCAGGAAAAGATTCTGGCTGACACTTATGTAAACTATAAGTAAAATCTTTGCACTGCTGAAAGACAACCGGAGGGATAGGTTAGGGCAATCACTCTTGGCGGTTTGCGACCCGCTCAGGTTTGTTTTATCCTCCTCCTTTCTTCTCCTTCCCTCTCCTTCACGATTTCTTGCGTCAAGGAGCCGTTTTGTTTTAAATGTTTATTGAAGAATTGATGGCTTGCGTTGCGTGGCCATTCAGAGGAGTTTTCAGGGAGCAGGCTGCAGCCAGCTCGCCGGGGGCGCGACAAGCAAACGAGGAGAGGTGTTTTTTTACTGAACCGGGCATTTTACTTCCGTGTTAGAAAAATAACACGTTTCAAAGGTAAGATTTAATCATTATATGCCTATAGTTAACTGTGGAAGGGCTTAAAATACAGTGGTGTAACCCTTGACTGGCATCCCCCATCATAACTAGTAGTTTGTCCAGTGTCCTCTTCTCTGCCACCGTTGTCAGAGAGTCCAGCCTGATAAGCTTGTCCTTCTTAGAGGTATCTCACTTGTGGATGCCCCCGCCCCCCAGCAAGCCACTGTGTAAATTAGGACGCTGGCTACCGCAGACTGGTAGAACATCCACAGAAGTTTCCTGCAGATGTTGTACGACTGCAGCCTCCTCAAGAAGTACAGCCTGCTCTGTTACTTCCTATACAGGTGGTCGTAGTTGGTTGCCCAGTCAAGTTTGTCGTCCAGCCACAGCCCAAGATACTTGTAGGAGTCCTCAGTATCCAAGTCAACTCCTTGAGCCAAGACTAGTCTCTATGTCCGGACTTCTTAATGTCAATGAGCAGCTCCTTTGTCTTTGAGGTGTTGAGCTGTAGATGGTTTGTGTGGCTCCAGTCAGTGAAGTGCTGTAATTTTAATACCGTGATACAGCGATATTTTTTTATATGAAAGCTCAGTTATCATACAGTCACAATGTAATATCTGCACATGCCTAGTGGCAACTTAGAAACTTACAATACATTTTTTTAATCTTCCGCTGGATAAATATATCACAAACATGATGCGACTAAGATACAAATTCCCACATTATAAGTCTCCTTTCATCTCAATTAATGCTATTTTCAAAAAGGAGGTAGAACATGGCAACACAGCATGCTCCCGTCAGTGTTCCAGCTTATTGTTTGGGTCCGGTGATTTGATCTATTGTCGCTGGAGTGGATTCCCCCTTGACTTTGCTCCACAAACGTGGCTCTTGTGTAAAAAATAATGTGTATTACTGTTTTAGAGCAGTGGTAGGGAACCCTGGTTCCTGAGAGCCCCTGTCCTGCCAGTTTTCCATGTCTCCCTCCATCAACACACCTGATTGATGAACAAGATCGTTATCAGGCTTCTACATAGCTTGCTGATTAGCTGATCAGTTGAGTCAGCTGTGTTTGAGGAGAGAAACATGGAAAACAGGCAAGACAGTGGCTCTCGAGGACCAAGGTTCCTTATCCCTGTTTTAGAGGGTTCTTGTCCTATGTGTCAGTACCCCAACGTGCAAGTAGCCCAACGTGGCCAGGTTGCAAGGGCCCTCTTTAGTTATTATTTCGTTATCAACATTCATGAGGAAGTGATCTTGTAAATTCCAGTGCAGAAACCACCATTAATGCATGGATCCAGTGCTGTAACACAATCCAAATCCAGTACCTAATCAGATTGCTAAATGAAAGTCTATTAGCTGTCTACTGGGCCCTAATGATGTGTTGAAAAACATGTGAAGCAAAACATTGCAGCAAAGAGATGACAATTTTCAGCCTGAGCAAAGTTGGACAAAGGCTTTATTAGAGAAAAAAAAACTGTAGAGGAAATTCAACATTATGTGAGGAAGTCGGTATGAATAGGCTGGCTTCCAAGATTAGTGTTGCTCACAGGACCTTAGTAAGGGCCAAAGGCATGAGAACATTTTATTTGAATGTTTTACTCTGTTGAAGAAGATTTTGGTATGTTTTTGTCTTTGTTTTTTATTTATTTATTTATTTTAAATGTATGTATTTATGTAGGTACAAAGTATGTATGTTATCTATCTATCTAATTAATTTACCAGAAAATATACAGCAAAATCAACTTGTTAATTTGATACACCATAAGATTTAATGTAAGCCTGATTCGTGCTCGCAGTGAGCAGTGTGGAGTGTGCCGCTGGTAATGAATCAGCAAAGTTATATGACAGATCATTAAAAACCGGCAGAGATTTTTGTTTACGCCAGAGACTTGCTTACTTCAAAATTTGAAAAAAAATTGAAATATCCTGTGAGGTGCAACTTTTCTTAGTTTAGAAGAAGTTGTTACTACAACATTGGAAAAATACAGATTCTCCAGGAATAAGTAAATGGATATCTTTAATGAAATATTATTTAAATATTGAGAGAACTATATCAGCGGACAATAATAAACAAAAACAGTTTGATTTTGTCTGGGAGCAAATACTTGAGGCCCTGTAATTAGTCCAGCACTATTAGTATTATTGAGCTAAATAAATGTATTAGATATATTATTTATTTAAAATTTCTGCAATTAATTGTTTTCTTTTTTTTGGTCTTTTGAATTGTTTTTTTCCCCTCCCTTCCATAAAAAGTCAATTTTATGCCGTTTGTCAGATTTTGTGTGTGTGTGTGGGGGTGTGTGTGTGTGTGTGTGTGTCTTTGTTGGTTATGTTTGTGATGTTTGTTTTTGTGTTGTGATGAATTGTATTTCTCTTGACTAGATAGTAGACAGTATGTGTCTCCTTTATGTTTTTTTATTTTCATTGGAACTGGAAAGTATGTGATAGGAGATGGCTTTGGAAAGTTAAGTTTATATTTTTGTTCATTAATCTGTACTTTCTTTTCTCCCTCTTGTCCTTTTTAATGGCAAACAAAAACAATAAAAAAAGGATCATTAAAACAAATGTTCAAACTCTTCTGTGTGTTGACCAGATGTTCCTAGCACCACTAGGTAATGTCAGCCTCACTCTTCATCATGTCACATTTAGAACATTTAATTATAAAGGCAAAAGAACAAGGGGTCTCTTTTCTGAGGCGGGAGACCAACGAGAGAGATATATACCATGACGACTATGTGAGCATATCTCCTTCCTCTGATTGCAGCTTTATAACAAGCTGGGCAGTTGGAGCATCTTTTCAGACAAATTGTTGAAGACATCTGTGCAAGCTTTTTCTCTGATGTAGCTGAAATGTCCCTCTAGATGGAGTTGGCATGGCAACATCTAACTGCTATTCAGCAGAACGCAGCTTTAAAAGGTTTTAGGGTTGTAGTTGAAAATCCATTTGGGCCTCTAGCACTGCTCTCAGCAATCCACTCCTCGGGCTTGAGGTGAGCAATAAATACTCCCTCCCCTATGAAAAAAAAAAGAAAAAGATTCTCTTTATGAATTGATTGCACTCATGGCACCCAACAGTATCTGATGTTTTTTCTTTGTTGTAAGGGCCTTTTAGTAGCAATGGTATAGTATCTTGCAAAGTTGATGGAAAAGTTTTCACTTCTATAGCCAGGGCTCTGAGGTCTCTTGTTGAAAGGGCCCCAAAAAATAAAATTAGACAAATTATATTTTGAAACGTTGCAGAGCACTCTTTACAGTAGAAAACTTTGTGGAAAAGTAACGGTGGGGATTGGTTGAAGGGGAGATGAAGGGTTGGTGGGCCGAGGTCTATCTGCACAGGCGGATCCTACAACAACACTTAATGACCCTTGTCATTCATCTGAGATGAGACACTCTTGTCACAGAATTATCTGAAGGGCGCAGTGTTTGAGAAAATTAGCTCATCCTCAGGGACAAAATTACAGGGAACTTATCATTACAATTAGCATACTTATGTCCTTTGGCACATTTTGTGTAGGCAAACCAAATAACCAGCCCTGACAGTACTTTGTTCCAACCAGTCACTATACAAAATGGGAAGTTCTGCACAATTTTTAACAATTTCTTTCATTTTTCTTTTTGCTGGATGGTGTGGTTGTTCCACAAGCTCCGTTTGCCGTACGAATGGGTGGATTGTGGTGTAATGACTTCTTGTATGTAGAGAGGGGTGGTGCAACGGATCACAAAAGTCACAGATCGGCTCGTTTTTCGGATCAGCAGAAAAAAATATAAATAGTACTTTGTCTTCATTTATTTTGTAAAATGCTTTTCCCCATTAAATAAAAAAAATATATATTCAAAATGTCTAATAGCCGTTTAGGATTTAGTGTCTTCTTTGTTTTTTAAAACGCTTTTTTCCATTTAATTCAAAAAAATCTATTCAAAATGTCTAATATAGCCGTTTAGGATTTAGGAACTCAACTTTAAGTGCAATATGAGGCAGAAACATTCTCATTTTATACATGGTCCATGTGTAAAATAACAACGTACTGATGGCTTAAAGTTGTGTTCCCAAAATCTAAACGGCAATATTTGACATTTTAAGTTGAATGTTTTTTGTTTTTAATGGGTATAAGTGTTTTATAAAACAAATGAAGACAAATTATATATATATATATAAATATTTATCTTTATTTATTTATTTTAAATAATGAAAATACCTCAAAGTTCAATTTAAGGCACATCCACTTCCTTTAACTCTTTGACCGCCATAAACGTTATAAAACGTTTAGTAAAAACCTACGGAAGGGCGCCGAGGACGTTAAAAGACGTTCACTATGTTTTTTTGTTTTTTTGGGGAAACGGGTGGAGGAAAGCCTTGGGCAGCTGTGCTGAAAGTATCAAGCAGATCTAGTTAGTATAATGACTCGTTTTGGCCCCTAGATGGCAGCGATGACTCTCTTTGCACAAGGTTGGATGGGCCGCCCACCATGGGCGTCAGTAGAAGACGTGAGGCGGAGCTAGAGTGTTGAGGGGACAATGGCTGATGAAGCCACAATGGCGACCGGTTGCAAGCAGCTGACGCTTGAGCATTTTTTTCAAAGATGGAAAGCATCGATCAATACTAAAAAGCGCATTGATGTCGACGATGATGATGACTCCGAGCTTGACGCCAAAGTTGGAAGCCTTGACGCGACCGTTATGATCACGTAGTAAGCCTCCTCCGGCTAGCGCTGCTAACGCCGGAAAACGCGCACAACAACCGACCGGGTACTTCTACACAAGCGGACATTTGATCGGGCGATGGAGAGTTGTCGAAAAGCATCGACCAATGCACATTGATTATGATGATGATGGTGAATCCCGAGGTTGACGCCACAGTTGGAAGCCCTGACGCGACCGTTATGATCACGTAGTAAGCCTCTCCGGCTAGCGCTGCTAACGCCGGAAAACGCGCACAACAACCGACCGGGTACTTCTACACAAGCGGACATTTGATCGGGCGATGGAGAGTTGTCGAAAAGCATCGACCAATGCACATTGATGATGATGATGATGGTGAATCCCGAGGTTGACGCCACAGTTGGACGCGGCCTTTATTCTCACGTCATAAAGCCTCAGCGGTTAGCGCTGCTAACGCCGGAGCTGCACATGCGGACATTCGATCGGACAATGAAGTCCCCGAGTCCAATGCATATTCATCGGAGGAGCGGGTACAGTCTGACCACGGAGAAGACACTGGTTCTGGACTACGATGCCACCACGAATGGAGTGGATAAGATGGATCAGAACATCTCTTACCACCCGGTATAGCAACTGAAGGACATGAAGCCAGACGTAACACCACCGTAATGTAACCGTAACATTATCCTGATATTAGACTTTATGGCAACACACACTGCAGTATATACTTGCTATTCCCCGGAAAAAAACGGCCTGCAAGAAAGTGTAGCTTCTGCACGCGAAGAGGCAATCGCAGTAAAACGAATCTGTTTTGCAAATCATGTTGCGTCTCCTTGCACGCAGGGGAGTGTTTCACAAAAAGAAAAACTGTCGTTGAAACATCCACATATTTGTAAATAGCACCACAGTTGCACACATTTCTAAATAGTTTGCCAAATTGTTGTCAAATTGTTACACTGTTGAATGTAAATAAACGTATTTTGCTATCAAAAAACACTTTTTCATTCTTGGTGGTAGTATTTTATAGAAGTAAAGCACTATTTAGGTGTTTGTGGCATCATTCATGGACAAAAAGAAGTGTAAAATTCACTAGAGTGCATGAAATAATATCGTTTCACTAAAAGCTTGATTTCTCCGTATTTTGGTCCAAAACAAGTGAAATCGAAAGAAACTAACCATTTTCTATTGTTGATTACTAAAGAACGGAATAAGGTAGAAACAAACTTGAGATGAAAGTTCAATCTTTCATTTGGTAGTATGTGTGTTTCCATAGTCCAAACAGAACATTTTCTGTGGACCTTGAAAGATCAGTCAAAATGCTTAAATCGGCTGGCACTGATGGCATCCCTTTTCTGAAAACGTCTGGCAGTCAAAGAGTTAAACATGGAGAGTGAATTACAAAGTAGACTTGGTACAGAATATTGAAAAATAATTAAAGTAAGCCAATTACCAGCTGTCAAACTCATTATTTAGCTACTAGCCAGGTACTGTAGGTAATGCTAACAGCTAACTGCTAGCTATTTACATCAGGGACTTCTGCCGTATCATACAATGAGCGTAGCGTAATTAATTAGCGGTTTCTTAGCGTCCTAAATTAGCGACTGAATATGGGTTCGGGATACCGATGTGTTAATGTGATCGCAACTAATGTCAATCAAAACTATGATAAAGAAATCCTAAACGTCTAAAAGGGAAGTCACGTTAGCCATCATGCCACGACGTGGGCCAAATTCAAAGTAAAAGTGTACTAAGGCTATTTGTATTGTTGTCAATGCACTATTTGGCAAACTTTATTTTGAAGTTAGCCTGAGCGTAAGCGGTGTGTTACGTTGAGTATGTTTCAGCTTCCTTCACACGTCTGAACGGTGTCCACTGTGAATGCCCACTTTGCTGTTGTTTTTTCCCCCCACCAACCAATCCGAACCGACCACAATGATGATCTGTTGCACCACTAGTGAGCAATATAATTTTGTAATTGATCCAGAATAGGAAAGGGAGCCAGTGCTGTGAGTAAAGCATAGGGAATTTATGCGCTCAGATTTTTGGAGTCTCACCAGGATTTTGTAAGCAGTGTTGTAGATGTAATGCAGCCTACTACTGTTTTGTCAAAGTATACATGTGTAGGCGGCACTTCGGTTACCCCCTTTAGTTATGGTAAATCTGAAGTCAAAGACAAAATACGCAAATAAATAACCGAGCTGGTAAACACTAGTAATGTAATTCATTGTTTGTATTTAGTATTTTCCCTAACTTTGCTACTTTGCTTGTGTTTAGAATCAGAGCAAATTATTTTTTTATTACCAGGTGAAACCTCTTAAATCAGAAGTTTGGGATGAGTATGGTGAGGCCATGGAAAACAGTGGCGGAGCCAGACATTTATAAATGGGGAGCAGGGAGGGGCTAAGGATACTTAGTACGTGTATCCAAAGATTATGCCAAATACTTTTGTTTTATAAACTATTAATTTCAAACAGAATCTCGAAATGTTGAAATATATTTAAGTACATATAGCACATGTAAGTGGTTCAGGAAATGCATGGATGGTTTATAGCACACTACTACTACATACTTCTATTTCCTGTTGCACGTCTTCGTTTATCATTCAGCTCATGGATTTATTTTTAGCTTGTGCAAAACAACTTTAACTTATTGATGTCCTCTGGAGATTCCAGACTCCTATTGAGTTGGATTACAACATATTGTGGTACATAGCGCCACCTACTGTGCAGGAGCGGCATATCAATTAGTAGGCGTCTGAAAAAGATGGGAGTTATGTCAATCATTTGGCGCCTGCGGGGTCCAATCTCATTTGATTAGGGGCACGTGCCACCCCGGCCACCAGTGATGGAGAATGATGTTCAAAATAAATGACTTTGGGGGTTCTGCTCCAGCATAAAAACCAAATCCATCAATTTACGTTGCCACTCGTAAAATATAATCTACCATGACCAAAACTTCACATTTTGTATTGTATTGTCCATCTATAAATTTTTTCATAGCGCTTATACTCTTTAGGATTGTGGGTGAGATTGAGATAGGACACAAATAGAAAACAACCACTCACATTTAAGTCTTAAATGAACCTAACATATATGATTTTGGAAGCACGGGGAGAAGAAATTCCACACATGAAAACTTGAACCAAGATTTGAATGTCAAACCTCAGAACTGTTATATTCGTAGATGTACAAATCACTTAGACATTGTGCTGCCCATACTATTTTGTACTAATAAATAAATGTGGGAATCAACAATCATTATTAACATGATATGTATTAAACCCGTGTTGGGAACGTGACTAAAAAAGTCAGTAGTTATAGTTGCTCATTACTTGCTTAAAAAAAGTAACAGTAATTGAATTACTTCATAATAAAAGTAACTTGTTACCAGGCAAAGTAACTATTTTCACTACTTAAAAAAAAGGTTTATATCAAACAATTTGGATTTTTAATTGAAAAAAAATATATATTATTATTCAAATTACGTCCAGGCTATATAGGGTGTTTTAATTTTTTGGGGGAGTATATATCACACAAATGCCTCACTCCATAATATGACACATCATACAATAATAATAATAATAATAATTAATTAATTAAATTTGGAGTGGTGATGTATGTTCTACCACTGCCAGTTACTACAGCAATCAGAATAATAATACAAATAAAATAAATACTGGATAGATGGTTATTTGTGGCACATATGTCATCTATAGGTAATTTGTAGACAGTCCTAGCCAGCCCCTCCAGGATTTCTTGGGCATTTTTTATGATCGTTGCGGGCTAAAATAATTAATAATAGATCAAAGAAATTGCCAATGCTATTAAAATATACAGTGCTTAATGCTATCATGGCCAAAATCATGGCCATAACTACTCCTTTATTTACTCCTCAGAATCATCAGCTTCCACCTGATCTCTCTGAAAAACATATACTTTTGTACACTTTTCAATATATATCACCATATATATTCAGTTTTTAATTCTACACATATAAAGACGTGTTTAATGATTGATTAACGTCAAAAAACTGCCCAACTCTAACATGCTTAACATGCATCATTCGTATACAAATGTCACTCCACAGCCTCCATGAGTGTGAGCATATTTCTTTCAACACTTTTCACATGTTTGGCACACTTTACACTTACCGGTATCTTTGTCGCTGTTATGGTGCTTGTGGAGTCTCTATATGGCTCTTGGTGGAACATGATTGTCAACAAATCGCTCCTCATGGCGGTCGTTTTTCGGCAAATCTCGACTGTTGTTTTTTATTAATGTCACTCAGTGTTGTCAAAAAAAATCCAGGCGAGGAAGTGGACTCTTTGCTAAAATGCTAAAATATGCTTAAGGTCCAGAAGGAAGAAGGGTGACACGTCCGTCTTGCCGTGACACGCTTCCTGCAGCACCTCCAAAATAAAAGTCACTGTACATTTCAGCTGTCAAGACACTTTTATTGTGACGAGGTTCGACAACAACAGTGCCTCTAACTTTGCGCAAATTACATTTTCAGAGCTCGTCACCGCACAGTCTTGTAAGCTTACTTTGAGCCTTGAATCTAATAAATAAATTTTAACGCAACGCATTTCTCATACAATAACAATAACGGCGTTTCAAATATGGGGAGTATAATTAGTTAGATAAGTCAGTTTATGGAAAAAAAACTAACTCTGTTATTTTAAACGCCGTTATTCCCAACACTGGTATTAACCAATTTAGAATGTGTCAATAAATAGTACATCATTGTGTAATATTGATTTTATTTTATGTTTTTAAATGAAAATTATTGTGAGTTAATTCTTGTTTTAATGATTCGTACCATCATGGTGAAGATTCATTCAGTAGGTGTCCAAAGAGGGATGTAATTTGCATTCCTTTTTCCATAATTTTTCCATTGCATTTGCAAGCCAGTTACTATAGCAACTAAAACTGAGGCTGTTTATTAAGGCAGACTAGTGTTTAATTGATCCACTAATGCATTTAACTGCACACCCACCACAAAGTTGCCTTTGTTTCCAGGTCCCATTTTAGGGGTAGACATTTACATAAAAGCATCTGCTATTGCTTGAACCAGTCATTATCTTTTTTTTTTTTTTTTTTTTACATTTTGTCCTTTGAAAACATGGTGGTACAAATACTGACGATAATAAATACAATCATATGGGAATTGCTAAAATAATAATTCTGGTGAAAAACACAATACATGTTGTAGGTGCTTAGACCAAACTGTAAACAATAGGAGAATACTAATTTATTTTGCATTATGCAAGCAAAGGTTAGGACTCACATGGGCCACAATAACAAAATGGGTGCAATATTAAAACAAAAATGTGTTAAGGATTCCGATAGTAAGTCTCACCCACGTGCAGCAGTAAGTGATGAACAACAGAGTAAAAAGCAGAGATATTTTTCGCATACGTGGTTATGGCTGTAGCTGGAGAGCCAGAGGTAGACAAGAGACAGCCTCAGATCAGAATGTAGAATATTACCAAATACTAGACTAAGTGCAATTTCTGCAGAAATTGCGTGGGAATGCTGAAAGCTAATAGCAATAAACTGGAATTATATTGTTTGTGAGTGTCTTTTGAGCTGCATGGTCATGCAGAATGGTGGACCTGTATGCCTTTTTATACTGAAAAATTTTCTGTACAGCAGTAAAGTTTGAAAGATTACCTCTGTGGTTTTTTATATTTGACAATGCAGCTGGTGTTTGTGAGGGCTCATGCAGACAGAAAAGAGAACAGTACAGAAATAAGGGAAAAAAAACAGAACCATAGAAGGATAACTTGTGATACCTAGGATAGCTATTAGTGGCGGGGGGTGACTCAACAAAAATAATCTAAAATTCTGTCTGGTGAAAATACTAACTGGCTATAGTGGGGTCATAAAGTGAGGTTCTGTGACCATCCTCCGACAACATTGTTTTGATGATTGATTTGAGCTCTATTGACCCTTTAGAAAATATTTAGCCACCATGTCCCTCACAAAATTTACGGCATTTTTGCTAGAGAGCCAGATTCAAAATGGTGTCCAGCAATATTTATAAAAAAATAACTTTTGATCTGGATTAGGGCCCGACCGATTAATCGGCCGCGGATTATACAGTAATCGGCCGATTATTGTCCTTCAAACACCTGCCAAAACAATCGGCCAATTGCATCAAATGGCCGATTATTTTCCCCTTAAAACTTTATCATTGAAGAAAACCGAAGTTTTCAACGCTGTGAAAGTACCCAGAACGCAACATTTTCCTCACGTAGCATGAGCAACTCTCAAGTGTGTCGCGTATGTTATTCTGTTGTCCCTAAGCGTCCTTTAAGCTGTTTAATGACACTTCAGTTGGAGTTAACTGTAAAACTAAACACAAAAAATACATCCACTGTATATTTAAAAACAGAACATGCTTCATTTTTAAAACATCACTTGACTGGTTCTTGTCAGTGTGTGCAGGTGATAGTGGACCCAAATGCAGGAAGGCATAGTGAGGCAAGGCCAGCTCGCCCTTTAATTGAAAGAAAAACAAAAAGAAAACAATGTTCACAACAAGATACAACGTACAAACCACAACTGGGAATAAACTCACTAGTGTCAAACTAAAACAGGCAGGACACACAGGAGCTGGAAATGGTGTGACAAAGACAATGACTCAACAAGGACTAAAAGAAAGCAGGGAACTAAATACACACAGTAACAAGACAATGAGAGACACCTGGACAAGACACACATGGCACTGATTGGCTGACACAAGAAGGGGGGTAGAAAAGCACAGGAGGACATGATAAGAATTGACGAGACATTTACAAATGGAGACACACTAGGAAAACATGACCAATAAACCAAATCAAAACACAGACCATGGCAGTGCTAATGCTAAAAGTGAAGGGAAGGTCCCATTCAAATGCTAACAGGAAGTTAGCATGGACTTCGGGAGTGTTTTTCCTTCAAATAACGAATATTTACACACAAATGCTGTGGGAACACATACCCACAGGTAAGAGAACACTACGCAAAGGCCAAATTCTTCCCAATGTGTGAAAAAATTAGTTATTTGAATAGAATTCAATCGGAGTCAGTAACTTTCTTCTGTACTCACTTTCCATGTTTCTCTCCACTAACACACCTGATTCATGGTCAGGATCGTTATCAGGCTTCTGCAAAGCTTGCTGATTAGCTGAGCATTAGATTCAGCTGTTCAGCAGGAGGGAAACATGGAAAACAGGCTGGATAGGGGCTCTCGAGGACCAAACATGAGCACCCCTGACCTAGAATCATGTATGAAGGTGCTGTTCTATACAAGTCAACCACACGGATTCCAAATCTGACGACATTTTAATAATAACACCTCGTTTTGACATTGAAATTCAAGATGGCCGGCATCCAGTTTGTAATTCTTCAGTTTTGAGTGGTTTTGTAGCAACGAGAGGTTCTCTTGAGTAGCTTTTAGCCCACAGACAGATAGCCAGCTGGGGGGTTGGGGGTGCTCCGCCCCACCTCTGATAAAGAACCCTTTGTTGCTCTCACTAACATGGGCATGATCTGGAGGATCGACAGACACAGGTTGGCACCCCATACAAGTGGTTAGACTATGTCCAAAAGGTGTCATTCACACATTCTTGCCCAACACCGTGATGCTCATCGTATCATCTGTGTGAATGATCCATACGATGCAGAATGCTAAACTAAAGATGATGAGCGAGACCTGCAAATACAAAGTAAGGTACATGTACCAAACACGTACATATAATTGGACAACCCCTTCCCATCTGCCAAGGCATTCAAAACGCTACTGTGTAGTGTCAGAAACAAGGGACAGTTGCAAATATTAATATGCAGCCATCTCACTGACCTGTCACAGCATTTGAATGCAAAGAGTGTCTACTCTGTTGACCCACATTGTACCAACCTGTCAACAAAACATAGTAACACAGTAATGGAAGGGACAACGGTAGCCACAGTGCCTGGTGATAAAACAATCAAACTGTTTACAAAGTGGGCATTTTGCCGCGACCAGCAACATTGCGATGCTAACCGCTAAGCTAAGTGCTCACGAAGCATGTCCGTCTGAGTTCATTTTAGCTTCGAGGTTAATATAAATTGCTAAGAACTAGGGATGGGCGAGTACCGATACCAGGCCAATTTCATGGTATCGGTACTTGCGACGGATATTGATACTGGTATCAGCCACCGCTCTTGTGGGGGAGAACGGAAGTTTTGTTCAGTCTTGTTCATTTCCAGTGTGACTCCTGTTGGAAAACGATCCTTTAAGTTTTCCGCGTGTTCGTAAAGTTGTTTTCAGAATCAGAGTTGAGATCGGTGAACGTTTTCCTTCGAAGGATTTATTTATTCAGAAATTTCTGGACAGAGAGCACATGTGTGGCCACACGCCATTATCTCCCCATGCGTCTGTCCCGCTCCTCCCACTTGCAGCCGCCATTATAATTTCAGTATCCCAAAAAGCCCCTCCCCTTCCTCTTCGTGCTTTGCTGCCCCCAAGCCCCCTCCCCTTGCTCTGCCCTCTGAGTCACAAGACAATAACAAATGGTCAATTGCTATGTAAACATTGCCCGGCCACGATCCGGCCCCACCGCAGCTGATCAACCAGGCGGAAACAGTTTGCCAGACATCCTGGCACTTTTTGTAGACATCATAAAACTTTACAAAGGAACTGATTATAACACTTTTTCTCCCCCGAAACAGATGGCTAATTAAGTGATAAAAATGTGGAAGGAAGAATCTTCAAACGTTTGGTCACATTATTACACTTATCAATCTTTGCTGAGTAAGTTAAAACAGTTATGACTAAATCTAAACAGTTATAATTAAATTGAAACAGAAGATTTTCTTCACTCCTTACACTTATTCAATTCATTATTTCCTGGTCTGCATTACTGAGTATAAATACTCCTGCTGTGATTAATATCACCTATATCTGTGGTTCATATATGTTTGTAACTCACGTAACTTCGCCGTGTTTAATTGTCTCACTAGGTTTGCCTCTTAATTGCCTCGTTAACTGTTGGAGCTGCGGTGCTAAAAATAGAACGGTGCCGTCACGGCCCTCGCAGATGCTAATTATAGCTCTTATACACACTACATTATATTTGTAATGTGGCTTTTTCATTTCACTTTAGGTTTTATGTATACTATTTCTTAAACAGAGCAGCCTTCCAAATTAAAAGCATGGATTTCAAAAATATATACTGTAATTAAATATCACACAATAAACAGCTTGAGGAATTCTTAACATAGTAGATATTACTAAATTAGGCTACTTGAAGCCCTATTCATTTTATTGTGTGCTCTATGTAAAATGACTTTTATAAGCGGATTGAAAAAATATAATTGCCATTAATTTAATTCAATTGTAATGAAATTTGCTATAGTTGGGATTAGGGGTGAGACGATACGGGTAACTCACGATTCGATACTATGACGATATGATACCCACAATAACGATAATATCACGATATTTGATATATTGTCAAAACATTTCTCAGCGATATATCACGATATTCAGTATGTGAGTGAGGGTGAAAACTTGCCGACTGTTCCTCGCAAATAGTGTTTAGACACCAGTTATTCGCCACTGTTTCTGCCTACTTTACAACCATTTAGGGGATTAGCGCCCCCACAAACAGGACAGGAGAGATTAAGTATTGACGGTGACAGCAAACGATCACAAACGTCACGGTTCAGATTGGATCATGGATTTGAGTCACACATCAAATCGGTTTTTTGGATTAGAAAACAAAATAAAACAAAATAAATTGATTTATTTAAAAAACATTTTTGCCCATTAAATAATAACAATTGAAAAAAACTCTCAAAATGTCTAATTTGGTCCTTTTATGATTAGGAACACAACTGTAAGTGCAATAAGAGGCAGATAACACAAATAATTATGTCATTGCTTAAAATGATTATTACACGGAAATGCAAACCGTTTGAGTAGCTAACTAAAGCTATTTTGTTTATTACATTTTTTAATGTAAATGTAAATTATGTATTGTAGCTCCTCTCCCGGGACTACTGGAGTTCTTATTGTGCTTCTTCCTACTCCTTTTAAACATATAAATTATGACATTATCAGTGAAGTATTTTCTTTATTTTTTCATTTTAACTTCAACTTTAATTTCTCAGTCTGATCAGCTCGAAACACTCAGAACGAATTTGACTGTCCATGATGTCACTCTACGCGTGCAAAATCCAAATGCGCCCGCGCTGTCAATATCCAATTGGTTTGCTGCCCGGCTGCTTCCTCGCATGCTCGGCAGTCGGCAATCAAACAGCTTAACGGCTCCATTGCCCCGTCATGCTCAACCGGAAATAGAGTGACAGTTTACGTTACTTGCGCGGAAGCCGATCTCGCTACCCCATCAGTTCTTCACATGCGCAACCGGAAATAGTGAATTAGTGCCGAAGCCATAGACATATGGTCGTTAAAAAATAATTGTAATAAAAAAGAAAAGAAAAGAAAACCGTTTAACACGCTTGTGAGGAACGGGAATTATGGAGTGGTAAACAGCATCATAATGACGTCAAACACTACACGCGCTGCCTCTGTTCGACATCGTTGCAACAGCAGTCTGTCAGATGGGTCAATAATGTGGCTCAGTCTCAACAGGGACAGATCGGATTTGGACAACTGCTAAAAACAGTCTGGACAGTCAGCCCTGAAAATCAGATTTGAGGAGGAATCCGATTGGAGCAAAATATGTCTGCAGTCTGAACACTATTGTACTCAACTGAATTATTAATTTACTGCATTCCTTAAAAATAAGTTGATCAACCACATATTTTGATTGGGACTATTTTTCCTTGGCCACTGGATTATGTTTCATTTTATTTATCTTTTTTTTTTCCAAATTCATTTTATTGTGTGCTCTATGCAAAATGACTTTATTGAGCAAATTGAAAAAATATAATTGCCATTAATTTCATGCAATTCTAAGGACATTTCCTGTAGTTGGGAATCTGTTTAAAAATATATATGTATATCTGTCATTGTTTTTTTTTTAAATTCAAGTACTAATGGTATCGGTTAGTACTGAAGATTTGAGTATCGGTCTCAAAAAGTGTTATCGAACATCTCTACTACTCAGTGACGTGCGGTCAGGATAGGCAAGGTAGGGACTGCCTACCCCAGGCTGAAAGGAAAGTTGAAACCATTTGGCCTTTTCTATGTATTTTAATTATTTCTTTCATTTCAGAAAACCTACACTACCTATAGGTTTTAAAATGACAACATTTGGTGATTTTCATACCTCAATTAAAAGTGACTCATTATTTTGTCTGGCCTGCAGGCAAAAATGCTGAAGGCACACCGCTACTGTGCTTTTCCCAGCCCTGTCCGCGGAACGATGTGTGTTCGCGCATGCGTAGTCAGTTTCCCAGCAGAAAAGTCCTTTACGCAAATAGGCAGATCGCTACGCAGCCTTTTTACGTCGCTGTATTATTCCTATGCGTACGTACGTTCGCACAGTGCATTCAACTGTCCGTTTTTCGTTGTGCGGCAAATGGGAGGAAGAGTGCACTGCAACGTTTACTGTGGCTAGCAGACTGCGCACTGGCTGACAATGGCCCAGAACTTTAGCTGAGTGGCAAGTGTTGAGCTGCCGCACTGGATGCGATGGGTACGAACCCCGCTCAAAGAAACAAAACAAAAAGATTGCGGAGCGAGTAATGTTTTGGGGTTTTATTTTTTACCCATACAGAGGAGGCACATGTTAAAATAGTTTGAAAGTATGGCATCTTGTATCTGAGTATCAAGTATCTCGAGGTCAGGCTGAGTGTCCTCTTTTTTTGGAAATGAAAATATGTTCCTCAAACGAAGCATAATGACTTTTACAGTGAAATGTCATTCACAGTAAAAAAAATCATTAAATAAAAAAATTGTTACTGCCAATGCCGCCTACCGTTGTCATTGGTGGGCTGGTGCATGTGTCTGAACAACAAAGAGGTTGTGTGAGGGACCATGAGAAACCCAAATAAACGAATAAATGAGAAGGATCAATACTAGCTCTGGTATCGATACAATACTGATACTCACTTTAGTATCAATTCTATCAATACTTCTAATTAATCTTCACAGCTAGGGGTTGGCGATTATATATCATTATCGATATTATCGTGAAAGTGGCTTTGACGATGTGCAATTTGAAATTATCGAGTATTCAGAGAAAAGTTAACAGGCAAACGGGTGCAATGAGGAGGGGTTGCTTGAAAGCCCTCATTCGACAAACCAACGGGCAGGGTTTAGTCACGTGACTCAGCGCCGCGGCATGCCCTCATTCGACAAATCAGCGGACAGGGTTGATTCAGTCACGTGACTCACCGCCGCGGCAAGCGCCCAGCACAACTTTTTTCACACGAGGACAGCGTTTGTTGTTTCACATGGAGGAGTCCAGTGTGTTACCGAAAGATTTAATTGCAAGACGTGGGTCCACATCCCTAAATGGCAGTGGTTCGGATTTGAAAAGACTGATGTGAGTCAAAGTGAAGTTATATGTAAGCTATGCCTGAAACCAGTCGCGGTGAAAAGCAGTTTGACTACAAATCCGTTTCACCACTTGAGAACGACACACAAGAAGGAATACGGGGAATATGAAAAACTTTGTGATGCCAGAAGCACGGATACCGCTCAAGAAGTGAGTAAATCTACATGCCCATGTCAGAAAACCCTCCCCGATGCATTTAGCAAACATGTGCCTTATGACAAACAAAGTAAAAGTGGCAAGACATTACGAACGCCATCACTAAATTCCTAGCTACAGAAATGGTGGTGATTCACACGGTGGAGAGAAAAGGCTTCCAATAACTTATTAACGGACTTGATCCCAGATACAAAGTGCCAAGTTGCACATATTTTGGACAAACTTCTCTACCACACTTATACGAATCAACCCGCAAAACACTTACAAAGAAGCTGCAAATATGTGTCGCACTTTTCCTCTACCACCGATTTATGGTCAAGTAAGACCTCTGAGCCCTACTTATCTCTGACGGTGCACTTTATTGATGAATCCTGGCTGCTAAGGAGCAATTGTTTGCAAATGTCCTACTTGCCACCGGACCACACAGGTCAAAACATTTCACTTGACTTGAAAGATACTTTCACTGAATGAACTTCTGGACCAGGCTTCCATGTTTTGGGCACCGACTTCATATTGCAATTGGTGAGTGCCTTTTTTTATTATTATTTTTAGCGCTACAATGGCAGCTGTAGTGGTAGTAATAGTAGACCCGTCTATTGTGCTGCAGCAATTTGTTATTCTAGTATAGTTATTTTTTTGTTAATTGTGTAAAAATTTGAAATTATAAAATCAATTTAACAAGTTTAACAACACACTTAACTGTTGGGTTAAGAATGAACATAAACTGCTGCAGCATAATGCCAGGCTTACTATAACTGCTGCACAGTGCACAATGATAATATTAAAATGGTAGTCAACACATATTTATTTATTTATTCATTTATTTTTACAATATGTTCTATGTTCCCCCACAAGTTTAAACATGGCATTCTGATTAATATTGCGTGTCTGGAACATAAACTAAGCAGCAAAAAACACCAGTTTATTCCGATCTCAGTCAGGGCTCAGGTAAAGACCAATCATTGCTCAGCTTGCCAAGCTCAGAAAACAGGTGAGCCGTGATTGGTTGTTTCTTGAGCTCTGCGCAATTGTGATGTCATTTTCAGTGGACAGCAAGTGGGAAAATGGCCACCCCCTTAGATGGATAAAAACGGGTGGATTTTCATTCCAATTCATAATCCACACAAACAATAGTAATCAGATTATGTGTATAAACAAATCGGGGGAGAATGAACATTTTTGGGTTAACTTCCCCTTTAAGAACAGTAATATAGTATTGTGTAATAGCACGCATACATGAGAAGTAGGTCAGCTAACAAACTGTTTAGTTGGTTAGCAGATATTTCTGATATATTTTTTTTATTCATCCCCCTCCACCACAGAGAGGAGCATGCGTGTAGACCATGCCATTGGAGTGTGTAAGAAGGAGGTATCAGTTTTCTCCAACAGCTGGAAAATGAAGAAAGCCCTCAAAGATGCTTAACAACAACTGGAGCTTCCTGACCATCAACTACTTACTGAATCACCCACAAGATGGGGCTCCAGGCAACGCATGATTGAGAGGATTATTGAACAAGAGAAGGCCATCCGCCATGTGTTGGGTGCAGACAAAAAAACGCTGTCATCTAATTCCAATTTGGCTAGATCTTGAGGTGCTAGAGTCAGTAAGCAAAGCTCTTGGTCCTTTGTTGGAATTTACCGATGCACTTTCAGGTGAGAATTTTGTTACAGTGTCTTACCTCAAACCAGTCTTATCATTGTTCAACACCAACGTCCTGACAGCTATATCTGATGACACAACCCTTATGAAAACAATCAAAGCAACCATTCTCGACTACTTAAACACAAAATACAAAGATGACATTGATTTATTAAGTTTGGCTTGTTACTTCCAAAAACAAGACACAAGAGAAATGGAGTCACCGACCACAGCCATTGAAAATTAGCTGGAACCTACCTTATGATCCCTGAGGTGGACAGTAATGCCAATCTTCTTGAGAGGTGAATTTTCCCCAGGCTGGCGAAACTGGCCAGAAAATATTTATGCATACCTGCATCAGGTAGCCCTTCAGAGAGGGCTTTCAGCACCGGTGGAAATGTTGTGACTGGCCATAGGGCTTCATTGAAGCCTGATACTGTTGACAGACTAGTGTAATTAGACTAGTTTTTAGCTCATCATTTGAAGAAAAATAACCTGCATTCTATGGTTAGTACTTGGTAGTACAAAGTTGGTACACATTTCTTACTGCAGAGTTGTAGCCACATTTGTTGCCAGTTTGTGCTGTAGTGACAAATTAACAATATTTTCTATTTGGTTTAAAATATTAAGTTTACATTTTGATGTTTTAATTTTATGCTAATATTTTTTTTTCTTCAAATGGTTAAAAAAAATATACAAATGAGAAGATCTGACTTTTGCACATTTATTTTGTTTTATGTACAACCTGGAGTCTGGACATAACTTTTAAGTTGTTTCATTCTTAAATATTGACAATAAATATTGTGCCGTGTTTTGTTAAAATATACAAATGAGAAAGTCTTGGATTTTTGCACAATTTCTTTGTTTTATGTACATTCTGGTCATAACTTTTGTTTAATTGTCAAATATTGACATAAAATACTGTGCCGTGTTTTGTTGAAGCACTTTAAAAAATAAAAGCTACTGTTTTGAAACATTTTTGTCCATAATTGTTCTGTGAAGCGTTTTTTGTAAAATATTGTCAAATTATCGTTGAGTTTTTTGAAAAAATATCTAAAACATTTTTTGTTGTTGCTCATATAGCCCAACCCTATGCACAGCCCTACAGGTCGCTCTAAGTTCAATTTGGAATGACTTTGACAATTTTTTGAGATAAGCACCTAAATTGTTTTTAATGGGTTTTCTAATGGATAAGGCACTGGCTTCCTAAACCTGGGATTGCGGGTTATTTTGTTGTGTTTTACTCTGCTGTTTGCAACATGGCTGTTAAATATAGGTTGAATAGATAAAAATAGCTTTGGCAGCACATTATAAGACATAAGTGAATGAATGCTGAGCAAACATGAACAGACATGCTAGTCAGTCTTCCTTGTCTCATCCCACATCAGAAGACATATGGGGGGTAACCAAAGCTATTTCATTTTCTTCATTTTCAATACTTGTTCCGTCACAGGCCGGCTCATAGCCTGTGGCAAAAATGAGGGGACGCGGACACCGATACAGGCCAATTGAATTATTTATTGTAAATAATAAGCAACGATAATTAGCCTTGAGGGTTTTTCCGCGCGCCGAGCTGACAGGGACTTCGAAGCGGTTGGCAAATTACGTGGTGGTGGATTGTTGTTTTTTGTAAACAACCGCTAGTGTTCAGATGTTACAGTGATTTACCAACACTGATCTACTGCCATTGAATCCCTCTTCATTCTCTGCTATCCGTTCTACTCCCCACGTGAGTTCAATTCATTCATTCTTGCGTGTGTTTACATTACGCCTGATGCTGACGTCACTGTCACAAAATGGGAGCACAACACCACAGCCTTCCTGAAAAAGGCCCAGCAGAGGCTGTATTTTCTGGGGCAGTTAAAGAAATTTTTAGAAGTTTTATACGGCCATCATTGAAACCATCCTCACAAAATCCATCATCATCTGATTCCCCGCTACAGCAGCAAGGAACCTTGCCAAGCTGCAGTGGGTGATTGGTTCTGCGGAAAAGGTGATCAGTTGCTCCCTGCCTTCCGTCAAGTGCCCGCACGATTCCAGGGCGTTAAGGAGGGCAAGAAAGATTATTGCCGACCCTTCCCACCCTGGTCATGGCCTCTTCACTCTGCTCCCTTCTGGGAGAAGGCTCCATCTGCCCAAGGCGGTGAAAACCCAGGACAGACAGAGCTTTTTCCCCTCAGCGGCCAGGCTAATTAATGACCCTGGCCTCCCCCCCAACTGTTTTATGTACAGCCTGGTCATAACTTTTGGTTAATTGTCAAATATTGACATTAAATACTGTGTTTTGTTGAAGCACTTAAAAAAAAAAAAGCTGCTGTTTAGAATTTTTTTGGTGCATAATTGTTCTGTGAAGCGTTTTTTTGTAAAATATTGTCAAATTATCGTTGAGTTTTTTGAAAAAATATCTAGATATTTTTTGTTGTTGCTCACATCGCCCAACCCTATGCACAGCCCTACAGGTCGCTTTAAGTTCAATTTGGAATGGCTTTGACAATTTTTTGGGATAAGCCAAAAACTAGCTTAATGTCACTGACACAGACATTGGATCTCTACACACACAGAGATTGAGAGAGAGATTGCTATATCAATACTTACTAACATTACTTGCACTGCACTGTTTAATGTCTTTTATGTCTCTGTCTGTTTGGTGAGGGATTGGGGTACACATTGTAATGTAATGCCGCAACAATTTCCTATGTGTTTACACAAATGGCCTAATAAAGCAATCTTGAAACTTGAAACCCAGGCGGAACTTCGAATCGCCTTCTTAAATCTGTCTCAGAATCAGTATGTCACGTGACAGTTGCCTTTCGCCTGCCATTATGCCTCCAAACGTCACATGGTTTCAGCAAGTGAACATGTTATCCCTTTTCTAAAATTAAATAAAATCCTACCATTGCATTATATGAAAATGTCTTATATGTTAAATATATCCAATCTAAGTATACTTCATATGTAAAATAATTTGCACTGACTGCTGATTCGTCACCCTACATAAGAAACTGTCAACAAATTCATATCGGGTGGTTGGTTCAGTGGTAACACAACCGCACAATAGCCTGAGCATAGTCCATAATGCAGGCCACCCCGGTTCAATTCCCTTTCCAAGCTGTCATTTTCCTCTCTAATGCTTTCTCTCGAAACTCAGGCCCCATCCACACGAAAGCCAGTTTCAACGTATCCTCATAAGTTTCTTGCCGTTCGTCCACACGATGGCGCAGTTTCGGAGCTTGAAACCGATCACTTTTGAAACCGGACTCCAGAGTGGAAAGATTTCAAAATACAGGATACTCCTCCAGTGAAGACGTAATGGTCGCGGCTCGATGACGACGCATTGGCAGCAGATTGATGACGTAAAAAGAAAAAAAAGAGACAAAAAAAGAAAAGAAAAGGAAATGTATATGCAATAATATGTGAATAATTTAAACAAACAAACAAACAAACAAACACACAAACAAATAAGTGGTAACTGAGAGCAGAGAGCAAGAGAGTGATTAGTCAGGAGCACCTACATATAATTGACAATTATGTAACTGTTTTGAACTAATGGTAACTTGTGAAATTTTGCAAATGTTTTTAATTATAAAATACAACTTGACCTCAGTCCCCACAAATATATTTATTATTATTACATTTATTACTGCAAAATTTTGACGTGGACTGTTTGCTGCGCTCTGACTGGAATTCCTCAAGTTCAGGCTTTCCAAGTAAGAGGTGGTCAGTAATCGCTTGTTAAAAAAAATACTGGCGTTAAAGGAACTTTAAATTAATTCACAATGAACACACTAATTTTGACACCCCTAGTTTTAATGTATGTTCTTTTAGTAATTTTACTTTTGTTTTCTCACCTTTGCTTCTGTATATCGTTAGCTGTTGTTTTGTTGATGTTTTCAGGTGTTGTGTCTTTGCTTGTGTAACACGTTTTGTTGCCTTGTGTATGAAATGTGCGAGAGGAATCAAACTGTTTGCCCTTGCCTAGTAGAGAAGGTAAATAAAATGCTGTTGGTGTTTTCCCTTTTGCATTTGGATTTAGAGGTAAAGGCTGTCTATAAACTATGTGACCAATTCCCTCAAGCTATTACCGTAATTTGGAGAAAATTGATGGCAGCATTGAGCAGAAAATGCAGAAAACTGCAAAGGAGAAGAATTCCAATTAAAGGGGAGGGGAGAGCATACACAGAGATGGGCAATGCTTTTAGGAGTCCTCATCAGATTCCAGTGTATAGCGTAATACTTAAATTATCTCAGACAGAAATGCTCAAATATATAATTGTGTGACAAACATGACATCTTCAGCTTCACTAATAAGTGATGAATGTCATGTGGCGGCTGTAATTATTTTATCTCCTTCACTCATACAAGTAATGTGTAATAGAAATAGTAATTGCACTTCAGCAAAATGTGTCTTTTAAGATGCTTGCTGAGGATAGCCTTGTAATCACATAAGCACTGGGGACCGCAGGCCACTGTATGATTTCGCATAACTACCATTTACACAAATAAATATTTTGTATTTTATGAATAAGCTGGACTTGGTTTAGTGTGAGTGACAAATGTAAATGTATCTGCCTGAAGCCGGCAGCACACTCTACATCCATCGTGAGTG
Organism: Leptonotus elevatus; assembly: GCF_054856555.1. NCBI lineage: Eukaryota > Metazoa > Chordata > Actinopteri > Syngnathiformes > Syngnathidae > Leptonotus > Leptonotus elevatus. The sequence goes on from NC_141243.1 coordinate 27,222,692, forward strand.
AGTGTCTTCAAGGTCCAGATTTGACCAGGTGAGTTGTCCCAGACAGATTTTTTTTATTACTGGTATCAGACATCAGGTTCTGCCTTTTCGTCCCCAACAATGGGTCTGATTTCATGGGACAGCTCATGACAAAAGTGATTGACCATATTGTCCAAAGTAAAGAGGTCAAAGCTCGAGTGAATGCCGGCTTGTGATTTGCAGACATCCTGTCGCTTTGATCGTATGCCAATTGTGCTGATTCATGAATAATTAGTTCTCCACAAAAATAGTTTCAAATTCAGTAATAAACTTTCATTTCCCACTTTTTTCGTTTTTGATGTACCAATTTTCTTTTGTTATGGTTTGTTATGTTACGTTCATGTTTAAAATGTCGTACATTAAACTGTGCTGTATTAATCACCAATGGTATTAATTGTATACAGTATTAATGTAATGTTTGTTTAGAAACAACTATATATAACCAATCAAAAAAATATCAAATATTAATTAGTGCTCAAAGGTAGTGAGTGATCCCTAGCGCCATCTAGTGGTGAACTAATAATTAATTCATTAAAAACCAACGACTATTAATGTCAATAGTATGCAAAAAAATGTATTGTATAAAAAAATATATATACAGGGAGTCCTCGAGTTACGTCGTATGCGACCTATGTCTCGACTTTACGGCTCACCTTCTTTTTCGTTAATTTCCCACAGTAATCACGCCATTTTAAAGTTATTTAAAGTTGTGTGAAGTTGTTGTTACCTCCAGCAAAGGATGTCCATCAGCAGGTCAGCTCACCATCAGGCATGTCACATTTCCGTGTTTAAGTTTCCATTAGCTCCGCTGTGCCGTCCAATAACAATGAATGTCCGTGCGGAAACACAAAATATTGGTTCCAGCCCTTCCGGGTTACGCAAATATGTTTTGTGAAATTACTACAAAGTATTTTGACGTAAATATCGACTTTAATGGGGGAAAATTCAGGTTACATCGCACGTGTAGGAACGGAACTCCCTGTATATATAACCGTAGGTCTAGTACTCACAAATTCATTTACATGGCTGTAGTCTCACCTTAATAGAGGCTGCCATGTTTTGTTGCCATATTCCTACTACGGATGCCCAAAAGACAACTTCGTGAACTGAGTTAGCCCTGGTGGTGCTTGCATCGAGTGTCGGACCTAATGGGTTGACCGCCACTTACCTTTCTCTGCTCCGGCTTGCAGGTGGTCGTCGCAGAGTCCCGTGATTCGGGCTCCCGTCACTTGTCAACTTCTGCTTTGCTTTTACTAGCTGTTTTTTTACTATCTTCTTCCACTAGCCGTTCGTTAGCCACTCCAGCCTATAGCTCCAACTAACTCCCGCTAGCTGCTCTCGTTAGCTCCTCCGGCTAAATCTTTCGGCGTCGCTCTCCGGGCTTCACACCGGCTGCCAAGTCACCGTCACTTGACGAGATGCTCGTTTGCTTGCGCGAAAAAAGATTTGGCAGTCTATACCTACGCTATAGCAACATCTAGTGGTCACTTATTACACACTGTGCCTTTAAAGAGGCATTGGGTCACTTTTTTATTCGCGACTGCTACCTCTGGCCTAAAGTGTAAATGCAGCCTCTGTGTCAAATTTGTGCATAGTGCGCATGCGGGTATGTGCGCTCGAATAAGCTTTGCTTTTGTGTTGTTGTTTTTTTCAGTTTTCTTGGAGTCTGAGCAGGAGCCTCTTTTTTATTGTTGTAGAAGAAGAGAAGGAGAAAGTGTAAGATGGGACTGGGAGTGTTGACTGTCAGTAGTGTGGTGTATTAGCGCTGAGAGCAGTGGATCGCGGCGGAGAGGAAATAGAAAATAAGCAACGGGCAGAACAAATCAGTTAACATTGGAAGATTGCTTTTTAGCTTAAAATAAGGATACTCGTCGGCTCATCAAAGCATAACGGCAGCGATTCAGTTGCTGCACGTCAAGGAATGACACTTTGTTCGTCGAGCAAACGCAACGAGTGATGATCCGCGGAGTAAACAGCTCATTTCGCCGGTCACGTCGACGCCTGGACGACTGAATGCTGCGGCAGAGCTGCAGTCAGACCAGCCAATTTTTTTGGGGGTGTGCAATAAACTGTTATTTTGTTATCAGAAGCAAGTTTTGGAATGTTGTTTTATTGCACGAAAACATTTAGATGTTTGAGCTGTCACAAAAGAAAAAAATTGTCGTGTTAACGTCCAGGTTGTGGTTGAAATGTTTGTTTTACAAAAAGCTCATTTTTTACGTTGTTTTCCCCTCAGGAATTGGAATTTCGACAAAATTGAACTATATTCTAACGCTGATAACTAAAGAAGAAGAAGAAGAGAGTCTAATCTTTCTTTTAGTATGTTCCATGTTTATATAGCAATCGAACACAATATTCAGTGAGCCTTGCAAGATCAGTCAAAATCCAGTAAAACGGCTGGTATTGAGGAGGGGTTGCTTCAATGAAAATGGTTGGGGTTCAATGAGTGAACAAATTCCTAGTAATGTAAAATTTCTTCACTTACATGGCAATAAAACCCAATTCTGATTCTATGAATCAGGCGTGTTTGATGACGGAAACATCTAAAACCTGTGGGATTCCGGCCCTCGAGGACCAGGATTGGGGAAGCCTGTTCTAATGGTTTAGTTTCTGTAATGGTTAATGGACTGTATTATAAATCCTCTTAATGTTGGTCATCTGAGTCTCCGGCGATTTCCGTAATCCAGGTCTTGTCTTTCCGGAGGCCGTCTTTCAGGTGAAATTTCAGGACGAGCCTAAAATGCATTCAAACCTTTACAGGATCAATTTAAAGGTCTCATATTATTCAACTTTTCAACATACTAAAATAGTTTTCAAATGTGTAAAAGACATGTCTGTGATATGCATTCGTCAAAATTGACTTTGGATCTAATATTTTGCTGTCCCTAAATCAGCCAAAAAACGCTCTGTTCAAAACAGCCTGTTTTAGGGGTGTGTCACTTTTATGTAAATAGCTGCACCTGGCCACGCCTAGGCCATACCATGCTCTCTCGAAGGGGCAGTGATTTCGGTCATGGTAGCCATGTGCTAATGGCACGACTGGCCATGGAAGCACAAAAAAAGAAAAATAGAGACATGTCTTTTGCACATTTGAGAACTATTTTAATATGTGGAAAAGTGGCATAACGTTTTACCATAAGAAAAAGGAGCATAACGTTACTACAGAAACTATGTTGTAGTTTGTGATTGTTTAGGCAACGGTTATTTTGCAGTAACTGTTGTGAGTAGTGTACTGTAAATATAAAGTTTTTACAATGTTTTAGTGCTGTCAAAGTTAAAACGTTAACTAATTAATTAATAATAAAAAAAATCGCAATAATCAGATATTAACGCAGATTAATCACACTATTAATTTTAACCACAGATGATCCTTTAGCTGATAGTTATGTTAAAGGTAGCACAGTTTGTGTTCGAGCAATAAACATAAACAGTATGTTTACAAATTCTTGCAGCCAGTCGGGAGATATATTTGATTGATAATTTCGGTGCTCAGGCACCATCGGCTCTGTGTGTAGCACCGCTCGCTGCTACTGTCTGTCACACCGCGGTGAGGTTGTCCTGCCATTTCCTGTTTTATTTTGAAAATTCTGACTCCTCTCGTTTCAGGTCACTTGCCCTTCCTCGTGTGGTGTCAGTGTCAACCCTGATTCCTGATTGTGTCCACCTGTTTCCCATTACCCTCATGTGTTAAATGGTCTGTGTCTCCCCTGTCTTGTGCCTAAGTGTTTTCGTCAGAGCCACTAAAGCCAGTTACCGTCCACATCCTTGTTGCCCTGTACCTTGAGAGAACTTTGGTTTGTAACTTTGAATAGCCACAGTATTGTTTTAGTTAAGGAGTGATTTTGTTTTGATTGTAGTTTAGACTTCCTCCCTTTTGGAGCGCCTTTAGTTTAACCTTAAATAGCTTTTGTTTTTTCCCTCTCAATGAGGAGCTTTTGTTTTGTTTAATAAAAGCTGCTTCAGCCTCAACCTCTATCTCTGCGTCTGGGTTCTAAAACTACCACGTTGTGTCAGAACACTTAGGCCAGTATGGACCCAGCAGAGAGGGAGCAAATTGCCGCAGCAATGCGAGCTCAGGAAGCCCGTCTCTCCCAGCAAAAAGAGTTTCAGACAGCCATGGCAGCGCGAATAGTCCAGCTCACAGCACAGTTACAGGACGTTCAGGATCGCACCAATAGCCCTCCTGCTGTGTCAGAGACTCAATCAGCCATGCCAATTCCGCCCGTGCCGTATACCGGGTCGGGGATCAAGCTAGCCTCCCCTGAGCGATTCTCTGGGGAGCCAAGACAATGCAAGGCATTTTTGACTGACTGTGACATTCATTTTGAGTACTCCCCCCAGGCCTTTCCCACAGATCGATCCCGGGTGGCTTTCATGATTTCCCACCTGACTGGGAGAGCCAGAACCTGGACCACGGCAGAGTGGGCCCGCAGTTCCCCACTCTGCGGCTCCGTCACGGAATTCCGAGCCGCTCTTCAGAGGGTCTTTGATCCAGCCTGTTCCGACCGGGAGAAGGCCCGGCAGCTAAGCAGCCTGATACAAGGAAAGGACTCCGTGAGCGACTATGCCATCCGCTTCCGCACTCTCGCGGCAGAGAGTGGCTGGAACTCCACGGCTCTCTATGACGTCTTCCTCAAGGGCCTGGCGACGTCCATCCAAGAGCTGCTCATCTCAGTTGATCTGTCACCGGATTTGGACTCCCTCATCGCCCTTGCCATACGGACGGATCATCGGCTGCAGGAGGTGACGCAGAGCCGCGGTCGCCGGGCAAGGACGATGGAGGGATCCCCGCTCTTCCAAGCACCAGGTGTGTCAGCTCCTCTCGGTTCTTCGGCAGTTCAGCGCCAACCCGTTCCCTTGGGGCGAGAGGAGGAGCCCATGCAACTGGGCAGAGCGCGGCTTTCGCTGGAGGAGAGACTGCGCCGAAAGCTGGAAGGTCTGTGCTTTTACTGCGGTAACCGAGATCATCTCGTGGCCGCCTGCCCAGCCAAAAGGACCCAAACGGTGAGTCAAGTTACGACTCCAGTGTCGGTTCCACGAAAACTCACACCAGTAAGAATCATTCACCGCACCACTCCCACAGACCTCCATGCCCTGATAGATTCTGGGGCTGATGAGAGCCTGATAGACTGGGGGCTTGTGAGACATTTTGGAGCCAAGACTGAGCCACTAATTAAGCCCATTAAGGCTAGGGCACTAAATGGAAGTGAGTTATTTACCATTACACACATCACAGAACCCATCCAGCTCCAAGTTGGAAAACATAAGGAGCACCTAGTTTTTCATGTGTTTAAGTCTTCTTCACAGACTCTGGTCCTAGGACACCCATGGTTGTGTGAACACAACCCCCATGTAAACTGGTTGACTGGCGAAGTTCTGGGATGGGGGAAGAATTGTGTGAGCCATGGGGTTGGTTCGCCAATTCGAGAAGTGGACATCACGACTGTTAATCACATTTCTGTTAATTCCTTCACAGACTCTGAATACCCAAATTTGAGCATCGTCCCTTCTTGCTACCATCACCTCCAGGAGATTTTCAACAAGACCAAAGCCATGTCGCTCCCACCCCATCGTGCCTATGACTGTGCCATAGAGCTGGTTCCAGGTTCCACCATTCCCAAGGGACGCCTATATTCTGTTCCAGGACCAGAGAAGGCGGCCCTGAAGGAATACATCGAGACTTCCCTGAAGGCTGGACTGATTCGTCCTTCCTCATCACCAGCGGGAGCAGGTTTCTTTTCTGTGGGGAAAAAGGATGGTTCCTTACGGCCTTGTATAGGCTATAGCCTCCTTAATGACATTACAATAAAGAACCGCTACCCCCTTCCTCTCATGTCTTCCGTGTTTGAAAATCTTCAACAAGCTACGATCTTTACCAAATTGGATTTGCGCAATGCCTACCATCTCATTAGGATCCGGGAGGGGGATGAATGGAAAACCGGGTTTAATACACCTAGTGGCCATTACGAGTACCTAGTCATGCCCTTCGGTCTCACTAATGCTCCTGCGGTTTTCCAGGCCATGATTAATGACGTGTTGAGAGACTTTCTGGACCAGTTTGTGTATGTTTATTTAGACGACATACTTATATACTCGTCAGATCTAGCCACACATCAAATCCATGTTTCCAAGGTTCTTCAAAGACTGCTTGAGAACAAACTATATGTCAAGGCAGAGAAAAGTGTTTTTCATGCCAAAACCGTCTCCTTCCTGGGCTTTGTCATAGCCCCTGGGAAGGTACAGATGGATCTGGCTAAAACTAGTGCCGTGAGGGAGTGGCCCACACCTTATAGCCGCAAGAAGGTTCAGCAATTCCTCGGGTTTGCCAACTTTTACAGACGCTTCATCAGAGGGTTCAGCGAAATAGCTGCCCCTCTGCATGCCCTCACCTCCCCTCTGGTGAGGTTCAGCTGGTCACCGGAGGCAGATGCCGCATTTCAAGCACTCAAACAACGCTTTGTCACAGCACCAATCCTCACAATGCCAGATCCACAGCGGCAATTTGTTGTAGAAGTGGACGTGTCCAATGAGGGGATCGGAGCTGTCCTGTCTCAGCGTGCAGAGAAGGATGGAAAGATGCATCCCTGCGCCTTCTTGTCTCGACGACTATCCAAGGCTGAACGAAACTATGATTTTGGGGACAGAGAGCTTCTGGCTGTCAAGATTGCTTTAAAAGAATGGAGGCACTGGCTTGAGGGGGCGAAGCATCCGTTTGTGGTCTGGACCGATCACAAGAACCTGGAGTACATACGCAAAACCAAGAGACTTAACCCACGCCAGGCCAGGTGGGCGCTGTTCTTTAACCGTTTTTCCTTCTCTCTCACTTACAGGCCGGGGTCTCGTAACGTCAAGCCCGACGCCCTGTCCCGTCTCTATGAGCCCGAGCCTGCAGCTAAGGAACCAGAGACCATCCTTTCGCCGAACTGTGTGGTTGGAGCCGTGACATGGCAAATCGAGAGGGATGTTAAACAAGCAAACGGTGAGGCAACTCCACCAAATGGATGCCCGCTTAATAGACTATTTGTCCCAGTGCAGCTGCGCCCACAGGTGATCCATTGGGCCCACACCTCGCTTCTTTCCTGTCATCCGGGAGTCCGACGGACAATGTACGCCATCTCCCGACGATTCTGGTGGCCTTCCATGGAGCCGGAGGTCCGGGAGTACATCGAGGCCTGCTCGGTATGTGCCCGAAATAAGACATCCACCAGATCGCGCATGGGCCTGCTGCAGCCCCTTCCCATTCCTTCCAGACCATGGGCAGAAATATCCCTGGATTTTGTCACAGGACTCCCCATCTCCCGATGTAAAACCACAGTTCTCACTGTAGTCGACAGATTTTCTAAAATGGTCAGATTCATTGCCTTGCCTAAGCTTCCCTCAGCCAAGGAAACGGCTGAGGTCATGATTAACCACGTCTTTCGAGTTCATGGGTTCCCTAGAGACATTGTGTCGGACCGAGGGCCCCAGTTTGTGTCTCGTTTCTGGAGGGAGTTTTGCCGCTTAATCGGCGCCAAAGCCAGCCTAACCTCAGGGTACCACCCTGAGGCTAATGGCCAGTCTGAACGCCTCAACCAACAGTTAGAAACCGGTCTACGGTGCCTTGTCTCCCAGAATCCTGCAACGTGGAGCAAACACCTGGTCTGGGTTGAGCTTGCCCATAACTCCCTGCCTACCTCTGCCACAGGACTCACCCCATTCAAATGCGTTTTTGGCTACGATCCCCCCTTTTTTGCTAACCTGGAGTCTGAGGCCTCTGTTCCTTCTGCCCATGCCTTGGTCCGTCGCTGCCATCGCATCTGGGCAGCCGCTCGGCAGGTACTGGAGCGCCAGAGGGACAGAGGCAAGCGAGCAGCTGATCGGAAGAGGAGACCTGCTCCAGTATACCAGCCGGGGGATAAAGTGCGGCTGTCCTCCAAATACCTTCACTTGAAGGTGCCATGCCAAAAGTTGGCACCACGGTTTGTGGGCCCGTACCCCCGCTGTCCGTCTTCGCCTGCCTCGGTCCCTTCGTGTTCACCCAACGTTCCACGTTAGCCAAGTCAAGCCAGTCAGGGAGAGTTCCCTGGTTCCGGCTCCTTCGCCCCCGCCGCCTCCTGTGATTGTGGATGGGAGTCCCGTCTACAAAGTGAAGCGACTGCTGGCCGTCCGCAAACGGGGCCGGGGCAAGCAGATCTTGGTGGACTGGGAGGGGTATGGGCCCGAGGAGAGACAGTGGGTTCCTTCCCGCTTCATTATGGATGACTCTCTAATTGAGGATTTCTATAGGGATCATCCTGACCAGCCTGGGCCGTCAGGAGTCGGCCCTAGAGGGAGGGGTACGGTCACACTGCGGTGAGGTTGTCCTGTCATTTCCTGTTTTATTTTGAAAATTCTGACTCCTCTCGTTTCAGGTCACTTGCCCTTCCTCGTGTGGTGTCAGTGTCAACCCTGATTCCTGATTGTGTCCACCTGTTTCCCATTACCCTCATGTGTTAAATGGTCTGCGTCTCCCCTGTCTTGTGCCTAAGTGTTTTCGTCAGAGCCACTAAAGCCAGTTACCGTCCACAGCCTTGTTGCCCTGTCCCTTGAGAGAACTTTGGTTTGTAACTTTGAATAGCCACAGTATTGTTTTAGTTAAGGAGTGATTTTGTTTTGATTGTAGTTTAGACTTCCTCCCTTTTGGAGCGCCTTTAGTTTAACCTTGAATAGCTTTTGTTTTTTCCCTCAATGAGGAGCTTTTGTTTTGTTTAATAAAAGCTGCTTCAGCCTCAACCTCTATCTTTGCGTCTGGGTTCTAAAACTACCACGTTGTGTCACTATCCATGGCACATGCGCTCTTCATACACCAAATATAGCATCGCGCTATTTTCCTACTAAGCCATAGACGTCTATTAGACGCCTTGTCTAAGTTTGGACCAAAATTAACCCATCTATATTTGGTCTATATTTTAGCCCGAATCTAGACGACACAATTAATCAAGTAAATATTAAATAATAAATATTTTTTTTTACTGTAGGTTGCATAAATGATGGCAAAATTTTGGATTACTATGTTTTAAACAGTCACTGATTAATGTACAGTGTAGTTTATATTTAGACTTAAAAAAATATATATATTTTGTATGTGCATGTGTGCGTGCGAGTGTGAACTCATTAGTTCACCTAAAACCTATTAAAAATCCCATACCATTCACCTTAACCGAATACTTCAGAATCCAGCGGAAGGATCAAAGAAAAGAAAGGAAAGTGAAATCCAGCACCGACCAGACATTACCTACTACCCATCGGGTTACCAACCAGAGTCTTTCACCAACCCCAGAAACATCTAAATTCCAACAAATTAGGGAGACCTCAAGAGACCAAAGGAGAGACTGAGGAAAGGAAGGAAGGATAGATGAAGCAGAGTGAGATCCACAGATATCAGCCTCCACCGATTCAACGACCAGAGGAAGAAGCAGATTGTGTTTAATTTTCGATAGATGCTGGTGTGGTGGATCTGGCATGCATGAAAACCTCTTTCAAAGAGGGGAGCCGTCAACCCCGGCCAGGACAGAGCAAGCACAACCCCCCAGGGCCCCCCAGGCCACGGCAGCGCCAAGGGACAACCCCCGGGCCCACAGTGGCCACCGGCCGGAGAGCAGACCCAGGAGCCAGTAGCGCCCCCCACCCCAACGCGGCCCGCGATCCCCAACCCAACGCAGCAGGACGGGGCACGGCAGGCCCGCTAGACACCCCACCGGCCCACAGCCCCCATCCACCCCCGCCACCCACCACAACCCAGCCCCAGCCGCCCCCCCAAAAAAAGATAGAGAGAGCAATGACGATGACATGTTTAATCGGTAAGATTACCGAATGAACAATACTGAGCTCTCGCTAAAAAAAAAGAAAGAAATTTAGGTGTGTAATTTGACCGTTTTTGTTTTTGTTTGTTTTTTAATGTGTTGTGTAATGAGTTCAACAGTGGCAACAGGTGACTTGTCAAGTATTGTACATATTTCAAAACCCCCAGAGTAAAAGAGCATCTGTCTCAAAAACTGTCCGGATTCCACAAGGTACAGATTGAGTCACAGTAATCTTGATTATTGAAGTAATCACAACCATCTTGTGCTATCTTTGCATATTGATATTTTATTGGTCGTTTGAATACACTTATGTTAATCCCCTGTCAATTAAAAGCATATGTGAAATGCCTATATTGTAATTGCAATCTTCAATAGTGATGTTGCATTTATTGCCACCCAGAAATGATCCGGACAGGCCAAAACAAATCTTTTGGACCATACCTTTATTGAAAAAAAAAGTTACTTGATATGTACAACCAAATCAAACTACAACATATCCAAAAGCACACACAGAATGCCACATACTTTTTGTAATAAGGCAAATACTTTTTGTAATTGGAAAATGTTTAACACTTTCAACTAACATTTATTTCATTTTTCAAGAGCTAGGAAGAGGGTGTACAACTGTGTCATGATGGAAAACAGAAAGGAGGTATTTTATAAGGATTAAACTAATTTAATATTAATAATAATATATATATATATATATATATTTTTTTTTTTAAAAAGGTAATATCCGTGGTAATTAAAGTTATTCTGTCATTTTTATGTCTGTTTTTTCTCAGAGTTTCAGATGGTCGTTGTGGAGACCCTAATGTCCATCCTTGAGTGAGATGAGTTAAAGAGCCTCAACTCTTGGGGAGAAATCAAAGCTGAAAGTGGACAGTTGCCCATGAAAACTCTGGAGACATGATGTCCTGGGAAATTAGAAATTGGTGTATTTTTCTTCTTCTGCGTTTTGGTTTATGCATCCCAGGCAGGTATTGTCTAGATTTTTATTTTTTTTTAAACTATTTTTGTAATTTTGTATTAGACTTTGAGCCACTTATCCGCCCCAATTTTAAAACAAAACAAATGTTTATATTATATTGGTAACATTGTATATTTTTTTTCATTGCAATATGTTTAAAAATGTGAGAATTAAAATATTATATTGCTTTCACATTCAAATGTTTGTGATGGTTGAATAATGTTTTAAAAACAATTTATTGATTGAGATTTAAGTAGGATAGTTTAGTCAATGTCAACATAATGAGATGTATTTATATCCAGTAGTAAAATAAGCATGACATTAGTGTTACTGAAACCTAATTAAAAGTTCCAAAAACATGTGATGTGAATTGTCATCCTGGAACTACATCAAGGTAAGGATCACGGGTCAAATTTGGTCCCTTGTTTAGACAACCTTATTTAACATTCAATTTTGACAACTTTAATTTCCTTTAATATTGGTTTGTTGTGAGTAATACATGTTCAACAGACATATATACAACATCTAATGGAGTTTAAATTTGGTATAAAAGTGAACATATAGCAAACGTCTAAATTTAGATGTCTTTAAATAGACGTCTATTAGCAGTTATTTAAACGTCTAAGATTAGACGAGGCGTATACAATTGGTATAAAAATAAACGTCTAGAAAACATCTACATTTAGACGTCTATAAATAGATATTTATTAGCGGTTATTTAAACGTCTAAGAATAGACGAGGGGTCTAAGTTAGACGTCCAAAAAAACATTCATTTTTAGACCAGTTGTAGACCGTTTAGCCTAGATGTCTAAGTACCATTTAGACGTCAATTAGACGTCTTTAAGATCGAAAAATGCTTGGTGGGTTAGTACATTACAGAAGCTCTAATGTAGGGCTTACACTGTATTTCATGAGAAGCAGTCGTCAGTAGTAAAACATACAGCGATATCTCTTCGGCTCGGAGGTCGCCATCGTGAATTTTCATATGATCCCAAACACGTGATCAACACAACTGTAAGCAGCTATGCCAACAGCGCCCAGTGTGCATAGAACATAGCCATCCGCACCCGCAGCCGAAGTTGCAGCGCCGACGATGTGTGAGTTAGGCTTAAGTGTATTGTGTTAAATTAAAAGGAGCCCTTGCGTCCACCAGAGACTTAAATAAACGAGTGCTCGAGGCAGGAAAAAGCCCTTGAGGATTTTTCATACTGAAGGTACTCAATTTACTCGACTCGTTTCACCCCTAGAGTTGAAACTCTTTCTGACAGGGGACTCTGCCAGATGTTCCCAGCAAACCGGCACAATGTTTGACAGCACTTCCCCTGTCCACCCAAGTCTCCAAAACATGTGGCCGCAAATCCGTTGACACGACTACAAAGTCGATCATTGATCTGCGGCCTAGGGTGTTCTGGTGCGTCTCGAAGGAAAAAGTAATCTAGTTATGGCAATAAAAGTTGGTGTTTTTTTTGCAGTGTAAGAAGAGTATATACCGGTGAATAATGTTAAAATGCTTCTCTGTATACATTCCTGAAGCGTTTTGTATGAATAGCCGTTCTTTTGAGTAATAAGAGTGCTGCGATTAGTGTGCTAATTAGCATTAGCAATGGCACTTTCCATTGTGTGTTAACCTTGAGCCTGCAATGTTTGGGAAACAAGCTAAACAAAGTGTGTTTGCATTTAAGTGTACACTATGTGTAATTTTCTTTGTTTTGTGTGTTTAGATTACTGTACTGTATTGTGTTGAGTTATTCAAATAAATACAAGTAAGCAAGTCATCAAATGCACCACCAGCCCCCTGAAAACAATCTTCTGTTTCAATTTAATTATAACTGTTTAGATTTAGTCAGAACGGTGTAAACTCAGTAAAGATTGATGAGTGAAGATTCGTCCCTCTAATTATCTGGGAAAATAAATGTGTTGGGAGGTTTCCTGTGTATATCTGAGGATTTTTGTGATTAAGTGCTGTCAAGGTCTTGTTTGCTTTCTCTGTCTTCCTTCTCGGGTTGAACTAAAATATGGTGCTGTCAAAGTTTTATCTACTTTATCCGTCTTTCGTCCATGATTCACACGCTGAGGGATTGAAGGAGGGGTGAGCTGCATCCTGTGGGAGGCTTGTACTATTTTTTTCATTATTGTATAAAAATGCTGTGAGTTTGCTGTAAAGACACACACTGAGAGAAATCACTGATTGAGTGAGCTAGGCTGTGTCTCAGAAATTTCTGATAATAAAACCTTCGAAGGAAAAAACTGTTCACATGATCTCAACTCTGATTCTGAAAACAATTTTACGAACATGCAGAAAACATGATCGTTTTCTAACAGATGGTGCCCCCGACGTGCCGGTTAAAGGGTTTCCGACAGACGGAACTTCTGGCGCCTAATTAATTGTACGGCAAGTGGACACGTTTATCCACGTAGGGAAATTCTGTCTGTTTCGGACCGCTGCAACCGGTTTTCGTCTTCTAAAATTTTGACTAAATTGTACATGAGATCTGAGTGAACAGGTAGTAGTAGAGTTTAAAGTACAGGTTTGTTTAGTTCCGTTACGGAATCTGAGATTATTATTATTTCCTCTTCACCCTGCACCCTTTGTCTCGTTTATCTCTCCCCTCTCCCTTCTACTTCTTTGGGGAGACAGAAAAAAAATCCCTCTAGGAATTGGGAACGTACTATCGCTATCCAATCCGCTATGTCGTCACCTCGAGCCGCCGCAGTTGTGTGCTGGTTGTGACGTAACGGACCATCAATAGCGAGCGTTAACTAAAAAAACACAATTGGGCCAATTTCTGCCAAAGTATATAACATTTGATAAAACCACTATCATTACTATGGCATTCAATAAATATGAGCATACTTACATTTACGTGTCTCCTGCATTTTATTTCCTGGTGTCGACATTACTTTCGCCATTGGTGTTGCCGAGGGTGTGTGACTCTAGTAAGGGAGAACCGAGGGAGGTCGGGATCTATCTTCGTGAAAAGGGACCTGCAGCCCTCGTCTCTAACCCTCCCCCTACATTTTACGGATAATTGGGAAACTCCTTTGTCCGCGTGAATTCACATTCATAAGGGGGAGGGACGAGATGAGGGGTAAGGGGCGGTATTTGGATTGTCTGTTGTTTATTAAATGTTCGAGGTTGACTGAACCTGACAGTAAGCGGGCATAAGTGTTTTTCACAGGACAGCAACGATAAACACCATCCTGAAAAACGTCCAGGTGAGGATGTACTTCCTGTGGTTGATGAGGAAGCATGTTCTGCCACTGCGTGTTCCAAGGAATGTTCTGCCAACTGCTGAGCCAGCAATCATTGAATGACTCCTTCGCTCATCGATCACAGTCTGGTTTGGTGATGCCACAAAGAACAGTTAGGACTACCGAGAAGGTCATTGTTACCCCACAACCTTTTCTTGAGGGCTTGCACTGTAAAATAACTAAGACAAGAGCAGGCAAGACACACCACATACTAGTCACCTCTTCAATGTCCTTCCCTCTGGTAGGCACAATCAAACGACAGCTACGTATGTAATTACGGTTCTATGAGTCCCAAACGACCGTCAGGTGGTGGTGCTGAAACAGCACGGAAATCCCCCTGGTTGGGTGTACGGAAACACGCCATAGCATCCAAATAAGAGCGGAGCGCCCTCACAGGACAACAAAGACTTGGAGCGTCATCCCCATCCGTCGACGGCAGAGCAAAACAAGCGAGACGAATAGGGTGGTTGGCTTACCTTGACACTAGACCGGAGAGCCCACAGTCTGGGTAGAACGAGCTGCAAAACGGCTGGGCAATGGTACGTATTCCACAGCTGACTCTGCCCGGACCACGTGCCGCTCCATCTTTTATTCGTTAACAAAAAGTTGTGAGCGTGAGAAACCGGGCTGTCCAAGCCCTCTCCCAGACACTCTCGAAAACATGTTTGCGAAGCAGGGAAGACTGTAGTATAAACAAGGTATTCACTCCCAGGCTGATTCCGCCCTTTATTTACAAATTGTTGGGCACCTGGATTTGTACAACAGTTAAGGACAACAACATATCCTTATATAAGAGGTTACATGAGGACATATCAAACCATGGTTATGTACCCCGCCTACTGCCCGAAGCCAGCTGGGATAGGCTCCAGCGCCCCCCGCGACCCTTGTGAGGACAAGCGGTTAAGAAAATGGATAGATGGATGGATAAAACAAAGGACATTTTCGTAATAATAAATAATTATTATATAAGTATATAAGTTTTAGTTCTTGTAAACATAATATGCAGTTTCAGTTAGTTCGTTTTTTAAAAATCATTTTATTTTTTTTGTTAACATTTTTTGGGGGTTAGTTTTAGTTTTTTCATTAGTTTTTGATATCTAAAATAACCTTGAACTTATACAAACTAAAACTATCAAACAAAAACATGCAATTTTTTTGGGGTGGGGGTTAATTTTACACATCCCTATGTGACAGCACCGTATTTATTGTAGCATCAGCACTTTGTATATTTGCATAACTGTTGTTTATCACTATTCCACAACACTAGATATTTTAAAGAGCTCTGGAAATCTGCAGTATTTTCACAGTTGTTGCTCATAATGTTCATAATCACTACACTACTGGTCACTTAAAATGGTGTGCTGACTATCTGCATCTTTACCATAATCATTGCATCATAATTACTGCACTACTGGTCACTTCATTTTGCCCTCTGCGTAGTTTTCATAGCCGTCATTGTTCGCTGCGAACGCATTTATAGTATCCTTACATTGCTTAATGACTCTGTATTTATGTGTTACATCCTAAATGTTCTTTTTGCTGTGGTTGCTTGTTGCGCTAATTCTAGAGTGGCTCTAACTACCAGAGAAAAATTGCTCATATTTTTACATACTTGGCCAATTAAGATGATTCTGATTCAGTGTCCAATGGCAACAAAATGGCGTTTGTATTCTCAGTTTGATTAGCCCCAGGTCTTTGTAATGACCGCCGAGGGTGTGCTCTGCTGAGGCTGGGCTTTGTGGTGGCCACAGCCCACAATGATGCACCCTATGCAAGCCATGGCAGAATTAGTTGGTGGGACTGTTACAGTCGTTGTCCACAAGAGATGTCCTAAAATGCCCAAATATTTCTAAATAATAATAATAATAATAATAATAATAATAAATACATAAATAAATAATACAGCCCGGACAACACGTTGATTGTGTGTGTACATGTGTGTGTAGACAATCCCAAAATGAAATATTGGTGGAAATGTGCAGAAAAGCATTTATTGCTAATCATGTCTAAAATTAACTGCTGAGCTACCGAATCAATACGTGTGTTTTAAGCCCCACGCCTTTCCTGTGACTTTAACATTAACCTTCCATTAACCATTACACAAGAGTTTGATCACACATCAGTCAATAATGTTAATTTAAAAAATATTTTTTTAGAGATGGTGTTTTCATATTATGGTAAAGCAACAATCTATTGGATGGGCTATTTAAAACTGTAAAAGCTCTTTCAGTACTAAGTATTTCATGCTGAAATGAATTATGATTCTGAATGTGTTTCTTAGCAATAATCTGATGGAGAGGTCATTCCCTTTCAGATTGGTGATACCAAAGTGATGGAAGTGTCCTCTGTCTTGCCTTAACCTTCCACTGTAATTTGGCCCAGTGGAATATAACAAATAGTGGACATAATTGAACATTAGTACCCTGATGATTTCTGGCAGTGTTAGCGAGGATTCTTCCAGGTCAACATTTATGTCACTTAAAGGGAAAAATGGTACTAATGTTGCTCTTTGATCTCAGTTAAACGATAATAGAGGTCACAAATGAGTCTTTCAGGAAAGTAACTCAGAAAGAGTAACCTAGATATAATGTATCATGTCCGACATTAAAGTCTTACAGCATGTAGAATATGTCTACAAAGCAGACTGTGAGGAAAATATTTGATCTAAATTTTATATAAATTTATATACAAGTGGTGACTTTTATGTGAATATTCGAAGCTGTTACATAATTTTGATTGTAATCAGTACTGAAGTTGTATCCGCTTAACTGCTTTAAAATATGGTGCTAAACAGAGCTGATGAACTGTTTTCATTGTTTTTTCAATATTTACAGCAATAATAAAATAATTTTAATGTAAGGAAGAAAAGCGCTATATAAATGAAGTACCATTTACCATAATATCAGGTGAACTTTCAAGAACAAATTTTAATATTGTCACGGTCATATATTTATACCGCATATAAATTGACACCGTTTCTATTGTGTCAAAACAAATGTTCTTGTTAAAACATGGAAGTTCAAAACTATTTACTAGAACTTGTAGGTAAAAAAAAAAGCATATCTTTAAAAAATATATATATTTTTTTAATGTGTTCCTCAGCATTATCTAAATGTGGATGAACTTAATCTTCTTATCTTTTTATCCTGTCAGAAAAAAAGAAAAGAAAAAAAGCCACATGATTTTAGCACAATTTACTGGCATCCTGAAAAATGTTAACGCGCAATTATGGTGTCAGACAGCAGGAAGATAAGGGTTTGGCTCACCAAGGGCTCTTTGACAGGTGCATTGTGGGAAAATTGATTCTTACATAGGGGGTAAGTGAATTGTCATTACCCATCTGTTTCTTGTGACACATGGCTGGGTGCCTTACAATTTGTTACAACAGTTTGGAATTGGCCTGCCACCTTTTCCGCGTCTTGCGTCCGACTCTCCAGATTAGAAGGGAAAGAGTGAAAGCCTTCTCTTCATAGTTCAAGAGCTCAGCTTCTGAGGGGTTACACATCAGTCATGCTGGGGGTGAAGTTGAGCAGAAAAATGCACCCATGATAAATGTTTGCGCTTTATCCCTGCCTGCTTATTCAGACATCAAAAGTTAGACAAGCAGAGAGGAAGGAAAACTGAAAGGGGCCTGGGGGTTGGACAGGGAAAGCGCTATATTTGGAAAGCTTGTCATTGTAAAAACCATCACAAGGTAGAAATCAATATAATATCTGTTGCCTCCATTAGCTTGATTAAAAAGAGCAGTGGAGGAAGGGGGCTGGGAGATTCTGCGGGCTTAACAAATGTATTCAATGAATTATAACAGGGAGCTTTTTGGCTGTTAAAATAAGACAAATGAAAGAGGACAGTGTTGTCTGTCTGATTTTTCAAGACCCAGAGGGTGGTCCCATCAGAACAATGTTGCTCATACAGAATGGCACTGAGAGAGTCGATAAATACAAATTGTTTGTCATCTGCTACTTAACAAAAAAAAAAATACTACTAATAATAATAATCAATGGAGAAGTGTCTATGCACAGCCGCCAATGTCAGGTGCTGGTGGGCAGCAGGAACTCGTGTATGACAACCAGAAAAAAGTCTCCCCCGCAAACTGACAGAACTTCACTTCAAGAGTTTATTTGAGGGAAACAACACATTTCACGCATTGTTAATAATAATAATAATAACTAGAGCTGCGAGCAGCTATAAAAGGGCCCTCACAACCCTGGCCACGTTGAGATACTTGCACATTGGGGTACTGTCATGACAAGAACCCTCTAAAATATAAATGTTTTTGTCAGGGCAACTTTGTTGTACGCCAATGGCTGTTACTGTTACGATCATGGAGTGGAGGACCCAAATGCAGGAAAGTAGGAGAGCCACGGCACGGATGCTGGTAACTTAGTTTTAATCAAAAATACGAAAACACAAGATCACGCCCGAGGGCGGATAAAACAGCGAGTAGTGTGGGATACAGAGTAGATCCACGGAGAAACGCTACTAGTCAAAACACTCGTGGTGTCCACAGCACCTGGAAAGATTGCACCTAGAACAGTAGCAGAATCACAACGTCAGGTCTGGTGAGTAGCGTCACGGAGTAATAACCCGACACTCCTTGCTGTTTCTGCCAGGCTTTTATTTCGGCCTGATGAGCTAATGGGCAGCAGGTGTGTTTGGCAGGATCCGCCCTCCAGCTGTTTCCCCAGCAACTGCAAGGGAAAACAGAAACAGCTGACCCCAATCATGACAGTACCCCCCCACGAACAGACGCCCCCAGGCGGACCACCTGGCAGAGAAGGGTGCGATGAATGGAAGTCACGGACAAGCGATTGGCCCAGAATCCAGGAGCGGGAGATCCACTGGCGGTCCTCGGGACCGTACCCCTCCCAGTCGACCAGGTACTGCATCCCCCTGCTACGCTTTCGAGAGTCCAGTATGGCCCTAACCGTGTAGACAGGCTGCCCGCTGATGACCCGGGGAGGCGGTGGGGGCGCGGCCGGCGGACATAGTGGGCTGGCAGAGACAGGCTTGAGTAAGGACGTGTGGAAGACTGGGTGCACCTTGGGCGTGGGGGGCAGGTTGAGCCGAACTGCCACCGGGTTGAGTCAACTTCAAACGGGCCGACAAACCGAGGCCCCAGCTTCTTGGAACTCCCAGCTAACTGTAGGTCCCGAGTGGAGAGCCATACCTTCTGTCCCGGTTGGTAGGAAGGCGCTGGGATCCGGTGCCTGTCCGCGAGTCGCCTGTTGCGGGCCATTGTACGGCACAGGGCTTTCCTGGCGTCCTGCCAAACCCTGCGAGCCCGGCGGAGGTGGACATGGACCGAGGGAATGGCAACCTCGCCCTCCTGGGAAGGGAACAAAGGGGGTTGATAGCCATAGGCAGTGTTGAACGGGGACAAACCTGTGGCAGAGCACACGATGGTGTTGTGGGCGTATTCGATCCATGGAAGGTGGGACGCCCACGAGGAAGGATGCTGATGGCACACACATCGGAGCGCCGCCTCCAAGTCCTGGTTAGCTCTCTCCGTTTTCCCATTTGATTGGGGGTGATAGCCCGAAGACAGGCTAGTTGTAGCTCCCAAAGATTCGCAGAATGCCTTCCACACCCGGGACACAAACTGAGGCCCCCTATCGGAGACGAGGTCGGATGGGATCCCGTGGATCCTGAATATGTCCCTTATCAGGATATCCGCTGTTTGCAAAGAGGTGGGCAATCTGGGTAGGGCGATAAAGTGCACCATCTTTGAGAACCGGTCCACCACAGTAAGGATCACAGACTGACCGTTGGAAGGTGGTAGCCCGGTAACAAAGTCCAGCGCCAAATGCGACCAAGGACGGTGGGGAATGGGCCGGGGGCGGAGCTGACCGGCTGGCATACGGCGAGAGGGCTTATTTCGAGCATACACTGTGCAGGATGTGACATATTCTTTTATGTCCTTGCGTAGCCCTGGCCACCAAAACCTCTGTGCTATTAGGGACAGCGTTCGACCAACCCCAGGATGACATGCCACCTTTGATGCATGCCCCCACTGCAGCACCTCTTGACGAAGGTGTGTGGGTACAAACAACTTATTTCCAGGGCGCGTTACCGGGGTCTGCGTGTTGCCAGTTGCTTCCACCACCTTCCGCTCTACCTCCCACTGGAGGGCCCCCAACACTCTGTTCTCCGGCACGATCGTTTCGGGTGGAGACCCCTCGGCGGCTGGACCGTGCATGCGGAACAAGGCAGCCGGCATCTTGGTCGGTAAGTGATGACATAATCAAAACGTGTCAAGAACAGGGCCCAGCGTGCTTGACGAGGATTTAGTCTCTGAGCGGACCGGAGGTACGACAAGTCTTTGTGGTCCGTGAAGATCTGGAAGGGTTCCGCCGTGCCCTCCAGCCAGTGCCTCCACTCCTGCAACGCAAAAATGATGGCCAGCAGCTCACGGTTGCCCACATCGTAGTTGCGCTCCGCCTGGTTGAGCCGACGAGAGAAGAAGGCACAGGGATGTAGCCTCTGGTCAACTGGGGACCGTTGGGACAACACCGCCCTCACTCCCGTCTCTGAAGCATCAACCTCGACAACAAATGGAAGAACCTCGTTAGGGTGTGTCAAGACCGGTGAACGTGAGAATAATAATTTTAATTTAACAAAAGCGGCCTCGGCCTGCTGAGTCCAAATAAACTGAATCTTGGTAGATGTAAGCCTTGTCAGAGGTTCCGCTTTCATGCTAAAGTTGCGGATGAACCGACGGTAGAAATTAGCGAACCCCAGGAACCTCTGCAAGTGCTTTCTTGATGTAGGAGTTGGCCTCTCGACCACGGCCTGGATCTTGGCCGGGTCGGCTCTCAATTGACCCTTCTCCACAATATATCCGAGAAACTGGACCGAACTGGTGTGAAACGCACACTTTTTTGCTTTCACGTATAGCCGGTTTTCCAGCAGTCGCTCCAAAACCAGCCGAACGTGTTGCCGATGTTCTGCTAGGTTTCTAGAGAAAATCAAAATGTCGTCAGGGTAAACAAAACAAAAGTGGTTAAGCATGTCACGCAAGACATCATTAATGAAACACTGAAATACTGCAGGAGCGTTTGAAAGGCCAAAAGGCATAACTAAATACTCAAGATGCCCAATGGGTGTTTTAAACGCTTTTTTTCATTCGTCGCCCTCCCTTATCCTAACCAGATGGTAGGCACTGCGAAGGTCTAATTTGGTAAACACCGTAGCAGAATGTAATGGTGCAAATGCTGACTCCATTAGCGGCAATGGGTATTTGTTTTTAATTGTTATGTCATTCAAACCACGGAAATCGATGCAAGGGCGTAGCGTATTGACTTTTTTCTCAACGAAGAAAAATCCTGCCCCTAGCGGCGATTTGGAAGGCCGAATAAGCCCGGCAGCCAGCGACGTTGTGACATATTCCTTAAGGGCTTGAAGTTCCGGCTTGGCTATTTGATACAGGCATGTACTAGGCAGCGGTGCGCCAGGAACCAATTCTATCGCACAATCATAAGGTCGATGCGGAGGGAGAGATAAGGCCCGGTCTTTACTACAAACTTCCCGTAAATCGTGGTATTCTGCTGGCACATTTTCCAGGTTAATCGGTTCCATTGTTGCTTTAGCTGGGCCACAGTGGTAGTTTACCGCTGACTGCAGGCAATGTGAGTGACAAAACAAACTCCATCTCCCTAACCTAGGCATGCCCCAGTTTATGTCAGGGTTGTGCCTAGCCAGCCAAGTCAGATCCAGGACCACTGGGGCTGACCGGGAGGGCATAATGAAAAACTGTCTAGTCTCCACGTGATTTCCCGATAAACGCATCTGTAGACTCTCCGTTCTATGCGTAATCACCGCCAAGAGGCGCCCATTGAGGTCATACATTTCCTTGGTTTTCTCAAGTCTAACCACCGGACATTTCAAGATGTTGCCAATTTTCGGGTCGACAATACAATCATCCGCCCCAGAGTCCACCAAAGCCGTCATCTTTACATTCACCCCACCCCATGTCATTTCTCCTGACAATTGTAGCCTTTTAGTGTCCAAATGGCTATTGGGTCACATGATCCCGTGGGCTGGGAGTACTCACACTGGTTGGTGCGTTGGGGTTGAACGGTTGTGGCTGGATCGGGTGCGACATCCCGAGGTCTATCAGGCCGCCTCCAACATGTGGCCGATTGGTGTCCGGGCCGACCACAATATCGGCACACCTGATTTCTCCACCGGTTCCTGCGTTCCGCCGCGGAGAGCCGTCCTCCCCCCAGCTGCATAGGCTCGATGCGATCTCCAGCAGGAGGGCGTCGCCACGAAGCGTCGGGAGGCGAGGCGCCGAAGAAGCGCCCCGCGGACATGGTTGAAACCAGCTGAGCAGCCGTGTCTGCTGCCTTAGGTCGTCGCTCCTCCTTCCGTTCCTGCTGCCGCTGCCGCTCCCGCAACCTGTTGTTCAGACGGATGGCCATGTTGATGAGTTCCTCCAGACCGGACGTCTCGTCCCGTGACGCCAGCTCGTCCTTGATTCGTCCCCGCCGGAAAATCCCACACAGCGCCGCTTCGTCATAACGGCTCTCGGCGGCCAAAACCCGGAAGGAGATAGAGTATACCGCCACGGACAAGTCGGCTTGCTGGAGGTCCAGCAAGCGGCTGCCCGCTTCCTTCCCTTTTACTGGGTGGTCGAAGACGTTTCTAAGTTCCGCCAGGAAGGCAGGCAATGACGCTCGGAGCTCCGGATTGGCTTTACTGACTGCCATCGCCCATAATGCCGCCTGGCCGGAAAGTAGGCTCATTACGAAGGCGACCTTGGCGCCATCGTTCGGGAAAGTGTGCGGCTGTTGATCGAGAACCAGGCTACACTGGTGAATGAATTGGTCTCCAGAGAAGCGGGGAGGATGGGGAATATTGGGTTCCCAAAGAACAAAGTTACCAGCTGATTGGGACGCGGAGGAGACAGGTGACGCCCCGGCTGGTCGTAAGCCATCCGCGGCCGTGGAGTCCGACCTCCGCTCCACCTTCAAGGTGAGCGACCCGATCTGGGCGGTTAGCGTTGACATTGCCTCCTTCAGCTCGCGGAAATATTGCTCGTGCTTTCCAAGTAAGCGCCCATGGCTGGCCATGGCCTGGCACAGGCTGTTGGGGTCTGCGTGGTCCATTCTGGTCGGGTTATTCTGTTACGATCATGGAGTGGAGGACCCAAATGCAGGAAGGTAGGAGAGCCACGGCAGGGATGCTGGTAACTTAGTTTTAATCAAAAATACGAAAACACAAGATCACGCCCGAGGGCGGATAAAACAGCGAGTAGTGTGGGATACAGAGTAGATCCACGGAGAAACACTACTAGTCAAAACACTCGTGGTGTCCACAGCACCTGGAAAGATTGCACCTAGAACGGTAGCAGAATCACAACGTCAGGTCTGGTGAGTAGCGTCACGGAGTAATAACCCGACACTCCTTGCTGTTTCTGCCAGTCTTTTATTTCGGCCTGATGAGCTAATGGGCAGCAGGTGTGTTTGGCAGGATCCGCCCTGCAGCTGTTTCCCCAGCAACTGCAAGGGAAAACAGAAACAGCTGACCCCAATCATGACAGTTACAAATGTCTACAAATTTCCGCAGCTCTCGGTGAAACGTACAACTGGGAATTCTTCTTTAAGAAGGAATTGTGAAATGCAAAATATGATGCCCCATCTCTGGGGGACTTCCTGTTAGGTTTAGCATATGGCACCAAAATACTTTTTTGTAGGTTATGGGCTGTTAGATATGTGTCCAAAGTTTCATACCTCTAAGTGATTTGTACAACCGGGAATGCTTCGTTAAGAAGGAATTTTAAAACACAAAATTTGATGCTTTGCCCCGTCATATAATACGTCGAAAACTGTTAATTTAACGCTTTCTAAAGCGCAAGGTTGATAAAATGTTGAGTCAACGTTTGCTTTTCAACCATAAATCACACAATATCAATGTTGGTTCAACCACCATCTAAATCCGAATGTACATGCATTATTTGGTTAATTTTATATTAAATTCCAAAGTTTAAATTATATAGAAAGCACAAGGTTGATAAAATATTGAGTAAATGTTTGCTTTTCAACTATAAATCACACAATATCAATGTTGATTCAACTATCATCTAAATTAGAATCTACATCCATCCATCCATCCATCCATTTTCTTACCCAATTGTCCTCACAAGGGTCGCGGGAGGCACTGGAGCCTATCCCAGCTGGCTTCGGGCAGTAGGCGGGGTACACCCTGAACTGGTTGGCAGCCAATCGCAACTTTTATACCAAATTTAAACTCCATTAGACGTCGTATAGATGTCTGCTAAACATATATTATTCACAACAAACTAATATTAAAGGAAATTAAAGTTGTCAAAATTGAATGTTAAATCAGGTTGGACCAAATTTAACTTGTGATCCTTACCTTGATGTAGTTCCAGGATGACAATTCACATGACGTGTTTTGGGAATTTTTAATTAGCTTTCCGTAACACTAATGCCATGCTTATTTTACCACTGGGCATAAATGCATCTCTTGATGTTCACATTAACCAAACTATCATACTTAAATCTAAATCAATAAATTGATTTTCAAACATTATCCAACCTTCACAAACATTTGAAAGTGACAACAATATATTTTTTATGTCTTCACACATTTTTAAACATATTGCACTGAAAAAAAAAATATATATATTTCCGATATAATATAAACATTTGCAAATGCATGGGATGCATAAACCAAAACAGAAGAAAAAGAAAAAAATACACCTATTCCTAATTTCCCAGGACATCATGTCAGAAGTCTCCAGAGTTTTTATGGGCAACTGTCCACTCAGCTTCGATTTCTCCCCAAAAGTTGAGGCTCTTTAAGTCATTAGGGTCTCCACAACGACCATCTGAAACTCTGAGACAAACAGACATAAAAATAACAGAATAACTTTATAATAATATATAATAATAATAACGGATATGAATTTTTTTTGATTATTAAATTCATTCAATCCTTATAAAATACCTCCTTTCTGTTTTCCGTCACGGCACATTTGTACACCCTCTTCCTAGCTCTTGAAAAATTAAATAAATGTTAAAAGTTTAAAGTTTTAAATATTTTCCAATTTCAACAAGTCTTTGCCTTAATTACAAAAAGTATGTGGCATTCTGTCTGCGATTTTGGATATGTTGTAGTTTGATTTGGTTGTACATATCAAGTATTTATTTATTTATTTAATAAATAAAGGTATGGTCCAAAAGATTTGTTTTGGCTTGTCTGAGACGTTTCTGGATGGCGATAAATGCACCATCACTATTGAAGATTGCAATTACAATATAGACATTTCACATATGCTTTTAATTGACAGGGGATTAACATAAGTGTATTCAAACAACCAATAAAATATCAATATGCAAAGATAGCACAAGATGGTTGTGATTACTTCAATAATCAAGATTACTGTGACTCAATCTGTACCTTGTGGAGTCCGGACAGTTTTTGAGACAGATGCTCTTTTACTGGGGGGTTTGGAGTTTGTTGGGCGAGGAGGAAAATAAATATGTACAATACTTGAGAAGTTACCTGTTATCACTGTTAAACTCATTACATAACACAACACACTTTTAACTTGTGAAGTGCTTTGTCTTGGAATTTGATTCCCAGGTGATCATAAAAAAAGGTAAATTGCACATTTTAATTACATCATCAGATAGTCGTTACAGCAAATAAAAACCTACTTTTAGGCATCCAACTTCTTCAAATCCCACTGGAACCAGGGTTCACTATTGGGCATAACAAACAAACAAAAAAAGTTCTGTTCCGTTCCGTCTTCAATTCCGCTTATCCGGGGTCGGGTCGCGGGGGCAGCAGCTTTAGCAGGGAAGCCCAGACTTCCCTCTCCCCAGCCACTTCAGCCAGCTCCTCCGATGGGATCCCAAGGCGTTCCCAAGCCAGCCGTGAGACGTAGTCTCTCCAGCGTGTCCTGGGTCGTCCCCGGGGCCTCCTGCCGGTAGGACATGCCCGGAACACCTCCCCAGGGAGGCGCCCAGGAGGCATCCGAACCAGATGCCCCAGCCACCTCAACTGGTTCCTCTCAATGTGGAGGAGTAGCGGCTCGACGCTGAGTCCCTCCCGAATGACCGAGCTTCTCACCCTATCTCTAAGGGAGAGCCCGGCTACCCTGCGGAGGAAACTCATTTCGGCCGCTTGTATCCGGGATCCTGTTCTTTCGGTCACGACCCACAGCTCGTGACCATAGGTGAGGACAGGAACGTAGATCGACCGGTAAATCGAGAGCTTTGCCTTTCGGCTCAGCTCCTTCTTCACCACAACGGACCGATACAGCGTCCGCATTACTGCAGACGCTGCACCGATCCGTCTGTCGATCTCCCGCTCTAACCTACCCTCACTCGTGAACAAGACCCCAAGATACTTGAACTCCTCCACTTGGGGCAGGACCTCATCCCCGACCCGCAGAGGGCACTCCACCCTTTTCAAACAAACAAACAAAAAAAGTGAAATTACTTATCTAAATTCCATTGCCATACCATCAGAAAATCTCAACTTTGACATCTACATTTACTGTTTGATTTTATTTATTTTTCAATAATAGCTACAGCTGTTTTTGAATGCCGGTGTCGGTACCAGATGTGATCGGGCTGCTAGATTGTATCGGGGTCGCTTACAGATGATGTCACACTACAGGATTGGCTGAAAATTGCCCGTTTACAATTATTCAATAAAGTTATATGAAAACATTGATGGTAAAACATTAGAAAGAAATTAATAAAGATATCATTGAAATAACAAAATGTATGGACTAAAATTGTGAAAACGTGAATAAACCTAAGAATATAGAGCAGGATACTTTAAGATTGAAGAAATAATAAAATCCTTTGAAATGCCTTCGCGCTTGTCGTGACATCACTACTGCAGCACTAATGAAATGTGTGATTCACTTTGGTTTGGTTTCTTTTTTAGCTGTTCACACATCATAATACATCACAAAAACAGTCTTAATAATTGTAGCAATAATTGATGTTGTCTTTTGGACGAATTAGTAATTTGATCAGCACTTGAGGAAGTCGTAATTTCCCCCAATCGCTTATAGGGGCACCACGTTCTGTTTACGTTGAGGTTGGAGAAACACAACGAATAAAATCCAAATTCTCGTTTATTTATTCATAATCTGAAGTTGCCACATTCAAAGTTTGTGGTTCTTTGTATTACTAAAATAATTACTAATCACACAAGCACGATTGAGACTGAACTAGATTTTAAACAAAACATTTATTTACTACGGTCACACATACAGAATCACAACACTGTCTACCTAACTATCATACGGTGGAAAAAAATATAAAATAAAATAAAAGTGAGCTAATGTAAATAAGAAAGGAACAATTTAACGAGGTAGAAAGGAAAGGTTTGACTTGCCAAATCTGTGAGATGTTTGAAATGGAAGTTGCACCAGCGATATGTCAAATTGGTCATGCAACTGCAACTTACAACGTGAGTTGGATCGAGCTGGCGGAGGGAAGATCGGTTTGAAGAAAGAAGAAGGAAAAACTGCTCCAAAAACAAGGCAAAAATAAAAATTATGACAAATTGTTCAGCAGTCGGACACACGCGCCACAGCTCGGCTCAGGTGCGTTCGACCCCAACCGGAGTTGTCCTCTCGGCGCACGAGGAGATCTGCGTCTCAGCTGGCCAATCACCTGAAGCCGAAATTCGCTGCGTGTCCGCGTCCCAAGGGGGAATCAGCCGTTGGACCCGCTCTCGCCATGATGGGAATTTGGAGAGCAGGTGCAGCGGGACGCACTGGACTTGCACGTGTCCGTTCAACTGTAGTGCCTGGGTTCCAAAAGGGGTCACGGAAAAGTTCGTCGGCGGCTGTATTACCGACGTGGACGACCACACAAAAAAATAAAAATAAGAAAAATTTAATAAAAACAGACAAGGTGTCCGTCTGCCAGTGCGGACGCGTGCCGGCTGCTTTACACTGCCTACAAACACGATCGCCAAGTACAAGACACTTGGTAGTTTCTTGGACAAAAGAAAAATTGCCACGTGGAAGTTCTTTTGTCTTTTTGGCCAGACAGACGGAATAAAATAAGAAGATGACAGGAACAGCGGCAGAAGACGAGAGAGTGAACAATAGTCCGCGGCCACTTTTAAAGGTGGAGGCGTGGACTAGGAAAGGAGAGGAGAACCGCCCTTCAACTTTAACTCGACTCAACTCCAAGACTTATTAAATTCCAAATTATTTAAAGAATTAATAACTAACAATTAAAATTTGGTCAGGCTGGCAAGCCAAGTTCTTCCAGGCAAAACATGTTATCGTTACACATATCGATTAATCCTGCAGGCACGAGGTAATTTCGTTCTTTGCGGAATAACTAATAACTCTCTTGTGAAGTTGACATACAGAAGAAAATATTTTCCAAACACGAAAAAAACATACATGGTGTAAAACATTCAGTTGTGCATACATTCACTTGTATATGATGATTTTTTTTTTTTTTTTTATGTGAAACGTGTACGATTGTTTTGTGTGTCATAGGAGTTCCAAGTGAGGGCAGTTTCGACCGTCCCCGCTTGAATGCGCTGTGGTCACATGTTACTTTCAAGAACGCTGGAATGTAGCCATCTGAGTTCACTTAAAGAACTGGCATGATTTATCTGTCATCTTAATCTCCCACCTCCTTAGGGGAGAGGATGGAGCCTCCAATAAGATACTTTAGTACTATAAACTGTGGTTCTGGCGGGTGAAAAGTAAACATTCACACCCTGATAGAGCTGGGCGAGTATGATTGAAAAGGGTAGAAGTCTCATTTTGACCTTTTCTGGCGAGGGTGAAATCGGGGCTGGAAGCTTATCTCTTCACCTCAAAACCCCAGATTTCACCTCGCACATAATTCCAAGAGTGGACGTTTGAGGAAGGGAGAACAAAAAACAAAACAAAAAAAAGTATGGGGTGACTGGCAGTATTCGTTACATAATAATAATAGGAACAATTAACATTCTAAACTGACAATATTTGTCACATCTCAGGCAATTAATTTGTGTATCATTTATTCAATCTATTTTATTATTTTTTCAATATATCTTGCATTTTATATCTATATATCTATATCTATATATCTATATCTATTTCTCTCTCTCTCTCTCTCTCTCTCTCTCTCTCTCTCTCTCTCTATATATATATATATATATATATATATATATATATATATTCTTATGTTTATCTACGGTTTTATATATACAGTCCATACATTTTGTTGTTTGAATTACATCTTTAATATTTTCTTTCCAACGTTTGACAACTGGATCATTTCCGGCCAATCCTGTAGCGTAACGTGTTCGTTAGGCGACCCCGATACGATATTGCATCTGCAAAAATACTGCCATCATTTATATCACAGTTTTTGGTTTCAGATCCAGCTTTTGGTTTCAGATCTTCGATATACATTGTAAATTAAAAAATTCTCTGCACTGGAGTGCAATTATTTGTTGATGAAAAAATTACACACTTCTGAATCACTCTTGCAATCACCGCTGCACAAATATTACCTTGTGGAGTCTTCGCTGCGTTGTGGACACAAGGTGTGTCTTGCCGCCAATATTCACAGGCGGGGATATTGAAATTAATATTTTTTCACAGTATGACCATTGCGAACATTGTGATACTTAACAAATACGGTACATTGTGTCCTGCCTGTCATGTTGACATAATATAGCATCAACCAGTGACGTGCGGTCAGGGTAGGCAAGGTAGGCACTGCCTGCCCCAGGCTGAAATGAAAGTTTAAACTGTTTTTTTAATGAATTGTAATTATTTTTTTAATTCCAGAAAGCCTACACTACCTATATGTTTTAAAATGACAACATTTGGTGATTTTCATACATCAATTAAAAATGACTCATTACTTCGTCTGGCCTGCAGGCAAAAATGCTGCAAAAATTATCCTCCTGAAGGCACACTGATACTGTGCTTTTCCCAGCACTGTCCACGTAGCGATGTGTGTTTGCGCATGCAAAGTCAGTTTCCCAGTATAAAAGTCCTTTACAAAAACAGGCATACATCGCCGTATTATTCCAATGCAAACATATATGTTCGCACAGTGCATTCGTGCACTCAATACACAGTACGGCGGTAAGATAAAAACCTAAACCGAATACTTCAGAATATAGCTAGAGTCGTGAGATTGTCAGGAGACCCGAGGAAGGCTCAAAGAAAAGATAGGAAAGTGAAATCCTGCACCGACCAGACATCACCTACTACCCACCGGGTTACCAACCAGAATCTTTCACCAACCCCAGAAACATCTACAACTTCAATCTTCCAACAAATTAGGGAGACCTCAAGAGACCAAAGGAAAGACTGAGGAAACCAAGGAAGTATAGATGAAGCAGAGTGAGATCCACAGACATCAGCCTCCACCGATTCAACGACCAGGGGAAGAAGCAGATTGTGTTTGAATTTCGATAGATGCTGTTGTGGATCTGGCATGCATGAAAACCTCCACCAAAGAAAGGAGCTGTCGACCCCGGTCAGGACAGAGCAAGAACAACCCCCCAGGACCCCCCAGGCCACGGCAGCGCCAAGGCACAACCCACAGCCCCCGCTCCCCCCACGTCCCCACACCCGCCACCCACCACAACCCAGCCCCAGCCGCTCCCAGGACCCAAACCCCCAGACACCCCCCCAATCAAGCCGCCACCCGCCAGACCCCCAAACCCCGATCCCCAAATCCCCGTACCCAGGCATCGGTGCCGGAGAGCGGCCAGACAGTGGAGCGTCGAGTGCACCCGCGCCCACCCCACCTCCAGCCGCATGGTGGGGCGGAACACTGTGGGCGGATGGGGAGATGGGAGCACTGAGAGACGGGCGGCACCCCCGAACCCCAGGCCCAGCGGGGAAAGGCCCCGGTCGTCACGCCAGCGTACCTAGTGAAAGCGTTCGCCGACTGGCGAATTCTACCCCTACACCGTGGATGTGACCCCACCCAGTGTATATACAAATGTATGTGTGTGTGTGGTGCATTAAAATTGGGAGCAGGTGAGATGGAGCAGAGGGAAATTATGTCCCCCCGCTCCGGTACACCTGCTTCCAAGACGTGTACGGCGGTAAGATGGTGCCACTCTGGAGAATATTGAACTATTTTCTTGCCTTTCTTTTGAGGAAAAACGTCAGCTTAGGATAGGAGACCAACGCCTTAGCTACCAGATCTTCAGCAAAGTAAGGGACAGAGAATTGTTTGTATTTTTTACAAAGAATGGTACAAAAGGTGCGTTGTGGATGTGCTTTGATTAACTAGCTGTTTCACTTTACATGATGTTTGGCATTGCTATTGCTAGCTTGATTTTGTGAGGATTTTATTACGTTCTTTCCGGGCGTTCGGGCGGGTTTGAAATTGTCAATTTTTCGTTGTGCGGCAAATGGGAGGCGGAGTGCACTGCAACATTTTTACCGTGGATGGCAGACCGCACACTGGCTGTGACGGTGGCCCAGAACTTTAGCTGAGTGGCAAATGTTGAGCTGCAGCAACGGAGGTGAAGGGTATGAACCCCGCTCAAAGTAAAAAAAAAAAAAGGATTGCGGAGCAAAAAATGTAAGACTTCAAAAAAAGTAATGTTTTTTTTTTTTGGACCCATACAGAGGAGGCATATGTTAAAATAGTTTTAATGTATGGAATCTTGTATCTGAGTATCAAGTATCTCGAGGTCGGGCTGAGTGTCTTCTTTTTTTGCAAATGAAAATATGGTCACCCTAGGATATGTTGTACACTCGCCTGCCGACACAAATTTGTAATTAGTGTGTGCCTCTCAATTTGCAACTGCCTACCCAAACCTAGAGCTCACTGCACCACTGGCATCAACAGCAACATTTTCACATTTGATAAACTATTTACACATTTTGGGCTATTTACAAGATATGTGTGCATGGGGTTGTTTATGTGTGTGTGTGTGTGTGTGTGTGTGTGTGTGTGTGTGTGTGTGTGTGTGTGTGTGTGTGTGTGTGTGTGTGTGTGTGTGTGTTTTAAACCCAATAGTGTATTTTGGTGTGATAGCGTGTGAAGCATTTTCCTGTGTGCAAGGGGACATTGCAAGATTTGCACACCCTTCTCATTTCTCTGCGCTGGCCCCTGCACACACAAACCCTAAACCTCCTTGTAAGCTTTGCCTTGGATTGGGTGGGCCTGAGAGGAATCAGGGTATGTTTTGCCATTCGGCTATCCAGCCTACTTTCCGGGTCATTGAAGGGTGACCTGACATTGGACCCGATTTCCTCCAAGGCTTTACCTTAATTTTCCACCTCTTCCTCTTTTCTGAACACGCACACTCGTTTCCAGGGCTTCACAACCTTAAGCGTATCCAAGTCAAAAATATCATCCCCTATACTGGGTTTGAGCTTGGAAAATGACAAAAGAGTTCAACATTGTCAGCTGGAGAAGGTATGCAACAAATGTATTTGTCCAGTTCATGGATTTGCGCATGAAGGGGTAGTACGAGGTATTTTGGTCAAGTTTGTCTACCCCGTTCATGTATTTGTTGTACTCAACAACACATGCAGGCTTTTCCATTGCAACTTTATTTTTTTTGTGCCTTCTGCCACACAGTCACAGTCTCCATTTCATTTGGATGGCAGGTTGTGATCATCTTCAGAAGTTGCTTGTCCTGCCACCATTACCTTATTATTGTGCCAGGCCAATGTTCCTCCAATCCCCAGGCCAGACTTCGTCACCTCAGCAATGACTTAAGGTTGCCCCTTGTTTGCTCTGAGTGTTCCATAGATAGTGATTTGTACTCCCAGCAAATGCTCACACAGGTCTACAGACTTAGAAAAGTTATCCATGTGTGTGTGTGACCATTTCCTGGGAGACGATCAAATAAATTGAAGACCGTGTGTAAATAGCCAGCACAGCGGGTCACCTGAGTACATTGCTTGCGTGCCCCGGAAATTGTATAAAGTGTCGTCACACGCCCACTTTTCACATATCATTTGACTTCACACGAGTTGGGAGTGCCAAAGCCGCCAGGGAACAAGGAAGGTACGGGCGCGTTAAAAGAGCAGAATGTAAGCGAATATGTTTACTTTTATTTTAGTTTTTGCTGAATGTTTTAGTTACATGTACATTTCTGATTGTTGAGTGTACTTGACGTGGCTTTGGAGTCATTTTCGAACAGGGACCGTCATTTACCGGCGGCTTTAGCGTGCTACACCTGCCGTGAGAGACCTTTGGGGTAAAGTAATTTATACAGAACACTCAAGGTTCCCCATTTGCCTTTTCTGTCATATGAAATGATGGACATTTAACAAATTTGGATGTTGCCTAACCTCAACAAATGGTACATGCTTGTGAATGTGACAGTTCCTTCCATAAATGTTTGAATAGAAATGCCTGGATAAAAGGTTAAAAAAGTGTACTCTAACGCTACTTAACTCATTGAAAAAAAAAGCAAAGATTAGTCTATCTACTCTTCGGAAAAGTAAATCTAAAGTAGGTCAAGAGGCACCAACTTTTACATAAAAAAACTATATAGCTAACCAGCTACAATATATTATTCTATGGGCACAATCCAACAGAGATACTAACTGTTGGCTGGAACTAGAACAGAAGGATTGTAATAACCTCAGACTTTTAGATTTACTCTTTATTACTACATAGATTAAGCGACACAATTGTTTTAAAAACCCAATGATTACCGCCACCCTGACTGCCTGGTGGAAGGCACTAGAAATTACAAAAGCCCAATTGGAGCCCTGTGGGCTTTCTCCCATATGACATAACCCCAACTTTCAACTTAACCAATCGTTTTATTTAGGTGTGTGGGAGCAGAAAGGAATTACATATCTCCACCATATTTTCTCAGATAATATGTTTATATCGTATACATCCTTGCTCCAAAAATACAAAATAAAAAACAGAATTTTTTTACATTATCTGCAAGTTAAAAGTATGATAAAAAAAACAAATTCCAACACTTTGGGGTACGCTCCAACTGCTTGTTTTAGCTAAATATATTAGCAAAAAAAACTCTCAAAAATATATGTTACTTTCGTATACTGATAAAATGTATTTACCCATACAGACTTGTCTATAGCTCCGGAATCTGACTTTTGGATTCAAGTTTGTGAAAACATATTTAAAATGACAAAACACACATATTTACAACTTATCCAATACAAAATTATTCATAGAACATACATTACTCAATATATGCTGAAGAAAATGGGACTCTCAGACTCCAGTGTTTACAAAACACTACTGACACTTATTTTCATGCTTTATGGTTATGCACTCCAGTTATGTATTTCTGGACTAAAGTCTTAGAAAAACTTTCCACTATCTTGGACTGTAGGATACCTTTATCTCCAAACTTGTGTTTGCTAGGTAACCTAACAACAACTGACTTACCACGTAAATATTTTCAATCTACACTTGTAGCCCTAAAAAAACAATTCTTGTTAACTGGAGAAATAAACAAACTCTGAATATCGACCAATGGTCTAACCTCCTCATAAATCACACTTTAATGGAAAAAATATCTGCCTCGAATAAAAACCAAATATCAAAATTGATAGAAACATGGTCTCCGTATATAGAATATTTTAATCTAAATCTGGTTACTTAATTCTTCTTGTTAGCGAGAGCCACCACATTGCGATAACTTATATTGCTGTTTCTCTATTTGGCAATTTGTAACTAATGGTTGTGTTTGTATAGTCAGGAACCCAGTTACTGCCAGCAGGATCTAGCAGACTACATCAAATTACACTTTACAGTCAAGATTCACTTCCAATGGGCACTAAGGGTTAATATTCTGAATAACTGCATGCCAGTAGGTTAACTCTATAGGTGCTGTCCCCCCTGGCTGAGCGTGGGCGGCTCTGCCCCTCTGTTGGCTGCTGGGTGGCGGATGCGTCTTGGTCGTTCCCTGGGTCTTTTGGGGGGTGCTGCGCTGCGGTGCTCTCCCTGGTGTCCGTCGTTCCGTGCCTGGTGACGCGGTTCGGGGCGGGTGGGCCTCTGGGGTGCCCCGTGGTTCCGTCTCCCCTCCCTCTTCCTCCCCCTTGATGCCTCTCCCTCCTCACCTCTCCCCGCCCATCCTCCGCCTCCCTTTCCCTTCTCCCTCATCACCCTTCCTCCTCCTCCCCCCTCTCTCTGCTGCCCTGCCCTGCTGCTGCCTCTTGCCCTTCTTGTCGTCTCCCCCCCTCCCCTGTCCGCCTCTCCTGGGTCAGGGGCTCCATTCCTGGCCTGGGGCTCGGGGCTCGGGGGCCAAGCGGGCGGGTTGGGGTGTTGTGCCAGCCCCGCTATGGTGAGCCTCCTGGCTCACCATAGCCGTTCCCGGTGGGGGGTTTGGTGGGGTGGGCGGGGGTCTGGTCGGCGGTTGCGCCTCCTGCCCCCACCCGGGTGGGATGCCCCGCTGGTCGCTCCTTTTAACTCACTGGACTAGTTTTGCACAATACAATTTGTTAATCGACACATAGGGCACATAACACACACTTTGGGAGGGTGGGGTAGGGTGGAGACACCATCTTCGGCCAACAACTCCCCTCCAATTTGAATACACCCCACAACTGGGGAGGGAGGGTGGTGTGGGTCATTGGTTGGGGCAGACCGCAGTATTAAGCAGTGCTGCGGTCTCCCATCAGTATCCCCTCTACACCACCACGCCCCCCCTATTTTTTTTTAATGCACCACATACTCTCACTGACACGTCTAGGAAGCAGGTGGATCGGAGCGGGGGGGATATCATTTCCTTCTGCTTGATCTCATCTGCTTCCAATTTTAATGCACCACACACACACACACACACCCACACCCCCCCCCCCCCACACACACACACACACACACACACACTTGTATATACACTGGGCGGGGTCACATCCACGGTGTCGGGCTAGAGTTCGCCAGTCGGCGAGCTGGCAAACTCAGTAACAGGGTTAGCTTTCACTAGGTACGCTGGCGTGATGACCGGGGCCTTTCCCCGCTGGGCCCGGGTTTCGGAGGTGCCGCCCGTCTCCCAGTGCTCTCATCTCCCCTTCCGACCCCAGTGTTCCGCCCCACCACGCGGCTGAAGGTGGGGTGGACACGGGTGCCCTCACCGCTCCGCTGTCTGGCCCCTCTCTGGCACCGATGCCTGGTTACGGGGGTCCCCGAGGTTTGGGGAGTTCGGGGTTTGGGGGGCTGGCAGGGGTAGTGCGTGGGGTCGGGGCAGTGGAGGCTTGGTTGGGGGTAGGGGGGTACGGGTGGCTGGGTGGGGGGGCGTTTCTGGGGGTTTGGGGGCCTGGGAGCGGCTGGGGCTGGGTTGTGGTGGGTCATTGGGGGGGGGGGTGGCCGGTGGGGTGCCCAGTTGTGCTGCGTTGGGCTTCGGGCGTGAGCCGTGTTGGAGTGCGGGGCGCTCCTGGCTCCTGGGTTTGCTCTCCGGCCGGTGGCCCCTGCGGGGCCCGGGGGTTGTGCCTTGACGCCGTGGTCTGGGGTCTCTGGGGCGTTGTGCTTGCTCTGTCCTGGCCGGGGTCGACGGCTCCCATCTGGTGGAGGTTTTCATGCATGCCAGATCCACCACACCAGCATCTACCGAAATTTAAACACAATCTGCTTCTTCCTCTGGTCGTTGAATCGGTGGAGGTTGATGTCTGTGGATCTCCCTCTGCTTCATCTATCCTTCCTTCCGTTCCTCAGTCTTTCCTTTGGTCTCTTGAGGTCTCCCTAATTTGTTGGAATTGAGATGTTTCTGGGGTTGGTGAAAGACTCTGGTTGGTAACCCGGTGGGTAGTCTGGTCGGTGCAGGATTTCACTTTCCTTTCTTTTCTTTCATCCTTCCTCGGGTCTCCTGACAACCTCACGACTCTAGCTGCGTTCTGAAGTATTCGGTTTAGGTGAACGGTATGGTTTTAATAGGTTTTAGGTGAATTAATGAGTACACACTCACACGCACGCACACCTGCACACACACACACACACACACACACACACACACACACACACACACACACACACACACACACACACGCACATGCACATGCACATAATCACGCACATACAAAAAAAAGAGAAAAAAAAAGAGAGAGAGCAATGATGATGACATGTCGAATCGGTAAGATTACCGAATGAACAATACTGAGCTTTCTCTTAAAAAAGAACAAAAATTTAAAATTAAAATAAAATGAAGCATTTGCCTTGGTGCAAAGGCACAAGTCTCACACCACCTGTTGGTCTGACTGTGTTTCCTTGGCACATGCTTAGCTTTTGTGGTGGTTTGTTGCAAATGTTCAAGTTTATGCTTGTGTATTGTTGCAAACCGAATTGGTGAATCTGTCATGTAGGGGGCTCTCCAACTTCTCACATGCTTAACAACCGGCATTCCTTCCTCCGCTGGTGGCTGTAATGAAGGTCGTGAAGTCGAAGAGAGGGAGAGGGAGTGCGAGCTCTTTGGCTGCTAGATGCATGCCCTGTAAATTATAAAAATATAAACAGTTGCAAATATTATATATTTTATTGCTGCAGTGTGAAGTGAAGTGTATTATTGACCTGCCTTTGCACCAACAATGCAAGGGGGAGTGCTCTGGCTTCTGGGTGGACAATCTGTAATTTATAGAACCCTTTGTACAATTACCACACTTAAAAATGTTTTTTTTATTGTTTTTGTTGCTATACTTACATTTCCCAATCTCTCTCTCTCTCACACACACACACACACATACATACTGGTACACACACTGTTTACATTCACACCATTCATTCCTCCTTGCTGAGCATTCAACCTCCGCCCATCTAGCTGCACATTTACGCCGCATGCTTTCATCCACATCTACAAGATGCATGAACCGTACATATATTATTAGTATTACTGGCAACTTTATAGTATAGCGGGGCATGTAAATGTGTGCAAACTGACTGATCAGGACAGGAATGGGAACTTGAAAGCTAGTTAGTACTTACCTCCTTGTTCGAGCGGGTCGGGCAATGTCTCGCTGCTGCTTTCGGTGAAGTTAGAAGGCACGTAGTCATCAGGCCTATTTGGTTCCAAATCCAGACAATATTCATTGTCTTCACCGTTGTCTTCGTCGGCAATGTGCTCGCGGAGCCTCTTCATCATCTTGGCTGAAATAAGTCTCCGGCAAGCCGATTTGGGGGTGATGTGGGCCAGGGGAAGCACGGCAAGCAATGTTCCAGCACGCAGGGCATGTTCGTGTTCGGCTTCATCAGAAATTTCCAGTGAAACAACTCGGTAGCCATGCCGGCTATGTGAGGCATGCGCCGATCGTGCAGGAAGCCTCTTTTGATGGCAGCAAGCAGCCATCAAAAGAGGCTTTTTTTTTTTTTTTTTTTACTATTTAACATCACAGTGAAGCTTGGTCCTCCGATGAGAAGTTGCATCAGACTCTCCTGTACCCTCCCCCATAAAAAACGTGTTTGACGTGTTTACACGTCATGGGGAGGTGGGGACTATGCATTAATTGACGTTTTTAAACGTCATGGGGATTAAATGAGTAAATGATTAGATGAACAAGAATAATTATTTTAATATTGGAACTAATAGTTTGCATAAGGAAATATTTTTGATAAGTGAATTTTATATTGTTTTACCTATTTGTGGTATGGTATATTAACTTTGATATGTGTCTGATATGAGCGTTGGGAAAAAAGGCCAGACCTTATTTTATTTGAGTGTAGGTAAACCATTTCAAAGTTATTGCACTATAGCCATAAAGGAACAATATGTTAGGACCTACTGAAGAGCTAAATAATTCCCCTAAAGTTCAACCAGTTAAAGAAAAAGCAGAACGCATTCAATAAAGCATACGAGGCATAGAAACTGGCTGCTAAAGAAATACGAACCAAACTAAAGACTTTATGTTTGCCGGAGGAGCTTGATGAAATTTAAAGAAATAATAAAGTTAAGCATGACGAAGTGTGCCGCCAGCAGTATGAGTCAATTCGATGCAACTACACAAGTACTCCAGATGTTGTCAAGAAAATGGATGCATGCAGTATCTTGTCATCTGAGATTTGTGATCTTTTTAATAAAGGAATGGAGAACATCGATAAAACTTTCAATGGTCACCTTGAAAAAGAGAGATTCGGGATGCAGTTAGATAAAAGAGAATATAGCTCAATTTTTGAAAGAACTAACACTGAAACAGTTGTTTCACATTCTGTTAAAGGACTGGATGGACCGTTCCAGTCCACTTTCACCCCTGCTAACCCCGGACTTAAGCCATACACAGCCTTTTTGCTCAGCACTGAAATCTAAACCATCTTTATTGTGTACCGTACCAAGACCAGCTGCAGTACCACAGATTTGTCTGAGAGGGCTCACAGGACCTTTGCTTTTGTTAATGGCCAAAAAGTTGAAGCATTGCTAGACTCAGGTTGTTTCCAGTCTTTAGTCTTGTCGAGTTTAGTCCCTGAGGGGAGAGTGTATAAAGATAGAATGTCACTGACTTGTATTCATGGAGATGAGCATACTTAGCCAAAAGCTGATGTGTACTAACTGTGGCTCTGGCAAAAAACCTATCATTGAGTGTGATTCTGGACAATAACATTCCAACTTTACTTGATCTAATGTCTCAGAGTGACCTGACGAAAACATTAATTTTGGGTCTGAAAAGTCCATAGTTGAACCAGTTATTTCCGTAAATGTCCTTACCAGAGCTCAAAAGGGTAAGGCCATTTTAAAGGAGTTACCTTTTTGGGAGGAAGAGGTTGAGGCTCAGCCTATTAAAGACTAGGAAGACAAAAGCCCAGAAAAAGTAGGACAAGTTTGCTGGTTCTACTAAAGGCCAGAATAAGTTGGCAAAGCCGCTTAGTCCAGTTGAGTTTGACATTCTCGCAGACACTAGTGCACTTTAAAAATAAGATCCATCTGAAAATTGGTTCAACAAGGTGTTAAGTCAGGGAGAAACAATCTCTTTGGGTCAGACTGCATATGTCGTCAAGAATGGTAAATGGTACTTTATTTACTTTGAATATATAGAATGACATTCTGTATCAAACTAAGGACGAAATGGAAGCTCTTGCTGCCTCGTCAGTTCAGCCAGCGGGTTAAGGAACTGGGTCACTTCATTCCCTGGGCGGGTCAAATGGGTCTTCAAAGAACTATGTGCCGGATTGATAATCAATCATTTTGTGTGGCATTGCATGTAAACAGACAACTTAAAAATTACCGGTAACCAAATGCAGCTTTCTCTGCCTACATCAACATTACCCCACACTCTGAGTGTTTAAATGCATGTTGTCTGAGCTGTAATGTTGCCTGCTTATCAGAGAAATGCAATGTGAAGATGATGCAGACTGCCCTTGTGCAAATGCTACATCTCTCTTAGTTAGTTATGGAAAATTACCGTCACTGAAATATATATTACTCACCTTCTTCTTCTTCTTTTCCTTTCGGCTTTTCCCTTCAAAGGTCGCCACAGCGAATCAGTTGCCTCATCTAACCCTGTCCTCTGCATTCTCTGCTCTCACACCAACTACCTTCATGTCCTCTTTAACTACATCCATAAACCTCCTCTTTGGTCTACCTCTAGACCTCCTGCCTGGCATTTGGAAACTCAGCATCCTTCTGCCTATATACTCACTATCTCTCCTCTGGATATGTCCAAACTATCTCAGTCTGGCCTCTCTGACCATCTCCAAAGCCTCTAACATGTGCTGTCCCTCTGATGTACTCATTCCTGATTCTATCCATCCTGGTCACTCCCAAAGAGAACCTCAGCATCTTCATCTCTGCCACCTCCAGCTCTGCCTCCTGTCTTTTCCTCAGTGGCACTGTCTCCAGACCAAACAACATCGCTGGTCTCACCACAATTTTATAAACCTTTCTTTTCATTTTAGCTGAAACTTTTCTATCACACATTACACCTGACACTTTTCTCCACCCGTTCCAGCCTGCCTGCACACGCTTCAGCACTTCTTTTCCACACACTCCATTGTTCTGGACTTTTGACCCTAAATACTTAAACTCCTCTACCTTCTTGGTCTCTTCTCCCTGTAACCTCACTCTTCCACTTGTGTCCCTCCCATTCACACACAGATACTCTGTCTTGCTACGACTAACCTTCATTCCCTTCCTTTCCAGGGCAAACCTCCACGCATCTAGCTTTTCCTTCACCTGTTCCCTGCTCTCACTACAGATCACAATGTCATCTGCAAACATCATAGTCCATGGAGATTCCTGTCTAACCTCATCTGTCATCCTGTCCATTACCATAGCAAACAAGAAGGGGCTAAGAGCTGATCCCTGATGTAGTCCCACCTCACCACAGCTTTATTCCTCTGTAGTTGCCACAACTCTGCATGTCTCCCTTGGGCACCAGCACACTTCTCCTCCATTCCTCAGGCATCTTCTCACTATCTAAGATCCTGTTGAACAACCCAGTCAGAAATTCTACTGCTACCTCTCCTAGACACTTCCATACCTCCACAGGTATATCATTAGGACCAAGTGCCTTTCCACACTTCATCCTCTTCAATGCCATTCTCACTTCATCCTTACTAATCTTAGCTACTTCCTGGTCCACAACAGTCACCTCTTCTACTCTTTGTTTTCTCTCATTTTCCTCATTCATCAACTCTTCAAAGTATTCTTTCCATCTTCCCATCACACTACATGCATCTATCAACACACTTCCATTCTTATCCTTTATTACCCTAACCTGTTGCACATCCTTCCCATCTCTTTCTCTTTGCTTTGCCAACCTGTATAGATCAGACTCTCCCTCCTTACTATCCAACCTAGCATACAAGTCATCGTAAGTCCCTTGTTTGGCCTTTGCTACTTCTACTTTCACTCTACGCTGCATTTCCCTGTACTCCTGTCTACTTTCCTCAGTCCTCGCAGTTTCCCACTTCTTCTTAGCAAATCTCTATCTCTGGATCCACTTCTGCACCTCCTCATTCCACCACCAAGTCTGCTTATCTCCTTTCCTTCCAGATGCCACACCAAGGACTGTCCCACCTGTCTCCCTGATCACTTTTGCTGTAGTTGTCCAGTGATTTGGAAGCACCTCCTGACCATCCAGAGTCTGTCTCAACTCCTTCCTGAAAGTCATACAACACTCTTCCTTTTTCAGCTTCCACCATTTCGTCCTCTGCTCTGCCTTTGCCGTCTTTGTGTCTTCCTCACCACCAGTCATCATACACACTACCATCCTATGCTGTCTAACTACAATCTCACCTACCACTACTTTGCAGTCGCTTATCTCTTTCAGATTACGTCTACACAAGATGTAGTCTACCTGTGTACTCCTACCTCCACTCTTGTATGTATGTCACCCTATGTTCCTGCCTTTTCTGTAAGATTGTATTCACAACAGGCACTTCCATTCTTTTTGCAAAGTCAACCACCATCTGTCCTTCTGCGTTCCTCTCCTGGATACCAAACTTTCCCATCACCACCTCATCATCTTTGTTTCCTGCACCAACATGTCCATTGAAGTCTGCACCAATGACAACTCTCTCACTTCTAGGGATGCTCTACATCATTTCATCAAGGTCCAACCAAAAGTTCTCCTTCCCCTCCAGCTCACATCCTACCTGTGGCGCATACCCACTAACAACATTGACCATCACACCTTCGATTCCTAGTTTCAGGCTCATCACTCTCTCTGACATTCTTTTTACCTCCAGAACATTCCTAACAAACTCCTCCTTCACGATAACTCCTACTCCATTTCTCTTCCTATCTACACCATGATAGAATAACTTGAACCCTGCTCCTAAACTTCTAGCTTTGCTCCCTTTTCACCTGGTCCCCTGAACACACAGGTTGTCCACCTTCCTCCTCTGCATCATGTCAACCAGCTCTTTTCCTTTTCCTGTCATAGTTCCAACATTCAAAGTCCCTACTCTCAGTCCTAGACTCTTGGTGTTCCTCTTCTCTTTCTTCCTAAGAACACACCTTCCTCCTCTCCTTCTTCGACCAACAGTAGTCCAGTTTCCACCGGCACCCTGTAAGTCAACAGCACCAATGGCGGTCGTTGTTAACCCCGGCCTCGACCGATCCGTATGGAAGTCATATATTTGATTCGCATATTTGATTTGGCCAAAGTTTTTATGTCGGATGCCCTTCCTCTGTATTTATCCGGGCTTGAGACAGGCACATGAAGGCACTGGCTTGTGCTCCCTTGCGGCGACATTACATATATTACTCATCAATCCTCTGAATTAGCCCTGTTCCGGTGACTTTACAGGCTTCGCCCTTGCTTTCCTCTTCTCTGAAGTTCTAACCGCCAAAATCTGAGAGTATTGACATTATTTACCTGTAATACACATAATCGACATGCCACAACACAGTTGCTGTAAATTTTACAGTATTTAACTGCAAAATTATACAGCATGTTACTGTAATTCAGTTTTACCCATAATGCACTGCGGTATACAGTTAAACATTGTAAAATGACAAATCAAAGAAGATACTGTAAAATGTTCCTGTAGACAATACAGCAATTTGTTACAGTGCATGAACAGATACTGTAATTCATGCATATGCACAGCCACAAACATTGTCGGGGAGAGGTAGTTATATTTCCGATGGGTTTGTGTTGCCAACCAAAACTTACAAGAGTTAAAACCTACACCAAATACAAGAGTAAAGTTTAGACATTAACATAGCAATAATGAGGAATTTACAGCAGGCCCGTACATTTGCGAGTGTATTCTTCATCCACCAATGCCATCACAACACAGCAAAAAAGGTAAGGTATTTTTTTTATTGTTTAAATACTGTACAGGGTGTACATGTGTTTACATAAATATACATTTAATTTAATTAGAAATAAATTAAAATAGATATTTTCTGTTTTTGGAGCTAAAAATAATTAAAATGAATAATAAAATAATAAAAATAAATTTGCATTAACATTATTTCCTATGAGAATTGTTTTTTTCGGAGGTTGAACAAATCGGTCTTTGAACACTTCACAGGAACGAATTATGTTTAAACTCCAAGGTACCACTGTAATTGTTTTAGCAGAGATTAACCATATCATATTAAGCATTCACACTTTGAAGCTTTTGGTACTGCCAGCGACGCAAATACTTTGCAAAGGGCCACACCCTGAGGATCAAGCAT
Source organism: Leptonotus elevatus (assembly GCF_054856555.1). NCBI lineage: Eukaryota > Metazoa > Chordata > Actinopteri > Syngnathiformes > Syngnathidae > Leptonotus > Leptonotus elevatus. The sequence continues at coordinate 27,266,787 of NC_141243.1, forward strand.
TCAAGTTAATTTGTTCAAATATATATTTACTTGTCTTTTTTTGTACAAGTAGCTAATTTCATGTGTCGAATCTGCTGCTCTCCGTCATTCACTTACATTTACCTAAAGTATGCTAGCTTCTGAAAGGTTAGTGTTTAGTCAGCTGATAGGGGGCCAGGAAGTGTTGTCGCTCTGGCTGCAGTGTATGATGAGTAAAAGAAGAAATCCGTCTTCATCCTGCCTTTTCATTTTATAAAGAGTGTTCCATTAACCACCAATGAATCCTCACGTTATTAGTTCCTGGTGGACAAAAGCCAGCACCTCGTCCAGACTACGTGTATTTCTCACAAGTTAGAGATTTTTTCTCGAGTTTACTTCTCATGAATTTACAAGTTTTTTTTCTCACATATTTGCCACTTTATAATGTCACAAATTTGCAAGTTTTGTTCTTATAAATGTGTGAGTTTCTTTCTCTGAATCTCCCCACCCCCCCCTATTTAAAAAAAATATATATATATACATGCCCCTAAATACGCCGTCATACGTGCCAGTATCCCGAAGAGGCACGGGCTGCGAGGGCCCTTCATCGTGGCTCTAGTTTCTTTTGAATTTTAAACTTGCAGTATTTTTTGGCCATGTCTGCTTATTAGCTGGATATGTACTGTATTACAGAATGTGATGAAGCAATGACTGAAAAATAATAAGATGTCATAATTTAGGAGGACTGACTGGTTGGGAATACACATATTGTAGAGCAAGGCACCATGACCAAAGTGCTTTTTGTGAGGAGACAATTTCCATTGACTATAGCTACACACTTGAATTTACAATAATTTGTGCGAGTCTGTACTATTGCAATTAGTGGTGCATCAGCCGTTTTTGTTCCCCCCATGTACATTCTTTTTTTTCTGTCTAAAAGGTTGCCAAGTGCAGTTTTAACCAGGCATAGACAAACCACTCCTTTTACCCATACTTTAGCAGTCAACACGCCTATGAAGAGGGGTTGGAGCACAGAAAAGAACATGAATATACCAGGTGGCACTACACTTGAAAATCTCATTATGTTTTCAGGGACACAATGAAGGACAATGTGAGGACAGGATGTCAAAGAAAATCACATGCTGCACTTCTTTTCACCTGGAGGGGAGATTTTTAACCATTGCCCAAAAAAAACAAGAACAGCAACACATTTGAATGATGTATCACATAAATACAATTTGTCATCATTTTGTATCATTTATTTAATCTTTTTTTGTGTTTAACATATATTAATAGCACAGTATGTCTGCAAATACATGTGTTCTTAAATAGTTAATCTTTAGCTATTTAAATGATATTCAAGATTATGTATGCACTGCTTTTGTTACAATACAGCTACACATAAGGATCACCTTTGTCTCCAAGATAGTGTTTCTGATTACATCTTGAATCTATTCACAAGTGTGCAAAGAATATATTTTAGCGTAAAAGACAAATATCCAGTAGTTGTAAAGTATTTGCCCCACCAAAATGTGGCCTATAACTGTGTGGCAGACAATGCTCATTTAAAACACAAAAGTACATACTCCTATTCATACTACAGCTGCCCTCTTTCAGAACTATATTCAAAGGCCACTTTCTGTTGTTGCTGCTCAGATTTTCCCCTATGGTAAAAAGAGGGTAGGTGCCACTGTCTCTTGGAGGGAGAGAAGGGGCGTTCCTGTAAAGAGGCAAAGCCCTTTCAACTTGAGGACATTTTAGAGATGCACTGTTCGCTTGTACTGGGCAGTTGATTGTAAAAAAATGTAGGGTGAATTGGGAGGGGGAAACATCATGCTGGAGGTCTGTGATGTGCTTATGAATGATTATTTCACAGGGGAAGGGAAAAGTCATCTGCTTTTTCCCAATGAGGTTTGTGCTGGCATCAAACCACTATCCCACCCTCACCATCATCTTATAATAGAGCTGCAGCTAACGCTAATTTCAGTCATCAATCGATGAGTCAGATTTAAAAAAAAAATTAAATAAAAATTATAATTTTTAAAACGGACAAAACATATTGATCAATGTTTTCCAAAGTAAAAGCAGTTATTCATTCTGGTTCAGACTGCCCAAAGACAGCTGGGATAGGCTCGAGCATGCTCGCGACCCTCATGAGGATAAGCGGCTCAGATATTGGATGGACAAAGATAATCAGTCCACTTTCATAGAGGACTACAGATATTGGAGAGAATTTATTGTTGAGGAGCTTAAATTCTGAGTTGTTAGACATCTCAACTCAACTTCATTTATAAAACACTTTAAAACAAGCATTGCTGTTTACAAAGTGCTCTACATGGAACAGAAATCAGTCATGCAGTAAAGACAAAACAAACATCGTAAGTAAGTATACAAGAAAAATACAATTTACATAAACAAATTAATAAGAAGTAAGTAAGTGAATAAATAAATAAATAAATAAATAAATAAATAAATAAACTCATAACACAAAATACAGAGACACCACAAAGCACTGAAACAATGCTAAGTCTCATGGTGAGCCAAAAGCCGAAGAATACAGATAGGGTTTAAGACGTGTGTTAAAAGTAGCTAGAGAGGAAGATTGCCTAATATTTTGTGGAAGGTCGTTCCAAAGGGAGGGACCGGCAAGTGCAAAGGTTCGATCCCCTCTAAACCTCCGCTTTGTCCTCTGTACCTCCAGTTGTGTCTGGCCTGCTGACCTGAGCCACCGGACAGGTGCGTAGGGGTGCAGGAGCTCATTGAGGTAGGGTGTGGCAAGACCATTTAGAGATTTAAAAATAAGTAAAATAATCTTAAAATGGACTCTAAATTGCATGGGCAGGCCAGGATAGGAGTTATGTGCTCCCTCTTTTGGGCACCAGTTAGGAGACGAGCAGCAGCATTTTGAACCAGCTGGAGACGCTTGAGGGAGGACTGGCTGATTCCAAGATAAAGTGCATTACAGTAATCCAGCCAAGATGTAACGGATGCATGGATTACCGTTTCTAAGTACTGCTGAGATAGGAGTCGTTACCTTAGCCAGCTGCCTAAAATGAAAACAGTTGGATTTGACAAGAGCACCAATATGCCGGTCCCGTTTAAAATCACTGTCCATCTTAACACCCAAGTTTGAGACAGTTGGCTTAAAATGGGATGCCAAAGGAATACCATATGACAGTGGAGCAGTGCAGGACTCGGAGCAAGGCTAACACAGAACATTCTGTCAGCCAAATAGGATCTAAACCACTCAAGAGCACTACCCCCAATGCCCACCTGGTGCTGTAAACGAGCGAACAGAATACTGTGGTCTACTGCACCAAATGCTGCATATCTAAACGATTCATCGATTATTAAAAGTAATTACCGATTAATTTGATAATCTATTAGTTCTCGATTAATCGTTACACCTCTAACATAGTATTTCAAATACATACAACAAATTCAACAACTAAACTTAACACATTTTGTTTGTGAGGAGACAAGATCACATTTTTTAGTCTTTTAACCATCATCATGCCGATTGGCCGCAAAGACTGAAATATATGTATATTGCTGTCACATATCCCAAGTGGTTTATTAAATTATTAATATATTTGGTGTCTCTCTCCATGAAATCTACTGATGTCACATCATCCCTATTATTTAATGATTCCTAAATATATAAATGTGGGGTTCCACAGGACACCAGTCAAAAACACGTCATTTTAATCAATGTAAGTTTTAATTAAGTCACGAGCAGTCAGTTTTAAAAACACAGACACAGAGAGGATGTCCACTTATGACTTTCTTTTAGTGACCACCAATCCGCAGTATATTAGTTATCAAATCAGATACACAATTTAGAAGACAGTAAGATATATGTCCAAGGAAATGGTAACCCATCTAAATTAATTTTACGATCCATTTTCCATACTGCTTATCCTCAATAGGGTCATGGGTGTGCTGGCGCCTATCCCAGCTGTGTGGCTATGTGGGCAAAAGGCGGGGTACACGCTGGACTGAACCTCAACAAATCGCATGGCACATATCAATAAACTTTGAAAAACAAGCATTGTTAACTCACATTCCCTGTAATGCTGTGGAAGCTCTCTGCAGACCATGGCTTGTGGTGTAAACTGAGACTGCAAAAACGTCAGGAAACGCTTACTAGAATATTTGAACTTTATTTGTGGTTAATCAGCAGCGCATTAAATGGTGGCAGATAAATCCGGAGTCTTATTTAACAGGAATTTGAATTTGATTGTGTAATTCTGAACACAGCCTCATCCCCATTTACAAAAAAGTGCACACTTGTGCAATGATACTTTACTTGTTTATTTTTAAAAAAAAAAAAAAATTAAATTTTGCTTTCCTTCTTGAAAAAAAATCAGATGAGATAAGTTATAGGCCACGTTAATGGTGGAAAACCCTAGAAAATTCTTACCTAGATGTCATTTATTCATATGGCAAAAACCTGGCATTTGAACAGGGCATGCTTGTCTACAAAATGTGTTCAAATCCATGCCCATGATGACTGCATGGAAACTTCCCATTGCAACTATTTGTTATTGTAAAATATGAAATATCTCAACAGCATTGCTCATCTGCCAATAGTTTTCCCCAGAGCAGCGATCCTGTCACCTCTGTCACAAACACTATCAGACTGATAATGCTAATGAGTGACGGACAATCAGCTGCAACCGACATTACCCAGAACTAGCAGTTAAGGTATTCAAAAACAGTATATCATAACTGTTCCCTAGTTTTAAAAGTGAAGCAGATATTTCAGAGAAATAGAGAGAACTGAATTTTCAGTTATGAGGTGCCTTCCCTTTTAACAGTGTATGGAATGCACTCAAATCCTGTTTAGACATCATTAGTGGTGCTGCGGGAACGCTCACTTAAGTTGTGCAAAAAATAGTATTCATTAATTACAAATATATATTTCTATTTATTTGGTATGGGCATCTCTAAAACATTGTCTACGCCAGATGCATGCTTTCGTGTTTTAGCTCAAGAGCTATCTCTATCTTTATTCATCTATCTTTAGGAGTGATGTATAATGAAAGGCAGAATAATTGAATGCTCTCCTATTAGATGACATAAGGTAAAATAAACCTGTGTATCTACTTGTTGCCATTAACATAAAAAAACAAGTCATGGCTTTCTGGTAGTATATGAGCTTTGTGTTGAACAGGCCCAGATTTCACAATGAGCTAAATCAGTTTGTGAGTAGGTTGTGATGAGATTATTATTTCAGTCTTTTTGTTTTGTAGTATGCCCGTGACATTTTTCTTATGTCAAATGGATGTAAAGTTGGGAAGTGCAGATTTTGGTGATGAGATTATTTTTCCACTGGAAGCAATGAGAAGAATGCATGTCTTTAAAGGGGAGTTTATTGGTCAAGCAGTGGACTCTTTGCAATGCAGAAACACACAAAGGGACTTGGGACAAACAGAAATCAGAAAAGTCTACTAGTCTCAATGTCTACTAATCATTACACAATTGTTAATTTGCTATGATTATCAAATAATTCAATTCAGTTTTATTTGTGTTACATGAATAAATATAGCAGTGACAATATGTTGATTAGTAGTGTTAAGGCATTGGCATTACTAGATTAATTGGACAATTGTAGTGTAAAATAAATGTTGTCGTTTTTGGCTTCTTTGTCTAGCACTCCAACTGGAAACTGCGCCAAGACAAGGAGCAAGCCCAAGATGGCAAGGGGAAAAAATAAATAAATAAATAAATAGAAAACTACACGTGAATAACTGTCTAAAACTCAGAACAGTAGAGAAAATGTCCTTAACTTACAACGCCCGGAACATCACCGAAATAATCGCAGCCAGAAAACTAAATAATCTTTATTGGCTTTATTTTATGTAAAAATACAGTACAGGCCAAAAGTTTGGACACACCTTCTCATGCAATGCATTTTCTTTATTTTCATTGTAGATTCTCATTGAAGGCTTTAAAACCAGTGCTACTAACACTGGTGCATGAAAGGTGCGAATGTTTGGTGGTGGTCGGAGGGGCCGTAGGCGCACACTGGTAGCCACGCGTCCGTCAGCCTGCCCCAGAGCAGCTGTGGCTACTTAAGTAGCTTACTGCCACCACAGTGTGAATGTGTGAGTGCATTAATAATGTATCCATTCCTCTGTAAAGCATCTTTGAGTGTCTAGAAAAGCGCTATGTAAATCTGATGCATTATTAAAACTATGCATGGACACAGTTAATGTACTTAAAAAAAGGTGAAATAATTGAAAACATGTTTTATATTCTTGTTTCTTTAAAATAGTCATTCTTTGCTCCGATGATATATATATATATTTTTTTTTGCACATTCTTGGCATTCTCTCGATGAGCTTCAAGAGTAGTCACCTGAAATTGTTTTCCTACAGTATTGAAGGAGTTCCCAGAGGTGAGAATGCCAAGAGTGTGCAAAGCAGTAATCAGAGCAAAGGGTGGTTATTTTGAAGAAACTAGAATCAAAAACGTTTTCAGTTAATTTCACCTTTTTTTGTTACCCCTTTTTGTTTTGTCATCCAACTCTCCGCAGTGACTATGTAGTATCATTTGTCTAGTAAATTGTAATAAGTACAACTTTGCATTATATTTTATTGTATCTATATTAAATAAAATAAAATAAATATAGACAACATATAACAAAGAATAACTGACATTGTTTTTAGTCTCACAAATGATGTAAAATACATATTAAAAAAAAAAAATAATAATAAATTGATCAGCAACATTAACTGTGGAACACAACATTTAAAACACTTTAAACTACAAAACAAAAACGAATAAAACAATTTATGCTAAATTTTTGGATTTAAAATTAGGCTTTTTTTCATCAAAATGAGGATTTTTAATCAAAAGGAGAATCTGCAGTTCACAGCTATTCAGTTTGGGGTGATCACAAGGACTCACCATTGTAGTTCTCCCCATCGCTTCATAGTTGTAATTGTAAGAAGCACTCCTGATGTTTTTTTGGGGATCTGTAATATCAATATAAAATATATTACAGTATACTGCATTACTGTATTATTATTATTATTTATTTATTTTTACAAATATTTACTATATATAAATTACAGTTACTTAATGTTTTTACTTTTTTTTTTAAGAAAAAGTCCCCAAACAACTTAAACATGCTGTGGTGCAACCACTACTGAAGAAACCTGGACTCTATCAATGTGTGCTTTTAATTTTAGGCCCATTTCTAAACTGCCGTTGGTCTCAAAAAATTTGAAAAAAGTGGTACACATGCAACTAAATACTTTCCTGGACGAAAATAACATCTTGGAGGTTTTCCAGTCAAGTTTTAAGACGATGCATAGCACAGAGTCAGCCCTGTTATGAGATTTTAATGACATCCTCCTGGCAAATGACACTGGAGACTATCTATGTCTCATTGTGTTAGATCTGACTGCAGCGTTTGATGCAGTGGACCACAGTATTCTGTTGGCTACAGCACCAGGTGGGCATTAGTGGTAGCGCTCTTGAGTGGTTTAGATCCTATTTGGCTGACAAAACGTTCTGTGTTAGGCTTGCTTGCTCGGAGTCCCGCAGTGCCCCACTGTCATATGGTGTTCCACAAGGTTGTATTTTGGGGCCCTTACTGTTCTCATTGTACTTGATGCCCTAAGAAAACATGGAATTTATTTTCATTGCTATGCCGATGACCATCAGATCTATGTCCCGCTTAGTAAAAAGGACGCTTTCTCATTGAGGCCACTTTTTCCCTGTCTGGGGGAAATCAAAGCCTGGATGGCTTTAAATTTCTTGAACTTCAACGAGAAGAAAACAGAAGTTATGGCCTTTGGTCCCAATGGCTCTTCCTATTGACTTGTGTCCTTTGGCGCACAATCCTAAGCCAACAGTCTAAGACTTCGGTAAGTACTTTTGATAATCGATGAATCGTTTAGATATGCAGCGTTTGGTGCAGTGGACCACAATATTCTGTTGGCTTGTTTACAGCACCAGGTGGGCATTAGGGGTAGTGCTCTTGAGTGGTTTAGATCCTATTTGGCTGACAGAATGTTCTTTGTTAGCCTTGCTCCGAGTCCTGCATTGCTCCACTGTCATATGGTGTTCCTTTGGCGTCCCATCTTAAGCCAACAGTCTCAAATTTGGGTGTTAAGATGGACAGTGATTTTAAACTGGACCGGCATATTGGTGCTCTTGTCAAATCCAACTTTTTTCATCTTAGGCAGCTGGCTAAGGTAAAGACTCTCCTATCTCAGCAGGACTTAGAAACGTTAATCCATGCCTTCGTTACATTTTGGCTGTTTTACTGTAATGCACTTTATCTTGGAATCAGCCAGTCCTCCCTCAAGCGTCTCCAGCTGGTCCAAAATGCTGCTGCTCGTCTCCCAACTTGTGCCCGTAAGAGGGAGCACATAACCCCTACCCTGGCCCCTCTTCACTGGCTGCCCATGCAATTTAGAGTCCATTTTAAGATTATTTTACTTATTTTTAAATCTCTAAATGGTCTTGCCACACCTTACCTCACTGAGCTCCTGCACTGCCCGGTGCCTTAGATCATCAGGCCAGACATAACTGGAGGTACAGAGGACAAAGCGGAGGCTTAGAGGGGATCGAGCCTTTGCAGTTACGGTTCCTCCCTTTGGAACGACCTTCCACAAAATATTAGGCAATCTCCCTCTCTAGCTACTTTTAAAACCCGTCTTAAAACCTGTATTCTTTGGCTTTTGGCTCACCGTGAGTGTTACGAAATTGATGCTTATTTTATTGATTGATTTATGCGTTTATTTATTTATTTACTTATTCACTCACTAATTTACCTTCATCTTGTCATTAATTTATTGATATAAAGTATATGTACTTGTATACTTACTTAAAATATTTGTTTTTTTTCTTGTTTTACTAATCTTTACTGCATGACTGATTTATGTTCCATGTACAGCACCGTATACAGCAATGCTTGTTTTAAAGTGCTTTATAAATAAAGTTGAGTTATCTAGTTTACAACAGTTTCTTGTATTCTAATTTACAGTAAGTTGCCAGTAAATTCCTGTATACCAAAATAATACAGTAGTTGTTGTAAAATCTATCCATCCATTTTCTTAACTGCTTATTCCTCAAAAGGGGCGCTGGAGCCTATCCTAGCTGGCTTCGGGCAATAGGCGGGGTACACCCTGAACTGGTTGCCAGCCAATCGCAGGGCACACAGAGACGAACAACCAATCCAGACTCACAATCACACCTAGAGACAACTCAGAGTACTCAATTAACCTGCCATGCATGTCTTTGGAATGTGGGAGGAGACCGGAGCACTCGAAGAAAACCCCTGCAATCACGGGGAGAGCATGTAAATTCCTACCCCGGAAGGCCGAAGCCCAAACTTGACCTCACGCCCTCAGTCAGCACTGGGAGGCGGACATGCTAACCAGTCATCCACTGTGCCGCCCTAGTTGTAAAATCTATCCTCATTCTGCAGTGGAGTGCATAAGTTAATATTAACTGTAATAAGTCCTGCTTATCGGAGAAATGTGATGTGAAGATGATGCAGACTGCCCTTGTGTTAAAATATTACTCAACAAATTCGCTGAATTATTGTACTTACTCCGGTGACAATACAAGGTCCGCTATTTGCTTCTTCTCCTCTAGAGATACCCACCAAAATCCGACAATATTTACAGCATTTACAGGTAATACACATATATACATGCCAAAATATAGTTGCTGTAAAAATGTACAGTATTTGAACACTAATTATACAGCAAATTACTGTACTTTGTTTTTACCCATAATGCACTTTGTTTTACCCATAACACTGCGATATACAGGAAAATACTGTAAAACTAAAAAACAAAATGCTGTATTTTTTTACTGTAGATTTTACAGAAATTTGTTACAATGAGTTTAAAGTGTCTGTGTGGAATACACATCAGTTAAACAAATATCCAGAGAGCCGAAACTTGCAAACTGTCACTATGGAATTATGAATACATTGTTTAGGGAGTTTGATGGTTTTAGCCAAAGTATCATTTTTAAATCTGCAGTAGAACATATTCAAATCGGTAGCCAATCCCATGTTCTCTGTAGTTAATGATCAACTGCAGACCTTCCCACACTTTGCCTGCTATTAGAATCACAGCTCATCTGTTTTCTAAAGCTGAGTTGTGATTGGTTGTTACCAATTGAGTTCTGAGTTACTATGATTTCATTTTCAGCTCACAGCAAGTGGCAAAATGGTTGCCATCATGAGATGGATTAAAATGGGTGGATGTTGCTGCTTAATTCATTTTCGCTGTTTAGACTGGGGCTACATAAAACATATTGTAAAGACATTGGGTTGATGTCAACTTTAATTAAACCTTTGTTTCAGGTCACTGGGATGAACCCGCCAAAAAACTGCTCATCATTAAAAAGTTGCTGCTCAATTGACGCCATTGATTAGCAAATGTGCTTCTAGCCCCCCCCCCCCCCCCCCCCCCACACACACACATAAAAATAACAACACATTATTTTATTGTCATCCTTATTTTTATTTTGTATGCTGTAAAATATAATTTTCACATTGTTCCATCGTACAACTACATATTGTTTATGATTGACCAATGCAAAGTAGCACATAATTTTGAAGTGGAATGAAAATGATATATCCTTTTCTCAATTTTAGAAAAATAAAAATCTGGTGTGCATTTGTATTCAGAGGCAGGTTACATCCTGAACTAGACAAATAACCATTCATACTCACCCACATACAGATAATTTGAAGTTTTCAATTAACCTACCATGCCTGTTTCTGGAATGTGGGGCGGATGTGCTAACCAGTCAACCACCAAATCTACTAAAAAATGTCAGACCTTAAGATGTCATCTTAATTTTCAGGAGAACAGAGCATGGTATTAAATTGATAGCTATTGAGCTCCACATTGGACACGCTTATCTACATATAAATAGCACCAAATACTAGCGATTACATCAAATATATTTCAAGTAGAGGTGAAAAGTGTTATGTGTCATTTTCTGTGACTTTTTTGAATTTACTTGTCATTTCCAGCCTGGAATTCTCATGTGGGTATCAACATCCATCAAAAGTCAAATTGCAGACAATAGACATATTATGTTATTAACCTGCATGCAGTGAATAAATGCTCAAGTGATATTCAAGTCCATTCTACAGCGAAAAAATTGTCACTTTCTTTATTGATAAAGCTGTTCAGTATAAATTTGACAAATTATCCCCAAGTGGGAAGTATGATGACACAGATACTGCATGTAAAATGAGTTCCAGTTTTATTCCTACATAGCAACTCAGTAAGTAATTGCTCAGTAACAAGTAGGCTATCTTCAAGTCTCATACAGCGACAGCATACAGTATAGGACAGGTGACTCTTGTACTATCTGTCAAATCTTATTGTTTTCTAAAAACAGTGTTACACATTTAATTAACTATTAACTAATCATCTGATGTAGGCAAATGTATTAATAGCTCACCAATCTACTCATGATTGTAAGCTTGTTTCCCAATGTGACTGTTATTGTCCTGCCAGCAGTACTGTGAACACTTTGAACAGCGTTGAACAGCATGTAACATTTCTCTCTGAACATTGTACACCGATGACACGACCCATCTAGCCAAAAATGACCATTCCTCATGTTATTCCGGAATTTGAAACTTTCCATATGATATTGTTTTCACAACGTGATTTAGTATAACAAGGGAGCAAGCAAACATGGCCTTGATGTAAGATTTTTTTTTTTTTAATTACCCCTGCCACCTCAGTAAACTACTGAAAAGTTGTCATAATATTGCAATGATGCAGCAATGAGTAATCTGTCCATCATTGATCAAGCATCCGTGGTTGACATTGCCCATATTGGCACAACACGCTGAACAGGATTTAAAGCAAAACCAACAATAACATGTAGTATTATACTTTTTGAATACTTTAAAAATAAAGACAATTTTCAAACGATCAAAGAATTCGGCCACCTCCAGTCTACACAGTAAACAGTCCAAATGCTGCAGAGTGTCTCAAACAAAGTTCTCCAATCCAATGACCACTTTTATGCTTATGTATCCACCAACTCTAAGCGAGATCACCATTGAAATATCCCATCTCTACTCCACCCAGACCAAGGCCAAGCAACTGGATATGGGTATGGATGAGCTCCTTACATTCTATGGGATTCGTTTGACATCTTATTACAGCATTGTTCCGCGAAGTCATTGCACTGGTCAGCTGACACTGATGTATATAATCTAAGCATTTCAACTGCAATGCAGAGAAATTGATTTGACAAAATAATAACCTCACTATAGATAATTGAAGATCCGTTCTTCAAAGTTAGGCCAATCTTCACTGAGCTGAACAAGTCTTACAATGTCATGCCATATCTAGAATGTGGATGAGAGCATGATAAGATATTATGGCCATCATGGATGTAAGCAATTCATAAAAGATGTGGAGACTTGCATCATCCATGGGATACATCAGTGATGTGCGGTCAGGGCAGGCAAGGTAGGCACTGCCTGCCCCAGCTAAAATGAAAGTTGAAACAGTTTGGCTATTTCTATTTATTTTAATTATTTCTTTCATTTCAGGAAGCCTACACGACCTATAGGTTTAAAAGTGACAACATTTGGTGATTTTAATACCTCAATTAAAAATGACTCATTACTTCGTCTGGCCTGCAGGCAAAAATGCTGCAAAAATTATCCTCCTGAAGGCACACCGCTACTGTGCTTTTCCTAGCCCTGTCCGCGTAGCGATGTGTGTTTGCGCATGCATAGTCAGTTTCCTAGTAGAAAAGTCCTTTACGCAAATATGCAGATCGCTATGCAGCCTTTTTACTTCGCTGTATTATTTCTTTGCAAACGTACATTCTCACAGTGCATTCGTGAATTCAAAACATACTTAGTACACAGCAAATGGGAGGCGGAGTGCACTTCAACGTTTACTGTGGCTGGCGGACCGCCCACTGGCTGTGACGGTGGGCCATAACTTTAGCTGAAAGGCAAATGTTGAGCTGCCGCACCGGAGGCGATGGGTACGGGGGAAAAAATGCAGAGCAAAAAATGTAAGACTTCAAAAGAGAGTCATGTTTTTTTTTGTTTTGTTTTTATCCATAATGAGGAAGCATATGTTAAAATACTTTGAATGTATGGCATCTTGTATCTGAGTATCAAGTATCTCGAGGTCGTGCTGAGTGTCCTCTTTTTTTGGAAATGAAAATATGGTCACCCTAGGATATGTTGTACAAACGCCTGCCGACAAATTTGTAATTGGTGTGTGCGTCTTAAACCTAAACCTAGAGCTCACTGAGCGTCACTGGGATACATGCATTGTATGCAGCCATATGGGGGATGCCACACCCTCCCCCCAAATACTGGGTTAGACCAAGAGTGTTGTTTTTGGTCTTGCAGAGCAGGGTGAGGTGCTTCAAGGTTGCAAATTCCATTATGACAACCTCTCTACTTCTCTTTTACTCTTTAATTAGATGACCAAGAGGGGATATGAAAGCTGTGACATGATGAGGGGAAACTTTTTGAGGCTCCCTTCAAACCAAAGAGTGAATTGATGAATCTACCTTGAGGAACCTCAGAAATGTTAACTCAAACAAAAAAGTTGTTGGTCCGCTGGAAAGACAACAATATTGTGACTGTAGATAGTATTGACATGGCGTCATTTGCCCCACATTGTGTGCCATTCATGGATCCATGGAATGTCAAATGGGAACGATAAAGAAGTGTCCGGAATTGCAAAGATAAATCGAAAGGATTTCCAACCGACAAGTCTACCAAAATGTGTCCTAACCATTTTGATTAAGGTAAGTAAGTGTCATTGTAAGATGGTTAAAATGCTTTTACCATAATGCGGTTGTGTTACATGTGAGCCACTAGCCATGGCTAGCTCTGGCTAAAAATAGATGGGTCAAGATGTTCGATTATGAGATCTCTCCAAATTCTCTCCTTAAGGTCTCTTATTTTCATTTCCCAGCAGCCCAAAAGTTGAAATTGTTGTTAAAGTGTAAAAAGATAAGAGATGAATCAACAATGTTGTTGTTGTTTTTGTTGTAACATGCTAGCGCTAGTAGGTAGTGTGGCAGAGGAACGAGCTAACTTGGTTTAAAAATAACCTGAGATTCTTCACCTCAAATTCACAAATGATAAATGCACATAGCAAACAATAAAAGCCGAAAGTACAGAAGACGCAAGAATGTCCGTGTTTTGTGAGCCATCCTACGTCAGAGCATACATTGCCATGTAGTCCGGTCCGGGCAGTAACATCGGCAAAAGTTTGTAATCCAATTGATTCCATTATTCAAACGTTTCAACATGTACCACTGCAAGGACTGTTGAGCTAAATCTTACGCATACATCTTGCTTACACAAGTAACTTTAGAGGAAGCTGGGGGTGACATTCATCAATAGCAAAAGAACAGTTGACCCACCATGAGGTCGGACTCACGATCCCGTGACGTCAGTGAATACTATCTATAGCAATGAACACAGGGGAGTAATATAACGTAACAGTGGTCAAGCGATGGAATAATGAGCGACATGCCTTTGACGAGGCATCTTACAAATAGCTTCACTTTGCCACATCCAATACAGCTGTGGCGTTGACGTACTCACGACGACGTCTATATCTATGCGCTGTGTATGTTGTCTATGATATTACTTGACAGCGGTGGTTGCAAAGGGCGCCATTTAATGGATGGTTGCACGTGACGGTAGTGCTACATGAATCTTTCCAAATATATGGAGCAATGTAAATGCTGTCTGTACACAGCATATTCTGTAGAGTAAATTTGACTCTACAGGGAGTCCTCGAGTTGCGTTGTTTTGACTTTACGGCGCCCGTGCCTCGTCCGTAGCACCTTCTTTTTCGTTAATTTCTCACACCATTTTAAAGTTATTTGAAATTGTGTTGTTGTTACCTCCAGCAACGAGCGTCCATCGAGCAGGTCAGCTCGCCATCAGGCGTGACATTTCCTTAAATTTGAATTAGCTCCGCTCTGCCTTCCGTCATCAATGAATGTCCATGCGAAAACACAAAATATTAGTTCCGGCTCTTCCGGGTTGCGCAAATATGTTTTTAAAAATTACTGTACAAAGTATTTTGATGTAAGTATTTACTTTAACAGTGAAATCCGACTTAAAATGAAATTAAGGCTACATCGCCAGCATAGGAATGTAACTCGGACATAACTCGAGGACTCCCTCTATTTTGAATAAATTTGACTATTTAGATTGGAACCCAATAGGCTCAATTTTAGAGTACGCTAATGTTTACACTTGGAAGAGAGTCAAATAAAGAATTGAAAATAAAAAAAATAAAAAGCCACTCAAGGGTTGAGGGACAAACTCATGACCTTCAGCTTGGGAGCCACACTACCACCTTACTGTTTCCTAATCCCAAAGACCATTTGTAAGATTCACTGACTGTCACACTCACCTAAGTGGGGCGAAATTCGTTCTCCGCATATGACCCATCCCATGAGGGAGCGGTGAGCAGCAGCAGCAGCCGCGCTCGGGAATCATATGGTGATGTGTCATGATTGGGGTCAGCTGTTTCTGTTTTCCCTTGCAGTTGCTGGGGAAACAGCTGGAGGGCGTATCCCGCCAAACACACCTGCTGCCCATTAGCTCATCAGGCCAAGATAAAAGCCTGACAGAAGCAGCAAGGAGTTTCGGGTTATTACTCCATGACGCTACTCTGTATCCCACACTACTTGCTGTTTTAGCCGCCCTCGGGCGTGATCTCGTGTTTCCTTGTTTTTGATTAAAACTAAGTATCAGCATCCCTGCCGTGGCTCTCCTACCTTCCTGCATTTGGGTCCTCCACTCCGTGACCGTAACAGAATAACCCGACCAGAATGGACCCCGCAGACCCCAACAGCCTGTGCCAGGCCATGGCCAGCCATGGGCGCTTACTCGGACAGCACGAGCAATACTTCAGCGAGCTGAAGGAGGCAATATCGACGCTAACCGCCCAGATCGGGTCACTCACTTTGAAGGTGGAGCGGAGGTCGGAATACACGGCCGCGGAAGACTTACGACCAGCCGGGGCGTCACCTGTCTCCTCCGTGTCCCGATCAGCTGGCAACTTTGTTCTTCGGGAACCCAATATTCCCCATCCTCCCCGCTACTCTGGCGAAATTGGTGGGTGTGATCAATTCATTCACCAGTGGAGCCTGGTTCTCGATCAACAGCCGCACACCTTCCCGAACGATGGCGCCAAGGTCGCCGTCGTAATGAGCCTACTTTCCGGCCAGGTGGCATTATGGGCGATGGCGGTCAGTAAAGCCAATCCGGAGCTCCGAGCTTCATTTCCTGCCTTCCTGGCGGAATTTAGAAACGTCTTCAATCACCCAGTAAAAGGGAAGGAAGCGGGCAGCCGCTTGCTGGACCTCCAGCAGGCCGACTTGTCCGTGGCAAAATACTCTATCTCCTTCCGGGTTTTGGCGGCCGAGAGCCGTTACGACGAAGCGCCGCTGTGTGGGATCTTCCGGCGAGGACTCAGCCCGCGAATCAAGGACGAGCTGGCGGCATGGGACGAGACGTCCGGTCTGGATGAACTCATCAACCTGGCCATCCGCTTGGACAACAGGTTGCGGGAGCGGCAGCGGGAACGGGAGGAGGAGCGACGACCTAAGGCAGCAGACACTGCGGCTCAGCCGGTTTCAACCACGTCCGCGGGGCACTTCTTCGGCGCCTCGCCTCTCGACGCTTTGTGGCGACGCCCTCCTGCGGGAGATGGCATCGAGCCTATGCAGCTGGGGGGAGGACGGCTCTCTGCGGCGCAACGCAGGAACCGGTGGAGAAATCAGGCGTGCCAATATTGTGGTCGGCCCGGACACCAATCGGCCACGTGTTGGAGGCGGCCTGATAGACGTCGGGACGTCGCACACGTTCCAGCCACAACCATTCAACCCCAACGCAACAACCAGTGTGAGTACTCCCAGTCCACGGATCAGGTGACCCAAAGGGCCAGTTGGACACTAAAAGGCTCCAATTGTCAGGAGAAATGACATGGGGTGGGGTGAATGTAAAGATGACGGCTTTGGTGGACTCTGGGGCGGATGATTGTATTGTCGACCCGAAAATTGTTAACCTCTTGAAATGTCCGGTGGTTAGACTCGAGAAAACCAAGGAGATGTATGACCTCAACCGGCGCCTCTTGGGGGTGATTACGCATAGAACAGAGAGTCTACACATGCGTTTATCGGGAAATCACGTGGAGACTAGACAGTTTTTTATTATGCCCTCCCGGTCAGCCCCAGTGGTCCTGGGTCTGACTTGGCTGGCCAGGCACAACCCTGACATAAACTGGGGCATGCCTAGGTTAGAGAGATGGAGCTTGTTTTGTCACTCACATTGCCTGCAGTCAGCAGTAAACCACCACTGTGGCCCAGCTAAAGTAACAATGGAACCGATTAACCTGGAAAATGTGCCAGCAGAATACCACGACTTACGGGAAGTTTTTAGTAAAGACTGGGCCTTAACTCTCCCTCCGCATTGACCTTATGATTGCGCGATATAATTGGTTCCTGGCGCACCACTGCCTAGTACACGTCTGTACAAAATAGCCAAGCCGGAACTCCAAGCCCTTAACGAATACGTCACAACGTCGCTGGCTGCCGGGCTTATTCGGCCTTCCAAGTCGCCGCTAGGGGCAGGATTTTTCTTCGTTGTGAAAAAAGACAAGACTCTACGCCCTTGCATCGATTTCCGTGGTCTGAATAACATAACAATTAAAAACAAATACCCATTGCCGCTAATGGAGTCAGCATTTGCTCCATTACATTCTGCTGCGGTGTTTACCAAATTAGACCTTCGCAGTGCCTACCATCTGGTTAGGATAAGGGAGGGCGACGAATGGAAAACAGCGTTTAAAACACCTATTGGGCATTTTGAGTATTTGGTTATGCCTTTTGGCCTCTCAAATGCTCCCGCAGTGTTTAAGTGTTTCATTAATGATGTCTTGCGTGACATGCTTAATCACTTTTGTTTTGTTTACCTTGACGACATTTTGATTTTCTCTAGAAATCTAGCAGAACATCGGCAACACGTTCGGCTGGTTTTGGAGCGACTGCTGGAAAACCGGCTATATGTGAAGGCAGAAAAGTGTGCGTTTCACACCAGTTCGGTCCAATTCCTCGGATATATTGTGGAGAGGGGTCAATTGAGAGCCGACCCGGCCAAGATCCAGGCCATGGTCGAGTGGCCAACACCCACGTCAAGAAAGCACTTGCAGAGGTTCCTGGGGTTCGCTAATTTCTACCGTCGGTTCATCCGCGACTATAGCATGAAAGCGGAACCTCTGACGAGGCTGACGTCTACCAAGATTCCGTTTATTTGGACTCAGCAGGCTGAGGCCGCTTTTGTTAAATTAAAATTATTATTTTCACGTTCACCGGTTTTGACACACCCTAACGAGGCTCTTCCATTTGTTGTCGAGATTGATGCTTCAGAGACGGGAGTGGGGGCGGTGTTGTCCCAACGGTTCCCGGTTGACCAGAGGCTGCATCCCTGTGCCTTCTTCTCACGTCGGCTCACCCAGGCGGAGCGCAACTACGATGTGGGCAACCGTGAGCTGCTGGCCATTATTTTTGCGTTGCAGGAGTGCCGGCACTGGCTGGAGGGCGCGGCGGAACCCTTCCAGATCTTCAGGGACCACAAGAACTTGTCGTACCTCCGGTCCGCTCAGAGACTTAATCCCCGTCAAGCACGCTGGGCTCTGTTCCTGACACGTTTTAATTATATCATCACTTATTGACCAGGATCCCGGAATACCAAGCCGGATGCCTTGTCCCGCATGCACGGTCCAGCCGCCGAGGGGTCTCCACCCGAAACGATCGTGCCGGAGAACAGAGTGTTGGGAGCCCTCCAGTGGGAGGTAGAGCGGAAGGTGGTGGAAGCAACTGGCGACACGCAGACCCCGGTAGCGTGCCCTGGGAATAAGTTGTTTGTACCCACACACCTTCGTCAAGAGGTGCTGCAGTGGGGGCATGTGTCAAAGGTGGCATGTCATCCTGGGGTGGGTCGAACGCTGTCCCTAATAGCACAGAGGTTTTGGTGGCCAGGGCTACGCAAGGACATAAAAGAATATGTCACGTCCTGTATGGTGTGTGCTCGTAATAAGCCCTCTCGCCGTATGCCAGCCGGTCAGCTCCGCCCCCTGCCCATTCCCCACCGTCCTTGGTCGCACTGGGCGCTGGATTTCGTTACCGGGCTACCACATTCCAACGGGCAGTCGGTGATCCTTACGGTGGTGGACCGGTTTTCCAAGATGGCGCACTTTATCGCCCTGCCCAGATTGCCTACCTCGTTGCAAACAGCGGATATCCTGATAAAGGACATATTCAGGATCCACGGGATCCCATCCGACCTCGTCTCCGATAGGGGGGCCTCAGTTTGTGTCCCGGGTGTGGAAGGCTTTCTGCAAGTCTTTGGGAGCTACGGCTAGCGTGTCTTCGGGCTATCACCCCCAATCAAATGGGCAGACGGAGAGAGCTAACCAGGACTTGGAGGCGGCGCTCCGATGTGTGTGCCATCAGCATCCTTCCTCGTGGGCGTCCCACCTTCCATGGATCAAATACGCCCACAACACCCTCGTGTGCTCTGCCACAGGTTTGTCCCCGTTCAACGCTGCCTATGGCTATCAACCCCCTTTGTTCCCTTTCCAGGAGGGCGAGGTTGCCATTCCCTCGGTCCAAATCCACCTCCGCCGGGCTCGCAGGGTTTGGCGGGACGCCAGGAAGGCCCTGTGCCGCACAATGGCCCACAACAGGCGACTCGCGGACAGGCACCGGATCCCAGCACCATCCTACCGACCGGGACAGAAGGTATGGCTCTCCACTCGGGACCTACAGTTAGCGGGGAGTTCCAAGAAGCTGGGGCCTCGGTTTGTCGGCCCATTTGAAGTCGACTCTGTGATCAACCCGGTGGCAGTTCGGCTCAACCTGCCACCCACACTCAAAGTGCACCCAGTCTTCCACACGTCCTTGCTCAAGCCTGTCTCTGCCAGCCCATTGTGCCCACCGGCCGCGCCCCCACCGCCTCCCCAGGTCGTCAGCGGGCAGCCTGTCTACACGGTTAGGGCCATACTGGACTCTCGAAAGCGCGGCAGGGGGATGCAGTATCTGGTCGACTGGGTGGGGTACGGTCCCGAGGACCGCCAGTGGATCCCCCGCTCCTGGATTCTGGACCAGTCACTTGTCCGTGACTTCCATTGGTCACACCCTTCTCTGCCAGGTGGTCCGCCTGGGGGCGTTCGTTAGTGGGGGGGTACTGTCATGATTGGGGTCAGCTGTTTCTGTTTTCCCTTGCAGTTGCTGGGGAAACAGTTGGAGGGCGTATCCCGCCAAACACACCTGCTGCCCATTAGCTCATCAGGCCAAGATAAAAGCCTGACAGAAGCAGCAAGGAGTGTCGGGTTATTACTCCGTGACGCTACTCTGTATCCCACACTACTCGCTGTTTTAGCAGCCCTCGGGCGTGATCTTGTGTTTCCTTGTTTTTGATTAAAACTAAGTATCAGCATCCCTGCCGTGGCTCTCCTACCTTCCTGCATTTGGGTCCTCCACTCAGTGACCGTAACAATATGTGATTATATGGAGACCATAGAAAGATTCCAGCTGACATGAGCGATATACTAGCTCACAGCAGGAGCTGTGTAGCTCAGGGAGTATCGGCTGTCTCCCAAGCTGAAAGTCGTGAGTTTTTTTCATCAACCCTTGAGTGACTTTTATTTATGTTTTTGTTCAATTCTTTATTTTACTCTCTTCCAAGTGTAAATATTAGCCTACTCTAAAATTGAGTCTATTGGGTCACACTCTAAATAGACTCAAATTTATTCTAAATAGAGAGAGTCCTGGAGTTACGCTTCCATGTGTAAATATTACTCTAAAACTGAGTCTATTTGTTTTCACTCTAAATACAGTCAAAATTACTCTACATAATTTACTGTGTAGGTTACTCAAAACTGCCCCCCAACATGTATTTCATCATGGGTCTGGTGGCAGCATTGTGCTCTGATGTTGTTTTGCTTTGTGGGTAGAATAATAGAGGACAAACAAGAAACAACATTGTGACAGCTGAAACCTCAACACAATTGAGAGCACCAAAAATTCATTGCCGAGCACTATTGAGCTTCTGAATAGAAAATAGGCCCTCTATGATTGCCGTGAAATTTGAGCTCAGCTTTCCTCTTGAAAAGACAACCTCTAAGAGAAGATGAAGAGGATTTAAGGCAAATAAATTACTTGTGTGTTACAGGGGGTTCTTTTACGACGAGAACATCAAAGCTAGAAGCCCAAAATAGAAAGTTAACATCTCATGTCGCTCAGTTACTGACAAGCAGAGGATAAGAGACTGTGCTACTATCTGTGTGTGTTCTATCAGGTTTCCTAAACAGGCTCCTGAAAGTGGAAAACAACAACTACCAGGGGGGTCCTTAGAGGTTATGAAGTGGTTGCTATCTGTTTTGGAGAGCATTCTCTCAGTTCTATGACACTGCATGCAAACACAGCAAGTGCTTACTCTACACCTTAGCTATCAATGCCAGTAAAGACTACACCACTACTTGGTTAAAATATTCAACACCTCCAAAAGTTTATTTGTATGTGAACAACAAACAAAAAAAACAAAAATATGAAGCAAAATCCAAATTCTGTGTGTAGGTTTAGCATTTCAATGCATTTTTCTTTTTTTTAATCAATTGTGTAGTCAATACTAAATTAAAGAATTTTTGGTCAATTCATCTGGGTGCAAAAATAAGTGAACCCTGAGCTGTAAAACAAGCAGTCAAGCAGGATCAGGTAGGACAAATTGGTAGCTAAACTAACCACTGAAATGGACCAATTAAATGAGAGAGGTTTAGCAAAGAAATTGTGCATCACTGACTGAAACAGACAAACCACATTACTTTAGTCTTACCCAGGTGAACCCATACAGGTCAGTCATGCTGAGAGGAAGAGAAATCTCAGGGGACCTCAGGAAGTGGCTATTGACAGCACATCTGTCTGGGGAAAGCTATAAAGTAATCTAAAAAAAATTGCTTCATCATGCCACTGTGAAGCAGATCATCTGCAACTAGAGAACACTGAAAATTACTACAATCCAGCCTAGAAGTGGATGACCGAAAATATCAGCAAGACCCACAAGACAAATGATAATTCAGGTGAAAGCCAACTTGTGCATCACATCGATGAATCCAAAATTGAACTGTTTGGTCACAACTAAAACAGTCATATTTGGTGAAAAGTCAACACTGCATACCAGCAAAAGAACCTTCACCTTAGAGTGAAGCCTGGGGGTGAGAATGTTAAATTCTGGGCTGGCTTTTCATCCTCAGGTCCTGGACAGCTCCACATAATCCAGGGAATCATGAATTCAGAGGAATATTGTGAAATCCTGGAACATAACCTGAAGCCGTCCTTGGCGAAGTTACAGCCTGGTAGAAGATGGATCATGCAACATGACAATAATCCAAAGCATTCCAGCAATACAACCAATGAATGACTGAAGAACAACAAAATTCATGTTCTGAATTTGCCCAATCAAAATCCTGACTTAAATTATTTCAAAATACTGTGGCAGTTTATGCTAGACGCCCATCCAACCTTTCACTATTAGCCGCATTTTGCAAGGAAGAGTGGCAAAAATCCCCCAAAGTAGATGTGAAAGACTGATAAATCACTAAAGAAAGTGTTTGGATGAAGTTATCATTGCAAAAGGAGGTGCAATGTGTGATTAAGTGAGAGGTTCACATACTTTTACACCCATGAAATGAGTTTTTCTTAAATCAACAACTTTTGCTCAATAATGAATGACAATATTATCATTATTTAAGTCCATTATTTTCAATGTCAGCATTGTAGATTGGAGTATTAATTAAGGTTATTTTAATATTTTATACAAAAAATTTGACCATGCCTGCAGGGTTCACAAACATTTGAGTAGCACTATATATATATATATATATATATATATGTATATATATATAATATATATATATATATATATATATATATTCATTTAGCTGTAGAAGCAAACAATATGCCAATGTGTATTTTTATTTTGAAATGACTTAATCTAAGTACTGTATGACAAATCCTCCACTTGTGTCTGGTGTGTGGAATCAAGCAAAAAAAATTGCCACATCAACTTTTTTCAACCGGATGTAATGATTTTGAACCATCAGGTAAAAATGCCTGCAATGGAAGAATACATGTGCTTTCCTGAATACATTCTGAATAGAAACACTTTGTGACTAAATCGGGATAATATAAGCACCATGTCATAGCCATCAAATATGGGCGGCTCACTTGCAAAGAACTTGGTTGTAGGTATTTGGTCAGGGTGACCAAAGGGTTTGTTGTCATATTTGTCATAATTGTCATATCAGGTCTAATGGCATACAGTAGCTTGGCATTTTCACAAAAAAAAAATCACAGGTCTTTAAAAAGGCTTTGTGAATGTAAAATATTAGTATATTAGTTAGGTTAAATGGCTGTGGGAGTGCTGTCAATTGTCAACATGTTATAAGTCTGGCTGTAACTCTGGAGTACATGGCTCACTTTTAGATCTGTTTCCAGGCAACAGATGTTTGTAGTCTTTGGAGAGACACGTTCATATTGTGCTGCAGGAAAATGACTGTGTGCGGCTGTACTGTATAGCTAAGGCTACAAATGTATTTATATTCCACGAATATGTCCCATACTGTGGTGTACTGACTAGTTGTCCTTCCCTTCGCATAATGGTGCGTCAAATCAAATAGTAAAATAAATGCCTTGCTTGTTAGGTTAGTAGAAGAAGGCCAAGTCCCAAGAGCATTCTCTTCACACAGTTATTATATTTACCCCAGACCAGCCATGCCTAAGTGCTGTGCAGAAGCATATGGCCAGACTCGTGTCAGCCCAATTACAGGCATTATCTCATTCACTATTGTAAGGGGCTGTTGTGCCATCTTCCATTTATTTCATTAGGCTTTTGACTAATTACAAAAGCCCACTTTTAGCTGCAAATGCAACATATGTGTTGGTAGATGCCGGATTCTGGGGTGCTTTGGTGTATTCATAAACAGCATGTCACGTTTTTTTTCTGCGCCATCGCAATTTGTCAACAATTAGCCCTGGAAAATATTTTCGGAGCACTAATCAAACCAATATGCTAAAACATTCCTTACATTCCTGCCCCCTATCTGTTCAATTTACCTTGATGACTCAAAACAGCCTCCTATTCCTGGCTCCCACTCTACTTGATCACCTCATTTGCATTTTATATTGGTAAATCAAATTAAGCACCTGTAGCTTTTAACATGATTGACTGTGGTCAGAGCCGTTCAGATGTCCACCCCCAACAGCATAAAATAGAACTAATTTTAATGGGCAGAACACTGAGTCTGGCTCCAATTCCATTCAGCATTTTACATTCACTCAACTAATTGAACCCCACCCCCCACCCCAACACACACATTTGCCTGTTTGAAAATTTAATAAAAAATACTTGAATATACATAAACAAATAAATAAATAAATAACTCAATACATAATGAATAAACAACAGTGGCTTGTACATCAGACAACTCAGAAGTGTGTTCTATGACAGTAGCCAAGCATTTCACTTTAGAAAACATCTACATCTGATATATTAACAATTCCCTCAATGCTTTCCCCATGTATTTAAATATGCTGGGCCCTGCTCCTAACATTTACCTTCGATGCACAATGCTCTATCGAATATTTCTGAGATCATCTTAAAAACAGCTTTAATGAAATACTTCTATATAGCACATATACAGTACATTGATGGTGAAGAGTAGTAGATTATAGTAAACTTTCATCTAAAAAAAATGCATTGACATTTAATAATACCTTATGCAGCTTTCATTGTAAATAGATTTTTATATTGTTCATGTTAAAAAATTAGCATTTATAATGAGTAATGCACACATAGTAGTGCTAATACAATGGTATGATAGTGATAATGCAATACACTGATACATAATATAGCTTCCTATATACTTTAAAAAATATATTTCTATATAGATTTAAGATTACTATGTGCAAGATGCCACAGATGAGAATACATCACATGCATCACTTTAATATAGAATAGTGCTGTCAAAATAAATTAATTGACAAGTAATCAATTATGAAATTAATTGACAACTATTTAGTATTTTAATAATCAAGTTTTGAGTCATTTTTTATTTAAAATTGTGCAAATCCTCTGATTTCAGCATATCAACAGTAATTTCTGTAGTCCTTCATAGAAGAAGACTGATTGAAACAAAATAAGACATTTTCAAACATCTGTTTTTACTTTGAAAAACAATGACCGAACCGGTAACACAGTACAACATTAATCCCCCCCTCCCCCTTTTTTTTTTGTTATCACTACAAATAAGAAGTACGAAATAACCACCAATCACTGGTTGATAAACAGCAATCAGGTAAAAAAAACAAAAAAGCACTTTAATGCAAAATTAAAATGAATCAAATTCGTCAATTAATCGATTGAATAATTAATAGATTAATTGATTCTAAAATTATTCGATAGTGACAGCACTAACACAGAAATCATTTTGCATTAGCAATTAATTAAATTAAGTTACAAAAAATAGCAATAGCTACTGTTATGTGTCATCTACTTTTGCGGACATGAACCTAGACATTTATTTGAATTCGTTTAAATGTCTTTAATCAATTACAGCTGTGAAAATGATTGATTTTGCTTAAGGGAAACAATTTAATAATGATTTGTGATTTCAATTAATGGTATCATATTGTATCTGCACTTGGAAATGTGCTTTAAAATTTAAATAAAAGTTCCACTAGTTGACAGAGTCAGATTGGGGTGAAGAGAAAATGCTGTTCTTTGGGGAGTATTCCCACTGAGAATAATAGGTGCAGCACAGTGCCGGCACCAGGCGCTTCCCTGGAACGTGACAGTCAGCTTAATTGCAGCTTTTAGGATCATTACTGCTCCCATGTGAATGTCAAAATGGACAAGGCTAGTGGGCCTTTGACAAACAGGCAACCACCTCCCACCACCCTGCAGTCACAAGGAGCAGACCCATAACCAAGAGAAAAATACAGGCCTTGTTTTGTGCCTTCTTTTCTTCAAGCTACAAAGAGGAGAATACAACCGTATTCTTTTCCATTTTGTGTCGAGATTAAACAAATAAAGTAAAGCAGATCTGCAATATGTTACTGGTGAATCCTAAAATCATTAAATTATATGAATGAAAGAAAATAAATTTCCAGAAGTCCTCATGCAAGGAAACAAAATAAATAAAACAGTACACTGAACTTGAGTGGAGCAGGGATGCACTATTGGTAAATAAGGGTTTGTTGATAGTGATAGATGCATTTCAGATATACACGTGAAAAAAGATGACTGCACAGTGGAGCTCTCAGCACTCTCTCTCTTCTACCTCCAACCTTTGTGACTCCAGTTGTCATGGCTGCAAATGCCTCATGACAGATTTGCTAGTTAAGGAGCCCATTCATCATTTGAGAGCAGAAGCTTGCATCCAGCTCAAGAGCTGGAGAAAAGTGGCTCTTCAAGAACCTTGGCCTCATCCCTACAATCATCAAATGAGGTCTTCCATTGAGCATCATTGCTTCCAGTGTGGAATATAATGTAAAGTACTCTTTTTCTAAAAGCACTGTCAAAAGTCTATAGTTGCCATCCTCCTGTCATTGATGCCCATCCTTCTACTTTTTTGACAACACAAGTCATTTTTTCTTTTTCTTTTTTTAAATAACCTTGCAGCTGCATTTGTTTGATTCATAGAAGATGATTTGCTAAATTTGTATTTGAATTTTTAGGATTGTAACAGTTTTATCATTCCATACAACACGTTTAAACATTCCAAAACAAAGAAAAGGACACTAAATACACACACTAACAACACAACAAGACACCTGGGGCAAGACGCAAGTGGCTGAGGGCACTGATTGGTTGACACAAAGAAGGGCAGGATTACACTTAAGATCAAGGGAGACAAACAAAGAAAAACAGAACCCAAACATGACAGTACCCCTCCCTCAAGGGACAGCTCCCAGAAGTCCCTAAAACAAAAAAAAAGTCCAAAAACAGGCCGGGCGGAAGGGGGCATGGAGGCGGGAGGGAAGCCCGGCGGCGCTGGTCTGGAGGGCGTCATGGACGCCAGACGAGTGGAGCTCGGTGGCGCTGGTCCGGAGGGCGTCCCGGACGCAAGAAGAGGGGAGCCCGGCGGCGCCAGTCAGGAGGGCGTCCCGGACGCCACACTGGAGCAGAAGGCGGCTGTGGCAGCGTCCGTGCCGCCCTGGCATGGAAAGCAGAGGATGGCCGCAGGGCGTGCGCCGCCGGACGGGGACCAGATGGCGGCAGCGGGACGTGCGCCACCTTTCCACAATAGGCTTGAGACCGCCATGGCAGAGGCGAAGAGACTTAGCACGACAGCGGCCGTGGCAAGGAGGCAGCGGCACAGGCGAGGATGCCCGGGGCGGCAGGGGCACAGGCGAAGAAGCCCGGGGCAGCAGCGGCACAGGCGAAGAAGCCCGGGGCGGCAGAGGCACAGGCGAAGAAGCGCGGGGCGGCAGAGGCACAGGCGAAGAGGCCCGGGGAAGCAGTGGCACAGGCGAGGAGGCCCGGGGCGGCAGCGGCACAGGCGAGGAGGCCCGAGAATGAGGCTGCCGTGGAGCCGGGACGGGGACTTGAGGCTGCCGTGGAGCCGGGACGGGGACTTGAGGCTGCCGTGGAGCCGGGACGGGGACTTGAGGCTGCCGTGGAGCCGGGACGGGGACCACATCAGCCTGCCGCCATTGGGGTTGGGTAACACAGGAGACACGAGGGACCGAGGATATAGGAACTTAAGACTCAAAACTAGAAGAAACCTGACGCGGTTAGGACAAGGGCGAACGAGGTGACGTGGGGGCAAACTTGGAAGGACGTTACTTGGGGTGACAAGATCGCAGGGAACGAGGTGAGAAAAATGGTGGGGAATGAAGTGGTGTGTGGACAGGTTCGAGACGTGACTTGGTTACAGACTTACTATGTGCTGAAAGAGATACGGGGTTTTGTGGCTTGACGTGGGGTGACGTGACTTGAAAAAGAGGGCTGACGTTCGTGAAGAGGATTTGTGACCTTTACTTGGCCGCACCTGCCAGCCACCATGCGGAGGTCCCGGATAGATGGCCAAACGGGTGCCCAAGTAAAGGTCACATTGACCTGAGGATGTGGGGATAGGTTCCTCAAAAGAAAAATGGGTCAATAATTAGAAAAAACAGGGAAATCTAAATCTGAATCAAAATCATCGGAGTCAGAGGAGATTAACCAAAACCGGGGCGTCTTCGATATCAGAAAGGTCAGAATCGGTATCTAAAAACCAGATAAGGAGGTGACTCGTGACACACGGAGGACTATAGGACACGGGTGAGGGGGGCATAGACGAACAAGAGACAGAGTAAAAAACAGAACCTAAACAAAGAGGGAGGTGGTGGTCGGCAGGCTGAGGGTTAGCTGGGCGTCGCCATATGCTTCCCGCTGGGTCTTTTCTTGGTCGATTAATTCTGTCTAAGGGGGTAAAGTTTGGTGGGGGACCCAAACGCAGAAAGGCAGGGCAAGGAGGCAGAGGTAATGTAAAACAAAAAAGGAATTTAATTATTCAAAACAAAAGCGAACTCCAAATGGCAATGAAACAAAACATAGGGGGGACAACAAGGCAAAAAAAAAAAAAAACTGGCAGCATGACGAGAGGAAAACGACAATGAATCAACGCAGACAGAGGGGAGACAGGAGACTAAATACACACACTAACGACAGAACAAGACACACCTGGGGCAAGACACAAGTGGCTGAGGGCACGGATTGGTTGACACGAGGAAGGGCAGGATTACACTTAACAAGATCAAGGGAGACACACAAGGAAAAACAGAACCCAAACATGACAGTAATAACATCTGCAATAGTGTTAATTGTATCCAATATTTTTAAATTTAGTCTCAGTTTAAGTCCAGTTTCAATCACGCTTGTTAGTTTTTATCATAGTCAACCTCATCCCAATTGTATTAAGTCAATTTTTATTCGACTATATA
This sequence comes from Leptonotus elevatus, assembly GCF_054856555.1. Taxonomy (NCBI): domain Eukaryota; kingdom Metazoa; phylum Chordata; class Actinopteri; order Syngnathiformes; family Syngnathidae; genus Leptonotus; species Leptonotus elevatus. The sequence continues at coordinate 27,295,803 of NC_141243.1, forward strand.
TTTTAGTCCAAGAAAACATAATTTTATTCGTCTAGTTTTAGTGATTTTACATTTTACCCATGTATTTATTTTTTTGTCAGCATATTATGTTAAACAATTCGGATGTAAATCTATTTCACATGAAATGTTCTCTTATCTTTTTTGATGAAACACAACTTCACACAAAATTACAGTATAGTAACAAGTGACTACTATGGCTGCATGCTATGAGCTAGTAAATTAGCCAGCATTAGTTAGCGGTCGGATTAACATTATTGTTGAAACGTTATAGCAGTAATATATATATTTTTTTCAACCTTTCGCCGTGAATCCACCTCCTGTCTGTCCCATGTGTCTCTGCATGTTGCATTCGCTAGCTGCAGATTTGAAAGGGTGGGGTGTCACATGACAGTGTCAGAGTGACAGATTAGCAGAGCCAAGATTTTACAAAATCATATAACTTTCGTCTCGTTTTTGTTCATGAACTATTATGTCCATGGACTTCAGTCCAGTTTTTATGTACATTTACGACTCGTCTTAATTAGTCGACGAAAATGCATACTGATTTAGTCCCAGTTATTTATTAATGCGGGTTTTAGTCAGAGGTGGTAAATCCAGGTCCAGAAAGTAAAACCCTGCCACAGTTTGGCTGTAGCCTCAGGTACTAGCTAGCTCACTAGCTAGCACCCATGGTGCTCGTGTATGTACTCGGGAGCTAGCTAGCTAGAGTCAGGGGCTAAACCTAAACTGTGGGAGGGTTTTAGTCCGGTAAAAAATGTGTGTTGACGAAATTATTTTTGTTTAGTTTACGAAATTAACACTAATCTACAACAAAGGCAAATGTGTCAAATGGCATCATTTTGGTACATGAAGACCTTGTGAATAAGAGACATTAGTTTCCTTTTATTGCTAACAGCTGTTGAGTCATAGAAAAAAAAGACTTTAACAATACAGTGGCCATCATTGGTGTGATATGTTTATCAGGTAAAAGCATTTTCAAAGATTTTCTAGTCAAGCTTGTTTTGGATCCCAGTGTTTGTGCAGATTTCCCTGGTGACCCTGGGCACATAAACCCCACCTTTCAAAACAAGGAAGGTCAAAAATCTCTGGTGTTGTGCCTGTCTAAGTGGTTTAAAGCCAAGTGTGTTATCTTTGTCACCTGAAGAGAGGCTCCAAAAGCAGCAAAGGATGGAGCGTGAGTGTTTTTAGGCCAAACCTAATGTGATTTGCAGTGTTGCAGCACATGCTTGTTTTGCACATTCATTGGAACAGAGTTATGTATTGAAGCTGCCTCTGTCAAATAGATAGAAATTGTCACGGAATTGTTACCATTTTAAGTGATAGTTCTAAATATTTATGTATATTCCACTAACCAAAAAAAGCCACCAAAAAATGATAAAAATCACACAGGAAGTTTGTGTTCAGCGTGCCACAATGGACAGTGAGCACTGTGCAGTGGTGATTAAATGAGAGTGGCTGTCAAAAAGAACGACCAGTTGGCTCCGTGTAACACATTTAATACAATGACATCATTCAAAGGAGGTTGCATGACCAATGTGATCGACCACCTCTGGATAAATGGAGTAGAATTAACACAGTGACCCATCTTTGACGTGATTCGTCAACTTTCCTCTGCTGACTACTGCACCAGCTCTGACCCTGAGCTTTGCACAGCAGTAACCACACCAAATTAAGAAACATGTAAATAAAACAATAAAACATGTATTGTACCAAAATGTATGCAGATAAAGTTATATTTGGCCAGAATGGTGGGCCAACTCAAATGCAAATCACCAGATAACATTCACCAGCTAACATACATGTATTTATCATAGACAAATGACCTGAAACTGAAGTTAGCCAGGCAATTGCCCAGACTCCACAAACAAATTGTGCAACAAATTGAAGTGAGCCATGAAAGGTTACAGCATATTGCGAAAAGGTTACATCCATTTTCTGATGTGGAATCATCAACATTTATGTTAGCAAAGCAATAACAATAAAATTTAAGCTAATTAATTGGTCGGTCCTGAGCTAAGGTTACAGTAAAGATGATGTGTTTGTGGTGATATTTGCACGGACATAGTAGAAACCATTAATCCCTAGTACACACACTACTCATCAAAGACTACTTATACAAATACATGAATCCCTTTCTGTTATAAAGTTGATAATTCCAAAGCAATTACAGGGCTTCAGGTAGCCACTGCGTTGGATGCACATTTTGAACAGAAGAAGGACGACAGTGTCTGGGACAGGATCCAGAGTTTTCGTTTTGCAGCAATTTGCATTAGGATATAGCTAAGTTTCATCATTATTTAAAAACCTGTTGAAAACAATGAGGAAAAGATCTTGTTGTGTCTCTTATACTCTGCAGCCACCTGCTGGCGTTTTTTTGTAATAACTACCATTGCTTTAGGCGACCTCTTCAGGTCAGAGGCTGCATCAAAGCCTTCTGTATGCTTTAGCATAAAAACAATAACTTAAAAAAAGAAGGATAAATACGTTTTTGGGACGTAGAACGTTTTTGGGAGCAAATGAGTTAAAAGCAACAAAAAGAGATTCACATTAAAAAAAATCAAAAGCACAGACAGATTGCCTCACACCCGACCACCTGTAGGCTGTGGACCACTGGAATGGCTGCCGAGGCAAGGCTGAGAACAGAGCAGACTGAAAAAGCATCGTCACAGAGGGCTGTCGGCAACAAGAACCGTGAGCAGCTCGAAGTCGCAGAAACATCCTTACCAAAAAAGTTTATTTAAGTATGCTTGAAGTATACTCAAAATCAGGAGAGTATACTTCCAGTTTACTTTTCTTGTACTTTTTGGAAGTATACTCCACCAATAAATGTTAAGTGTACTTGTAAGTATACTAAAACATATACTAAAAATGTACATTCTGTAGTACAGTGGTGTCCAAGTCTGGCCCTTGAGAGCCCCTATCCATCCTGTTTTCCATGTTTCCCTCCTGCAGTGCAGCTGAATCTAATGATCAGCTAATCAGCAAGCTTTGCAGAAGCCTGATAACGATCCTGATTATGAATCAGGTGTGTTAGTGGAAAGAAACATGGAAAACAGAGGCTGGATAGGGACTCTCGAGGATTGAACTTGGGCACCCCTGCTGTAGTATATACTTAGAAGGCATGGCTAAGCAAGGAACCAAAATTATAGGTTACATTTGTTTATAAAACCCTCAAGATAATGTGACTGGATAGCCTAGAGGTTAAGGTACTTTCAGTTCCAGTGTTCGCTGGTTTGATCCCTGTCAATTCATCACTGGGCTTTTTGCTGTAAACTAAACTGTGGACATAAGTGTACCACAAAGTATACTTTCAAGTATACTTAATAGTGTACTTAAATATACTATGCTAAAGCATACTTATTAATATACATTATAATATACTTAAGTATACTTTTAAGTATACGGAAAATTTCCTATTTAGTCCCAAGGACTTTACTATAAAGTTTATTTTTAGTACAAGAATAAGTACACTTGAAAACTAAACTAAGGTATAAGAATATCCTATATTATGTACTTAATGTATACTACTTTTTGGTAAGGGCAGCCGCACAAGGACCGCCCAGCCCAAGGCCAACGGAGGAGACAGGACCCCAGGAAGGCTGAGGCTGAGTCCGCCCCAACCTGCAGGTCCACAGCAGCACCCTCCGCAGCCACAGCTCCCATCACTGACCTCCCCCCACCAGTAAGGAAACACTGAAACATAAAAATTAAATTAAAACAATGGTGCATCCTGGACTGGTCACCAGTCAATCACAAGGAACATACAGACAAACAATCATTTAGAACCACTTTTGGGCAATTTAGAGTCTTCAGTTAACATCAGTAGCCTGGTTCTGGGAAACCAGAGGAAGTAGAGAACCCGGAGAAATCCCACACAAGCAAAAACAGAAAATGACTCCTGTGAGGCAGATATGTTAAACATTACCCAACCATGCACTCCACCAGAAGTCCATCCATTTTCAACTCAGCCATCAGCAAAAATGACAATTTTTTTCCACTAAATATTACATACTTTTCAACAACAGAATTTCTTAGGGGAGTTGTGAGGGTTAGGATGACTTAGAGTTAAGGTTCATATCATTCCTATTAGAAATTCAGCATCGTTCCTATTCAAAATTCAATTCAAATAATCAATGGCAAATAATATTTAAATTCACACAAACGTATTAAACCAAATTTCCCACTGCAGTAACGTGACCTCATTTAACAATCATCATTGATATCATTGCAAGGAGAAAACAATAAACAATAAAAGATCAAATCTTTGTCTGATGATGCCTTGGAAGATGAATTATAAGCGGAATTTGATCTTCAAAAGTTGAGGCGGATTTCATCTTTTGAGAGGTCAAACTTTCTAAACATTTAATGGGTTTAAATCGCGGATGATGATCTTACCCGCGATTGAAATTGACTTCCCAGTGGTCTTTTAACAGTTCCTGAAAATTTCAGGTCAATATTTTTTTCCTAAGGTACGGGTTGCTAATGGACATTTGAAAGATGCAAGTACCAAAACTTTAAACTCATCAATTTCAACCTGACAACATTAAAATTGCTGTAACTGTCAATTTTTTAGGTATGTCCATGTATTATATACCATTTTAAAGGGAATTAATGGTAGAATTTAAATATATCATCTCAATTTAACCCAACCCTAACCCTATCCCTAACCCGGGCTGAAATGGAGGTGGGGTGGCTTTATATGTGCATAAGAACTTTAAATTTAAGGTAGTAGAAAGGATGACATTGGTGGGGGATAATATTTTGGAATGTGTCACAATAGAAATAATAATGGAAAAAAGAAAGAATGTGTATGTCAGTTGTATATATAGAGCCCCAGGCTCCAAAATTGATATATTTAAAACCTGGATGGAAAAAATGTACACAGAAACTAACAAAAAATATATGTTAATTTTTGGTGACTACAATATTGATTTTCTAAACCCAAACAATCACAAAGTGACAGAAGAGTTTATTATTACAGTATATAGCCTCAACTTCTTTCCCAGAAGAACTTCGCAGAATCATCACTCACTGTCCAACATTAATAGATAACATACTCACTAATGTCATGGATACCAATATGATGAGTGGAGTATTGATAAATGACATTAGTGACCACTTGCCTATATTCACAACATATGATTGCAAATACACTAAAAATAATCAAGATAACAAAACACAATGCAGACGAGTCGGGACTGAGGAAGCCATTGAGGCTTTTAAAAATGATTTTCTGAATCAGGACTGGAATTTACTATACAAAGAAAAAGATATAGGTAAAGCTTATAATGAATTTCTTAGTACATTCAAACAAATATATGATGCTAAATGTCCAATTAAACAATACAAAATAAAACCAAAACACAATGATAATCAATGGATAACAAAGGGGCTAAAAGAAAAATACTTTATTTAGAGAATTTCTAAAATACAGAACTACAGAAAGCAAATATAAGAATTATAAAAATAAATTGACTAGTATTATGAGAATACGTAAAAGAGAATAGTATACAAAATTATTAGAAAAATAATAGAAACAACATTAAAGGTATTTGGAATATTTTAAATGATGTGATTAGGAATGGCACCAGACGGAATAACTATCCACCCTAATTTTATAGAAAATGGCATACACATCAACAATATGGTGGATTTTGTAGACAAGTTCAACAGATTTTTTTGCAAATGTGAGACCAAATCTAGCAAAAAAAATCCTGATCCTGATACAGCAAACAATACAAACACCAACATAATTGAACGAAATTTAAGTTAAATGTTTCTCAGTCCTTAATAGTAATTAATATTGTTAATAATTGTAAAGCTAACACATCTACTGATTGTGATCAACTTGATATGAAAACAGTGAAAAAGATAGTTATGGGAATTTCTAAACCACTTACATTACATCGCCAACTTATCATTTCAAACAGGGCAATTTCCAAATAAAATGAAAACTGCAAAAATTATTCCAATCTGCAAAGCTGGGGACAAATACAAGTTCACAATTTACAGGCCTGTCTCCCTACTACCACAATTCTCCAACATTCTTGAAAAACTTTTAAATAACAGGTTAGATAAATTCATAGAAAAACATAAAATACTTTTTGATAGTCAGTATGGATTTAGAACAAAACGGTCAACTGCATTAGCTTTAACAGAACTTACTGAAGAAATGACTGATTCCATAGAAAAAAAGAAACTTACAATAGGACTGTTCGTTGATCTACAAAAAGCATTTGACACTATAAACCATAATATATTGATGAGTAAATTGGAGCGTTATGGTATTAGGGATACAGCCTTGAATTGGATCAGAAATTATTTACAAGAAAGACAACAGTTTGTGGAGTTTGTCGGAATTTAAATCAAAATGTTTGGATATGGTATGTGGTGTCCCTCAGGGGTCAGTGTTGGGGCCAAAACTGTTTATATTTTATATTAATGATTTGTGCAGCGTGTCTCATTTATTGAAGTTTGTGTTATTTGCAGATGACACAATTATTTTAGTTTCTGGTGAGAAAATGCAGTTTATTTTGGATACAATTACCTCCGAATTTAAGTAAGTAAAAACATGGCTTGATAAAAACAAGTTATCAATAAATTTAAACAAGACGAAATCCGTTATGTTTGTTAATGTTAAAATAGGGAACTGTGCAAGATTGCAAATTGAAGGTGTAGATATAGAAAGAGTAAATGAGATTAAATTCCTGAAGGAAATTGTTGATAATAAAAGGTGCTGGAAACCACACATTAAATATATTGGATCCAAACTCTCTAAAAGCATCTCCATTCTGACAAAAGTCTAATATTTTCTCAACCAGAAATCATTACACATTCTGTACTGCTCTCTAGTATTACCATATTTAAATTGTTGTTCAGAAGTTTGGAGAAACACTTACAAGACATCATTACAACCTCTGTTTCTATTGCAAAAAAGAGCAGTCCATAATGTAAGATATCTCCAACACACCAATACACTGTTTCTACAATCTAAAACTGTAAAATTATTTGATCTTGTGGAACTCAATACTGTACAATTGGTGTACAAAGCTAGACATAATTTACTGCCGGGCAATATCGAAAATATGTTTTCAGAGAGACAGGGAGGTTATGGTTTGAGAGGAGTTCATAACTTAAAGACAAATATTCAAGAACAACATTGAAGAGTTTCTGTACATCTGTATGTGGAGCTGAATACTGATTTACAACATAGACCAGTTCAAAAGGAAATATAAAATCAACATTTTTGAAAAGTATAGGGAAGAAGAAGTGCTTTTCAATGGAAAGTAACATTGGTCGATGTTATTATTGTTATTGTATAATTAGTAGTATTGTTGCTATTGATTAGGAATATATATATATGTATATGTAAAAGTATGACAATATATACACAAGGCACACTTATTAATAATCAAGATATATTAGCTGTATACTAGCAGCTTTTTTTTGTTTGTTTACTATACATACTTACTATTTATTGTGTAACATATGTTAAAAGGGGTAGGACCTGATAAGTTTATGCTTCTTCCTACTCCTTTTTGAACATGTATGTGTAGCTCATGACTGGGTGAAACACTGTGAAACTTTCTTATGTTGCTTTCGTTGCTTGAATGTTGTGTTTGCTGTTTTGTTTTATATGGTTTTTTTTTATATTTTGTCTTTACACATGTACTTTTATAATCAGTTATTTTTTATTTTTTTTATACATGTTCGAAATAAAATGCGGGGGGTGCCGAATTTCCAAATGCCAGGCAGGAGGTCTAGAGGAAGACCGAAGAGGAGGTTTATGGATGGAGTTAAAGAGGACATGAAGGTTGTCGGCGTGAGAGCAGAGGACAGGGTTATATGGAGGCAACTGATGTTGTGTGGCGACCCCTGAAGGGAAAAGCCGAAAGGAAAAGAAGAAGAAGGACGTGAGTTCAACAGTAAGGGAATGCAAGTGAGTGGGTAGGAATGAGCACATGGAGAAGAACGGATGAAAGAATAAACTTACAAAAAATATAATTATGAAATCATGCACCCCCAAAAAAAATCTAATTTTTGTGCACACAAAACATGCTTACAACTCTCCAGCAAAAGAGGAAGTCAATGCTGGAATTCCCCGTATGCCAAGCAGCACAATGCAAATAGTAAGACTTAAGATTTTGTTTTTATTGTTAATGTTAGATGTTAATCATTCTGTGGTAGCAGTAGCAGTGTGTTCATTCAATTTTATTAATTCACTGTTTGTTGGAGACTTTTTATTGAGCACCATAACTAATAATTGTATTCAAAATCACTTGTATATATCTATGTGGAGCATGTCTTTACTTACAAAAACTTTGTGCTCAAATCAGAGGTGTCACAGATGTACTCAGACATTTAAATAAATATTTAATGATTGTGTATTAGATGCTTGTCTAATATATATAAAACACCACTCTTCTAGTCATTATGCTTCTATTTAAAGTACTCTTCTCGTTCTGATATTTTTTCCATTCCATTGTTTTATTGATTGCACCCTATTACAAAAGTCATGATTCCTGTCTTCATGTTTATCAATAATAAAAAGTGTTTGTCCAACTGTCCAGGCATGTCCGTCTTGTACTTATTAGTACAGGATGGTTCTGAGATTTTTTAGTTGTCCTAACTTAATACACTATTAAGTTAAGTCAAAGCAAAAATGTCTGTTCAGAATCAATATATTATTACTGATTTCTTTAGACCGTCACCATTTTAGACCAAAATAAGTAATTAATTGATTACAATGTGTTCATGGAACAAAATCTGCATAGATAGCCCTTGATTTTAATCTTTACTTACTAACCCCATTAATCTTTTTTTTAAGTGCACCACTCCTCACAGACTACTACCAAGTTGCATTAAACCCATTCATCACAAGTGCCTGGAGCGTTGGGTCATTCAACACATCAAGGCCTGCCTCCTGCCATCTTTAACCCCCACCAGTTAGTCTACAGAGTAAATGGGTTGACAGACAATGGAGTAGCCATGCCCTCCACACCATATTAAACCACCTTGAACACCGCAAGAGCTATGTCAGAATGCGCTTCATCAACTACAGCTCAGACTTAAACACAATCATCCTTGACATCCTGGTCGGTAAACTTGTTGATTTGGGACTCCCCCCACTCACTTGCTTCTGGATTAACGATTTATACCCGTTTCCATCTATTCTTCTTTTGCGAATAATGAGTAATTTTATTTTTGCTGGCAACCATTCATTATCACTAGTCAGGTTTCCATCCAATTGTTTAGAATTTTTTAAGCAAATTTACTCAAAATGCGAAAAACGGACATGCGACTTATGCCCGTTTCCATCTGTTCTTCTTTTGCAAATATTGAGAGGGGACTCCGCCGCTGTAAGTGGCGGTATACACCATAGAGATGGGATCCACCTGTAATTCAAAAGAAGAATAAGAGTCTCAAATTTTTGCCCTCAAGTCCCGAGTCAAGATTGACAAGTCCGGAGTCAAGTCCCGAGTCAAGACTGACAAGTCTTAAGCGGTTCACAAGTCCTACACTTTGAGTGAACCCAGAATGGTGCAATAGATTGCCGTGTTTGCAATGTGTTACCAGTGAATTAACAGTCTCATTAACTACACAGCTAGCAATGATAATTAGCCTATAAACAACTGACATTAGCTTACTTACCAATCTTCAAGTTGTTGCCTCTCTGTCAGTGATCTAATCTTGGACATACAGCAATACATTTTTTGTTGACCACCTGACAGTTTTTGTACCCAAACATTTAGAGGTGCAACGGATCACTAAAGTCACGGATCAGATTGTTTTTCAAAAAAATAATAAAATGAAATCAGATAAATAGAACTTTGTCTTAATTTATTTTATAATGCCCATTAAATTAAAAAATATATATATATAAACTCAAAATGTCTAATATGGCCATTAGGATTTAGGAACACAATTTTAAGTGCAATATAAGACAAGATACATAATTATTTTATACATGGTCCATGTTATATTGCACTTGTAATGCACTTGAAGTTATGTTCCTAAAATCCAATTGAACATATTGGACATTTTGAATTATTTTTTTTAAGCTAGTGTTTTATAAAATAATTATAAGTGAAGGCAAAGTTCTATTTTTTTATTTTTTTATAATGAAAAATACATCTAAGTGCAATTTAAAGGAACATTATCTTTGTTTAAACAGGGAGAGTGGATTACAAAATAGCATAGGTCCACAATAGGAAAAGCAAGCGAGCCAAGCAACAGCTGTCAAACTACTGTTGGTAGCCAGGCACTCGATGCTAATGCTAACAATTAGCTACTAGCCACAAACGCCGGGGACTTGTACCGTATTGTGCAATGATGGCGTAATTAACTTGCGGTTTCTTCGCGTACTAAATTTGCTATTTAATATACTTTCGGGGTGCCATTATGATAATGGTGGTAGAAAATATGTAATTTAAATAAATAAAATGTTGATAATGCAAGCCAAAATGTCAAAGGGAAGTAGTCAATTTAGCGTTCACGCCACCATACAGGCAGACTTCAAAGTAAAATCCGCCAAGGCTGTTGCATTGGTATCAATGTATTATTTGGGCAGCTTTAATTTGAAGTTTGCCTTTAGCGTCGGCAGCGTGTGTTTGCGCCTTTGCGGCTTCCCTGACATTACTGAATGACGCTCAAGTTGCAAGTCTTTTAACACTTTGTCAAGTCGAGTCTAAAGTCGTCAAATTCATGACTCGAGTCTGACTCGAGTCCAAGTCACATGACTCGAGTCCACACCTCTGCAACAAACGTACGTGTGACGTAATATCCGGTCAAAACGTGTGACATGTATCCAGTCTTGCCAGCGGTTATTCGCAAAACCTGTTTCCATCACCAAAAAACGCATTTTCCTTTTTTCGATACGCTTCGAAATCCACCCCCTCGAAGCGTAAAAACTTTTTCGAATTTCTAGCGTTTACATTCAGTTTTATTTTCGCATTAATTGAAAAATTGAATAAAAATGAGTGGATGGAAACCTCACTAATGAGACACACTCTTTCAAAGCTGCAGCTAGCAAGTGCAACATAACATTAATGCAACAGCTATAGGCTAAAATTCAATATTAATCTGACTGCTAACTAATGCTAGCTAACTTACTAACTTGTAGCATGGAGTCATAATAGCCACCTGTTGATATACTGTAATTGTATGTGAAGTTGTTTTAAATCAAAAAGATGAGAGAATTTTTTATGTGAAGTAGTTTTAGATAAGTTAGATTGATTTTAAATAATAATAAATCAGATTTATATAGCGCTTTTCTAGAAACTTAAAGACGCTTTACATTGGAATTGATACATTATTCATATTCACTCATAGCACTAGAGGTAATGTGTGTGAAGTGCGTTGCCCAAGGACACGACAAATTACTTCTACACCCTGAGCCACGGCCTCCACAATAAATGATTGTTCCTGACTAAAACTACACTAAAATCTTAACATTTTTTGTTGACTAAAATTAGACGAATAAAATTGTCAGAGCTTGGGGTGAGGTTGAGGACCCAGGTGCAGGGAAGCAGAGAAGAGGAGGCAGCAGTGAAATTACAAAAAAGGTATTGTCCTTTAATTAACAAAAATGAGAAGGCAAAGAGAACTGGCAGGTAGAAAAAGGTTAGAAAGACAAGGTTAAAAAAATCCAGTATGGCAATACGTGGGCATGACACTGACACTACAGCAACAAACAAACAAACAAACAATGGACGAACAAGAACTGAACAAAAGACTAAGGCCCCGTCCAAACGAAAGCCCGTTTCAATGTATCCGCACAAGTTTCTTACTGTTTAGGCCGTTTGTCCACACGGCGGCACGGTTTTGGAGCCTAAAACCGATCACTTTTAAAACCGGGCTCCAGAGTGAAAAGATTTCAAAACGCACTCTGTACGCTTCTGTCTGGACAGCATATGCAGGATACTCCTCCAGTGATGACGTAATGGTCGCAGCTCGATGACAACGCATTGTCGTAGTTTGATGACGTATGCTCCAATTCTCGCGCAACTGCGTGCGAACTGCCAGTCTGTCAACAACAATGGCAGATAGCCATGTCGTAGTCATTTTGCGCAGCCTCCTTAGCTTGCTTATGCTTTTGCAGCAAAATATTTTGCTTCTTTATTCCCACGTTCAACAAGCGGTGTTGTATTTGAATCACCCGTCATTGTCACTTCTCTTGTGTTCGTCTTCTTCATGTTGTTTAGATACATGCAAAGCCATGTTTGTTATGTAAATTGCAATAAAGTTAAAAAGAAAAAAAAAGTGTTATTCTTCTTCACTGATTCTTCTTCTACTCTTTCTGTTAACTCCCTGTGGCTACGCTACAGCGCCACTCCAGACTTGTCATATACTTTACAGCCATTAAACATCCTCAGCATCTTCTTTTGGACACACGCATGTCTTGAAACGCTTCTGTGTGTATGAGATTTGTTTGAGGAACTTTGCTTCTGTTTGGACGGGGCCTTAATACACCAACACTAATTGACATGACGAGACACACCTGGGCAAGACACAAATGGCAGGGGGCACTGATGGGTTGACACACTAGAAAGGTCAGGTGGATCACATAAAGCTTGACGAGACAAGGGAAGGACACAGAGACAACATAAACAGAACATAGATGACACAGACTAAGGACACAAACACCCAAAACTAAACAAAAACCAAACTCTTCAGAACCGAGACTTGACAAAAATTATGTTTTCTTGGACTAAAATAAAGATTAAAATGCTCGACTTGTAGTCGACTAAAAGGTGACTAAATAAAAATGGGATGATGTTGACTAACTATAATAAAAACTAACAAGTGTGATTAAAATTGGACTAAAACTGTAACTAAATTTTTAAATGGCTGATAAAATCAACACTAGTCTGGAGACACCTCGGCTGTCATCAAGAAAGCACGGTGCTCAGAAAAAGCAACATTGATCAGAAGCTGCTCGTGACCTTCTACCACTTGATCATCGAGAACATTCTCACGTACCACTTCACAGTGTGGTTCTCCCACTGCATTGAGGCACAGAACATGGAAGAGGCTCCAGAGACTGGTCAAGACAATGCAGAGAACTATCGGGTTGGGTAATGCTGGCTAGCTTACTAGCTCATAGCATGGAACCATAGTATGGAGGACCAAAACTGCCAACAGTAAATAAAATGGAAAGTATAATTCAAAAATCAAATACAAAAAAAATTGATATCAATGGAAATAAAAACAATGTACCAATACCTACGTTTGTTTGTTTTTCCAACATGCCACTGGTTCCGAGCATTAAAGTGCCAATAGAATATATTGGCTCGGCATGCAGTGAACACGTCACACATCAGTGAATGTCGTGCACAAGCAAGACACAAGATGTTGCATCCACAGCCCTATATTAGCGTCGGAAATAATGGTATTGGCCGATACCACTGTTTTAGTGCAGTATCGGAACAACACTAATTTATATATATATATATATATATACATAGTCATGGTTTGTGTTTTGGTTTTGTTTAATGGTCATGTTTTCCTTGTGTGTGTCTCCCTTTGTCAATGTCTCGTCAAGTTTTATCATGTCCTCCTGTTCTTGTCATACCGGTCCCTGGTGTTACCCAATCAGCTCCTCACGCGACGTGTGTCTTGTCCAGGTGTCTCTCGTTGTCTCGTTACTATGTGTATTTAGGCCCCGTCCAGACAGAAGCAAGTTCGTTCCGCAAACAAATCTCATACACGCAGAAGCATTTCAAGACTTGCGTGTGTCCAAAAGAAGACGCTGAGGATGTTTAACGGCTGTAATGTAAATGCCAAGTCTGGAGTGACGATGTATCGCAAACACAGGGAGTTAACGGAAAGCGTAGAAGAATCAGCGAAGAAGACAAACCTTTTTTTTTCTAACTTTACAGAACAAACATGGCTTTGCATGTATCAAAACAACATAAAGAAGACTAACTCAGGAGAAGTGACAATGGTGGGTGATTCAAAAGTGATCGGTTTCAAGCTCCGAAACCGCGCCATCGTGTGGACGAACGGCCTGAATGGTAAGAAATTTGTGAGGATACATTGAAACTGGCTTTCGTGTGGATGGGGCCTTTAGTTCCCTGCTTTCTTTCAGTTCTTGTCGTGTCATTGACACACCCATGTTCTGTTGTCATCTTTTCCTTGCCTTGCCGTATTCCTGTTTGGTTTGTTGCTTTGACTTATGTTTTTGGACATTGTTGATTTTGTTATTTTTGCCAAGTACCATGTTTGCCTTTTTCTTAATTAAATCCCCTTTTTGACTGCATCCCTGCCTTGCTCCTTTTGCTCCCTGCATTTGGGTCCTCCACCCCACTCCTCAACCTGACAAAATGACACGACCACAGAAAGACACAGCGGGGGCGCTGTCCAGACTGTTGATCTGCCACAAAGAAATGCTTGCCTCCGGAGCTTTGACCATAACCTCGTTAGACGAAGCCCTGCGGCACCTGGCTTTGGCTGGTGCCGGTCTGGGTAACAAGTTGGACAGTCCACGATTCTCATTTGCTGCAGCCTCAAGTCCACGACCCGGCGCCACGTCTGCTGCAGCCTCAAGTCCACGACCCGGCGCCACGTCTGCTGCAGCCTCAAGTCCACGACCCGGCGCCACGTCTGCTGCAGCCTCAAGTCCACGACCCGGCGCCACGTCTGCTGCAGCCTCAAGTCCACGACCCGGCGCCACGTCTGCTGCAGCCTCAAGTCCACGACCCGGCGCCACGTCTGCTGCAGCCTCAAGTCCACGACCCGGCGCCACGTCTGCTGCAGCCTCAAGTCCACGACCCGGCGCCACGTCTGCTGCAGCCTCAAGTCCACGACCCGGCGCCACGTCTGCTGCAGCCTCAAGTCCACGACCCGGCGCCACGTCTGCTGCAGCCTCAAGTCCACGACCCGGCGCCACGTCTGCTGCAGCCTCAAGTCCACGACCCGGCGCCACGTCTGCTGCAGCCTCAAGTCCACGACCCGGCGCCACGTCTGCTGCAGCCTCAAGTCCACGACCCGGCGCCACGTCTGCTGCAGCCTCAAGTCCACGACCCGGCGCCACGTCTGCTGCAGCCTCAAGTCCACGACCCGGCGCCACGTCTGCTGCAGCCTCAAGTCCACGACCCGGCGCCACGTCTGCTGCAGCCTCAAGTCCACGACACGGCGCCACGTTGTCTCGTTACTATGTGTATTTAGTTCCCTGCTACCTTGCCTAGCCGTGTTCCTGTTTGGTTTGTTGCTTTGACTGCATCCCTGCCTTGCCCCTTTTGCCCCCTGCATTTGGGTCCCCCACCCCACTTCCCAACCGTGTGTGTATATGTATATGTATGTTGTATATTTGCCAGTCCAATTTAAATGAAGCAATTACGAATGACAATTATTTAAAATATCTGATAAAACCAATGTCTTTTGAGTGAACAATGACAGATTTATGTATTTGTATTCGTAAATCCAATGTGTTTAAAACTTTGCTTCCAAATTCATGCACTTTATCCTATTTAAATGGCAAAAGATGGATTTGTACAGTTATTACACACCTGATAGGATTGTAGTAGACATTCAAAGAGTTTAACTTTATTTTCTACAAAAATATGCCTATTAAGTCAAGTAAAAAAACTTATTTTAAATATGTTCTATGCAGCCCCCACTCGTCCAAACATGGTATTTGTATTAATTAAAGGGGACGTCAACCCGAAAATGTTCTTTACAATAATATGTTGTATACACCCCCACTAGTCTAAACATGGCATTCTGATTAATATTGCATTTGTGGAATATGAATTAACCAGCAAAATCCACCCGTTTTTATCGATCGCAGGGGGCAGCCATTTTGCTAATTCCTGTCAATTGGTCATGACGTCACAGTTGCTTAGTGCCTAGGTAACAACCAATCACAGCTGATTGATTGATTACCTGTGCAATTGTGATGTAATTTTCACTTTGGTGGCAAAATGGCCAACCCCTAGAGATGGAAAAATATGGGTGTATTTTGCTGCTTAACTCATATTCTACAGAGTCAGATGTAATAGAATACCATATTAAGACGAGTGGGGCTACATAAAACATATTTCTATAAAGAAAGTTTTTGGAGTGACTTAACCTTTTTCCAGCAAAATCCACACATTTTTATTTTATGGCCTTTTTGCCACTTGCTGTTGACTTAAAAATGACATAACAGGACAATGAAGGCTCACCTGTTTTCTGCGTTTTTTCATGTGACTTTCGCAAACTGCATAAGCCTTTAGACACTGTAATGTCATAATGTGCTGGGGGGTTAGTTATGTGCAGTCTTATCTCTCATGATACAAAGCAGTCCTCCCTTTGTACGCTGTATACACCGTTTCACTTATTGATTATAGGCTATAGAATTTTAAAAATCTTAAGCAAGTCAGCCCTATAACCCAACTCCCTAACGCTCACGTCTTATAGGCTAATAATAATAATAATAATAATAATAATGGATCAGATTTGTATAGCGCTCTTTTAGACACTCAAAGATACTTCACAGTGGATACATTATTCGTGTGCTTATACATTCAGACTGGGTAAGCTACTTAGCCACAGCTGCCCTGGGGCAGGCGGACGGAAGCATGGCTGCCAATGTGCGCCTACGGCCCTTCCGACCACCACCAAACATTCGCACCTTTCAGACACCAGTGTGATCACACTTCTTTGCTCCCCCTTATTAGGCGTCATTGAAGGGTGATTACTTGTTTTATTTGCTATATAGCTAGCTTGATTTTTAAGATCACTAATAAAGTTGTCCGTACAGCTAAATAAGGTTGTACCCACCGTTTAGCAGATAATTTCAGTGATGGATGAAATGGGAAAACATGTTTTGAAATTATTATATTGTCATTGAATGGATTGTGGTCAACTCCAAAAGTTGCAGCCAGGCTTTAATAAGTTGGCGCGCCTCGCCCGTACATTAAAATTATAATTCTCCCCTTGTGAGGAATAAGCAGTTAAGAAAATGGATGGATGGATGGATAAATGAATAATTACTGATCTTGCAATGAAAGAATAAAACAAGCTGTTTTGGAGATTGTATTGGATTTAAAACGATTTTTGCTAGACTCAAAAGAATGGTAAATACAACTGACCTTCGATTTATTTTTATTTTTTATTTTTTTTATGTTCCGACATTAATAGAAATAATAAATTCACTTTGAGCACCAGAATTAAAATGTTATGTTTAATTTCCAGCTTCATAAAATAAAATGTGTCAAAATGACGTAATTCCATCCGCTTTCCCCGAAAATAATCAACACATTGTTGATCGTATATGCAAGTGATGTACATTTTCGAATTAAATAAATACGTTTTTGTTTTTTTTGCAGTTTACGTCATAAGCAGCACAAGAGGCAGTTTTGATTGGTTTTTAAATATAGCTTATTTGAGTTTGCGTAAACGCTTGTCTGCAAACAAGATTCAATTACACGTATTCATTCAATTGAATTAATATTAAAACTTTTTAGAAATCATATGACATGAACTGTCGGGGAGTGGGTCTTTTTTTTTTTTATGTTTATTTTTTACTTTTGACAGAGTATATGTCGAATTCTTCGGGCAAAAAAGCAAGTGGAAAAATATATGCACACACAGAACAGTACCAAAATGATCAAGTGGTCACAGTAAATAGATCGTGATGGAAAACAGACCTTTAGTTTGGACAAAGAGTTTCAGAGTAATCCGTTTATTTTAAGTCAAAGAGGTAAACGTTTTTGTTTTTCACTTCATGAATTACAATACTCCTGGCAAAACATCAACCAAAAAAATGGTGACATTTTCTTTTACACCATTTCAATTGTAGTAGTGGATTTAATCGAAACTCCACGTTCCCAAACATTAAATATTACGACCTGTATCAAATAAATAAAACATGTATATTTAAATAGCTGAATAAATAAGCAATTATCGGACGGCCACTTACTACTTTCTTCGAAATTAAAGAGGAAATTGCAAATATTTTGCCCGCTGCAAGTCAAACTATCGCAATTAGCCTAAGAAAAAAACTGATCAAACCTCTTTTTTACTTCAGTTAAAAAAAGGATACAGAAAACGTGGCAATTTTGTTGACAATAAATAATATTTTCCACGGAAACAAAGCCCTAACGCATATTCAACTTAAAGTATAGATATACACATCTTTGGAAAAGAAAACAATATTCTCGGGCGACCCCGAACTCACACGAATGTCCCCGAGTTTTGTGACGAAATAGAGGTACCTTGTTGCAAATGCTTTAATACTTGGGTCTTCAAATCAATCACAGGAAGAAAACCGGGCCTGTTTTCGTCAGGGGAAAAACAGGGAAGCGGTGATTTTTCGTTTTATAAAGAAAAAACTTCACTGTAGCGCAGAGCCTCTCGCAAATGGGGATTTAATTCGACTCCCATAAATCCAAACTCTTGGAAATCGGTATGCGTCTTCACTTTTGGCAAAAAAAAAAAAAGTAAAGAAAAAAATAAATAAAATGTATGGACAAGCAGCGTTGGCTTGAGTGTTGCAAGTTTCTTTCTTCTGCGTGGATTCAAGAATTGGGTGTCGATGGTAGTAAAATCCCATGATTGTCTTCACAGTGTCAAAAACGCAACCAGATTGGTTGTTATAGGTGCAGTCTGGAGGGGTGAGATGAACATGGGGAGCTTCAGTCTGTCCAGAGAGCGTCGGACTCAGGCTTCAATGGGACTTGACACCATGCTGTTCGGTGTGTCTGGAAGCTGAGATGACATGGACGCTACCTCGCTGCCAGTTGAGTTCGAACCCGGTCCGCCCTCCGAAAAACTAACCTGTGGAAACCAGTCAGCGATGAGAATCTTCAAACCCCAATTGGGGAAGGTGACATATATTCCCATGCAAATTGTGGCGTCTAAAATAAAATAATTATCAGCAGAATATACTTAAAATGCGTTGCATGTTCATTTTAGAATTACACCCACACTGCCAAAGCTTAATGTTTATAATTAAGAGTTGTCACTGTATTAATATTATAATATTACAATTAAATCACATAATAATAATAATTCTAATAATGACGGCATGGCAACAACTATAACCAATAATTTGTATTTTTCAAGAACGCGTTCTTGAAAAATAGAACTATAGACAAATATATAAGAAGAAATATGGAAGTCGCAAGTTCTTATATTTTGACAAAACCTTTATTTAATGACGAATTGTGCTAAAATGACGATGTCTGTATATGAATAATCAAATAATCTAGCCTCAATGTGGAGATAATTTGGGATTGTTTCATTTTACGTGTCATGCGACACGGAAAACCAAAAAATAAGTCCACCTTTAAAATGTTAATTTAAAAATATTTTAAATTGATAAGAGTGTAATTTGATCAAGACATTTTCCGAAGGTTTTCATGACAAAATCACTTAAGTGCTTACATAAATAACTATGCAGGCAGTGTAGTGTACTGCCAAAAGCGTCACTTGCACATTTAGTGGCACCGGTAATAAAAGGGGGCGAAAGGCTACATTAAAATGAACAGGAAATAGAAGAAAACATGCAGGTTTCTTAATTTTTTTTCATGGCTAGCCTATGCATATAGCATCTCAGCGGCTATAACGTGTTCATTATCTAACTGTAGCTTATAAATACATGTAAATAAATAAATAAATAATCACGAACAACTACTACAATAAAGGCTATCTGTAATTTCAAATAAAAATCGTTTTATTTTTGGTAATATGCTGCATTTACTTTGTTAGCGTTAACCGAATAAAAATAAGTCTTGGGGAAACAAATGATGAAGAAAAGTCAAACAACACACCAGTTGCTGAAAAGCGGGCTGGTCGATGTCACTCTGGAGCGCAAAGTCGCTAAGGACCTTCCAGGGCGGCTGGTAGCTTTGCACCTCCACAGGGTTCGCTTGGATGCCGCCGTCGTGCCGCTCCGGACTGGCCGCCACCATTGGTGTGCCTGTCATTCCCTGGATGTTCTGCAAGAGGGGATGCTCAGCTCAAAGTGGATTCACTGCAGGTAATCACACAGGATGACTGCTTGTCGGTTACTGGGGTTATGCTTGTTGGCGTATATGAGACTGGTTGGGGAGAGGAGAGTTATACCGGACATTAATCACCCGGCAGTCAAAACAATTGCACACAAGTGTGTTTTATGTTCCGTTGTTGCCCATTCTGTTTGGCGCTGTTGTGTCCTAATGTTAGTAAACGCAACACACGTCTCGAGGTGGAACCAGGACCTTACGCTTGGGTTGGCGCCGCTTGTGAATTGTTTTACTTGAATGAAGGGTAATAAAATGTAAAATGCTCCAGCTGAATGAAACTTTCTCTTACTGTCTTGTCATTTGGCTGCTGTTGTTGTAGCTGCTTCATCAGAATACTCCTCTTCTTGTCTTTACACCGCTTGTTCTGGAACCAGACCCGGATAACACGCGGGCTAAGGCTGGTCATCTCCACCAGCTGCTCCTTCATTAGAGCGTCGGGCCTCGGGTTGGCATTGTAGCAAGTTCGCAAAGTGTGCAGCTGCTTCTCGTTTAGTACTGTCCGCACTCGAGTCGTCTTCTCTGGCTGTTTGTGGATGTGGGGCCGAAGTACAGACTGTCGGGCGGAGATGGGCTCTGCTGTGAGAAGGGACGGGTCAAGAAACCCAAAGAAGGAAACATCAGGTTAAATCGTTATGAATCCAAGTAAATAAAAGCTTTAAATAACAACTTTGAATAACTTTAAAATGGCGTGATTACTGTAGGAAATTAACGAAAAAGAAAGTGCTGCGGAGGAGGCACGGGCGCCGTAAAGTCGAAACGACGTAGGTCGTGTGCAACGTAACTTTGAGGACTCCCTGTATTCCCTTAGGAGTGGTTGTCAACCTTTTTTTCAGTGACGTACGCCCTGTGAAATATTTTTTCAGCCAAATACCCCCTAACTCATGCGCAAAGCATTTCTGATTGAAAATAAAAAAAATACTTAAAACCGAGAGCTGTGCCACCATTACGCTCTTTGTATTTATGTGGTCTCTTGAACTATTTGGAAATAAAAATAATAACCAAAAATAAATAATTAATTTAATTGTGCACATACAAATTATTAACATTAATCGTTCTTCTTTTGGGATCATATTAAAACTGTTATAATTGTTTTTAACTGAATTTTAAATAGTTTTCAAGTGAATGCCAGGTCATTCTAGATAGCATATGACAAATTGTGTCAAACAATTCTGGTATGGGGGCGATACTGCAGTTTTAGTACACTGAAATTGAATACCCATATAACATTAATTTTATGAACTTATATTTTTTTCTGAAATATTAACATATACTTTTGAAATAATATCTCACGTACCCGCTGTAGTGCCTTCACGAACCCCCATTTGAGACCCACTGCATTTCATTTTCAGAAACCATGGCATTTTTTTTGAGAGCTCAGTATTCATTCGGCAGCCCTCCACGCGTCAATATGTCATAAACATCGCTCTTTTTTTAAAATTGATTTAAGAAGTTCATGATTTGCCCGTTTTTATCGAAAATTGTCAGCCGGCTTAATCAGACAACATAGAGGCCTAGTGCTATTAGCCGGATGATTATTTTGTAAATTGCAGGCCTACGTTCTTTTATTGTATTAATACAATAAAAAAAAATATCGTGACGTCTCGATTTAATGATATATTTTTCTCATGTAATTTCCCTTGTTCGGCGTCATAATTTCCTCTATTCAAAATCCATTTGCGATGCTGTGCACTGAACATTCGGATGTTATGAAGTGTACTGGAACCTTTCAGCGTCTGGACGGGGTGCGCGCGCACATACAAAGAAACAAAACGCAAACACATGTAACCCACTGCACCCGCAATTTTCGGTCACAACGAAACCCTATGGCCCGTATCAAATGTGTAACGAATGGATTACTCATCACACACTACCACATACAACTCAGAATAACCAGTTATGGTTGTCATCTATAATCGTTAAATCAAGTTGTCTAAGTTGCATCACCTATAGAAAGAAAACCGATCCAATAGCACACCAGTAGGGAAGCCCAGCGAACCTTTGACAGCTCATTAATCGTCGGGCTGCTTCCCACTTTACCTGCCATTTGCAGCGGTCGGGCGGGGTGAAGCGGACTGAGCGGGTCTCCGTGTCCGATAGTGGCCCGCTCCACCACGTCGTGGTCGGCCCGACAGAAGAGGCCGTCTTCGCGCAGAGCGAACTCATCCCCCGGGATGAGCTGTCTGCTGCAGGCCACACAGCGGAAACATTCGATGTGGTAGACTTTGGATCGGGCCCTCATTACAAAGTCGTTCTTGCTGAAACCGATGCTGCATTTAGCGCATTTAATCCCGTATAACCTGCAGGACACACCAAAGTGTATCAATCAACCGACAAAATTGCAGTGGATACATTTGTCTTTTTTTTGCGCAATGTTTTATTTATTTTATTTTATTTATTTTTTTACATTTTACGAAGGCAATTATGATAAATAATGTGTATCAAATGTATGTGCACGTTTGAAATGCTGCAAAAAGGCCTATAATCACTTGTTAGAATTGCAGAAAGTTGTATGTTTAGTTAACAAGAACCGGTGTAACAGATTAATTGGAGTCACAATAATATTGGAAATAATTTTATCATATGCTAAAGCTGGAAAATATAATTAATTTAAAAATAGCCCTAATTAGTGAAAGCGCTTGCCCATCAGCCGCGGTCGTTACCTGATGTAGTCCCGTTTACAATACGTCTTTCCGTCCCTGACGAAGCACGTGCACGACTCGTCCAAGTATTGACTGCACTCGGCGCATTTGAGACAGGCAGCGTGCCACTCCAGGTCTGGGGAGACCCGCAGGATGTACTGGTCGTGGATCTGGTTTCCGCACCCCACACACAGAGACACAAGTCGTTTTTCTAGAAAAGCGTAGTTTAGTGTAAGGATAATTCGGATGAATAGGCGTATTAGTGCAGTGGTTCAACTTGAAAATATAGACTCGATTATAAATAGCCTACATAAAAGTTTTATTTTTTTAAGTTAAAATGTCAATTAAATGTCGCAACAAGCTGAGTAGGCTATAGCCTAAATGAAAATAATGGAATTGAAGCATGTGGGTATCGAACTTACTTTTGGGTGGATCCCCCATGTCTCCCATGTTGACCAAGTAAGGCGATGTTAGGTCCACGGTCAGAGCGGACTACAACGCCTGGACTCCTTGATGTGTTGTCTGCTGCCAAGCCAGGGGAGGCTGCGCCGTCCGGCTCGGGGAGGCTGCGCCGTCCGGCTCGGAGAGGGAGTGCGTATGTGCGCGTGTGTGTTTCTTCCCGGCGTGTGTGAAACTCTCGTGCTAGTGGTACTGACGTAGGACAGCAGCGCGTCATTTTCATGCCCAGCTGATTGGCTCTGTAAAGTCTAGGCAGCTCTGCGCAACACCGACAGGCACCCCCAACACTGAGGCACACTACGTGGTCTAAATAATCTGTTTGTCATATTTTCTTATCTTGATTGTACTGTCGGAAACCAAATAGGTTAAAGTTATGCAACGGCACTTCATTGACTGCAGTTTTACATTCGATTTTTTAAATTTCTTCTTCTTCTTTTTTTTTAAGAATCAACTGACAAAAGATACAACTGTTTGGCCTGTTGGAAGTGCACTGTGATACATTCTCTAAATGTGAAGGCTGCCTTAATTATTCATATTATTTCCTTTAACCATGGAGTATGGAACGTCCAGTATTTTCAAGGCAACCAAATGATGCGTTACAGTGGCCGCGGATTCTGGCAGTGACATGCCTATAGGACAAGTGCGTGCGCGCGCGTGCAATTGCACAAAAACAAGCACGCCCTGTAGTGTTGGTAATCAACTAAGAGCAATAACACAACAGCAGGAGGGCAATCCATGCGTCATTCTTTATTTCCAATTTCAATTGATAATCGAAAAAAACCCTGGCTATTTTGTTATTTGTTTTTAATACACAAAAACTAAATTAGGGTCACGAGCATTTTCTGTTGTTCACCAAAACCAAATCCAATCCAGTTCATCGTGCATCGTTGCACAGTGATTGAAAGAAGAATGCAAATAATGTGTTGTTGAAGTGATTTGCCACAAGTACCAGTCTAATCAGATTCCACGTGGACATGAATACTTTGAAAACAATGCAAAACCCGCGGTAAAAGCAAATCTTGTATGTCAGACATAATGTTGCTATAAAGCCGATTACATAAGGCTTCCAACACGTTTGGCCTTGATAGAATAATGGCCGATGCAGGATCATTGATGCATCACTGATTATGGTCGTTGCTTGGATTGATTGTGGTGGCTAGCAAAATTATTAATAATGCTCATTACCAAACTTCTAAATCTAATTCAGTCCTGTATGTGACCCATACGCTATATTTTGTATTTGAGATCTGAGCCTAAAATTGTCACATGCAAATTCTTCTTCTTTTTTTTTGTGGGTGTAAGTAAAAAAATAAAATAAAATAAAGAAAAAAAAAGAAAACACACAGATAAACGAATCAGTCACCTTTTTCATTTTTAAGTGATTGTTAATTAAAACTGACAAAACAGTGGACAAGTTTATAGGGTATAGCGTTGTTCCCTAATCCCTTAGGGCACATATTTTAGTCCAACCTACCGTTCCGAAGCAGTTATGATTTGTATTAAAAAAATACTTGTCCTTTTATTTTTTATTTTTACATTTTGAAATACCTAAAATACAAATACATCTCTGATATTTTTGTACAGCCCTTGGATCCTATCCACTACTTGTTAAATCACAACGCTGAAGACATCTTACAGTCTTTTTATTGCACAAAAAACAAACCCACTTTAACAAAAATATATAAATACATACAGTATGCTAAAACATACAGTAGGTTACCTGTGCAAAATTGACCACAAACGGTCAAGGCTATTCTGCAAATAATAGGAGGTTACAAATTTGGACAGTGCCCTTTTTTTTTTGTTGAGCTAGTGGGCTTCTAATCACACCGTCACTGACAAATCTGTGTTGTCCTGGTGGAAAACAACAAAATATTTTCTTTTGAATTTTTTGAGTTTGGTAATATTGTCAAAGCAGATTGAAGGACATTTTATTCCAGTGCCCAGCTTCATTTATGCCTCCTTCACAAAGACAAATATGACCTATTCAAGCCTTGCTGAAGCACCACCAGAGCATCTTGTAGCATAGAATTCAATACTGAGTTTGCACCAGCACCCCCAGACCCTTGCATGGAGTAAGCGGTTCAGAAAATGGATAGATGTATCGGGTGCATTATGCCCCCACAACTTGTAATGCCGTAGTAGGATTTGTCCTCCTCCTCCTCATCATTAACAGCAACAGCATCATCATCATCATCATCATCATCATCATCATTATCAAACTTACATTTTTAGACCCTGCAAATGTCATGATCAGGTGTCCCAAAGATACAGGACAATGACAATAACTATAGAAGTAAACATTTCTGATAGAATGTCATTTTCACACGCTAACGTCTATTTAATGCTTTGATTAGAATTTTTTTTTCGAACATGCATAAATTATAATAATAATAATAATAAAAAATAATGAATATAGAAATTGTGAATCCAAAACTTCTAAACAGCAAAAAATTATAAGAAAAAAAAAGCAATTGAAGCAAACAAGAAAAACCCCTCAACATCATATTTAAGCAACAAAAGATAAAAAGTAAGACAATTACAGTAATAAGTCAGACATACATGTTTGAAAAGGAATAGGAAGAAGTCTAAACTTTTATATTCCTACCTCTTTATCTCCATTTTAACATCAAAATATTTTTTACAATTTGGAAATTTTGCTAAACATAGTGTACTTATTAGGCTATCTGGTAGACAGAATGAGGATTAATAGGCTTGTTATTCGTAATAAGTAATACTGTATACCATATATACTTAGATTTTACATAAGAGCAATAATAACAATAATATATTAATAACAACAACAATAATTATTATTATTCCTATTACCACCATTACAGTGTAACCAAAGCATTTTCCTTGTTTAGTGTCCAGACGCCGTTTGCCCATGAGCTAGCTGGTGGCCAGTGCCTTTTATTGCGGTGCTTGCATGTACTCATGGAATATATTCGAGGATGTGGAGGTTTGAAGTGGATATACTGTATTTTCCAATCTCAAACATGTAGGCAGGCCTGGACTGGGCCATCTAGAGACGTGGGACAATTCCCGGTGGGCCGCAAATCGGCCGTCGGCTAAGAGCCCAACGCAACTCCGAGTGAATCATCGCCGGTCTGTCAAAGACAAGACATGGAATGGAACAGGCCGGACTGGGCCATCTGGAGGGGCGGGACAATTCCCGGTGGGCCGCAAATCGTCAGGCAAGATTGCGTAGCCCGCAGCCCACACATTTGTTTTCAAATCAGCCTGTAAATAGAGTATCCATGTCATTTTATGTTGACTGTGTCATTGTCAATCAACTGTAACTCCTATCACTTTTACAGGACATTATATTATATGTAGCATTGCCTGCCTGCCTATGTTACTAAGGGTGTCACAGAGTTACAATAATTTAATATCAAAAGTAGCAAAACTTTAATTCACGAATAGAAACAATATAACTATATTAAACATTGTCTGTACAAAAATAACACATAAAAGAGGCAAAAAAAATCACAAGTGTTACTAGTGACAGCAACAAAGCATGATGGGAAAGCCTCCTACGATTGCCGTTGCTTTCTTCAAGTTAGCGTCAGTCAACTCAGTATTATGCACCAGAAGTGGTGAAAACACATTTCAAATTAAGAGTACTAACAGTGTTAGTTGCCTTAATCTTGCTGGTTTAAGATCATTTGCTTAGTGTGTCTTGTGTAGTGTAAAATGTCATATTCCATTTAATGTACATTAGCTTATTTGGTTTATTTTTTGTCCTTTTTTTTGCCCATTTTATGTTCAAATAAACAAAGACCGTGCTGTTGTAAGAGCATTCAATTGTAAATAATATTTTCGATCAATGCAATATGAATATCGTTGGAGGGAATGCTCATCTATTTTACATTGATACACAAACTGTAAAATTGTGTATGTTCATTAAATTGTGAACTAAAGTGGGCCGGTCTAAGCCCTGAAACTCCAGGGCTAAAAATGAGTCCCAGCATGTAGGTATATGCAAGCATAAGAAAGATGCTAGATGTACAAACATATTTGATTGACAGTTGACATTTGAGCGAGGCGTGTTTTCAGCGCATTCAGCAGCCACGCCCACAGCGTCTGAGAGCTGAGAGAAGGACTAGATTTTTCACAATTTTGAAGCTTTGGCCATTTCTTTAATCATTCACATTTGGAAAGCTTGTTAACACTAATTCTTCGGTATGTCAAAGTCATAACCTTTTTTATTTTAAATTTACAGGGACGTAAAGTGGTTACCACAGTGTACAGGGATTAAAACGTTTGCTCCTGTATAAATGAATATTTTTACCACAGTTGGCCATTAGCCACTCCAGTGGACACTAGTGTAGTCTTGACATGCACTTCCATTCAGTGGTCAACCTTTGCAAGCGCAAAAAAAAAAGAAAGACATACGACAAGATGGCCAACAGAATTTCAGATGTGATGTGCAAGGAAGGAATAAGTGTCTATTCCTTCTATTCCAAGAGGCCCTTGCAAGTAAAAAAATATATTAGGACATCAAGCAACAACTAAGGAGTAATATAATTGTTAAAATATCCAAGTATTGATTTTATAATGTGAAGAATTGGCACTTGATCACAAGTCCACTAAATTGGACATCATTAGCTGTATTGTGACTACAACTTTGTTGCTTTTGAAAATACTTCATCTGCAGTAATTTTTTTGCTTTAATCATTAAATTTTTATTATTTCAATATTTTATGGATTTTAGTCTTCATATGAGAGTAAGGATCCTGGTCCTTATGTTTTGTAGTGGTCAGGTGCAGAACATGCAAGCAAAACCTACAGGATAGTCGACCATATACCTTCTGACTCAAGTGGGGATGATGACAGTGAAAGTAGTTGGGTTTCCATCCACCCATTTGTATTCAAATTTTCAAGAAATCCGAAAATAAATTTGAAAAAGGGCCCAAAATCCGCAAAAAAGTTTTTATGCTCAGAGGGTGTGGATTTTGAAGGGTATCGAAAAAAGTAAAATGTGAATTTTGGCTATGGGAACAGGTTTTGCAAATAACGGCTGGCAAGACCGGATACACGTCGCACGTTTTGACCGGATATTACGTCACATGTACGTTTGTAGTCCCAAAGTAAGGTATGTTTGGGAGGACGACGAAACAAATACTTTTGAAACTAATTAAAGAAGCGAATATTAATTCTATTTTAGATGGAAAACAGCAAAGAAACGCTACGGTTTATCAAGAATTACAAAAGCAAACTCATACGACGTCATTGGTCGGCGCGGTCGCTTCTTGGTCTTCTTCTTCTTCTTTTAAATTACTGGTGGATCACTCTATGGTTTATACCGCCACCTACAGCGGCAGAGTGCCCTCTCAATATTCGCAAAAGAAGAACAGATGGAAACGGGCATAAGTCGCATGTCCGTTTTTCGCATTTTGAGTAAATTTGCTTAAAAAATTCTAAACAATTGGATGGAAACCTGACTGGTGATGATGAATGGTTGCCAGAAAAAATAAAATTACTCTCTGTACTTAGTTCAGTTTTCTTTGGGTAAATGTTTTTGCAATACTTGTAGTAGTTTTGAGACATGTTAAAAAAAATATGTGAACACAATGTTAAAAATCAAACAGGCAGTCTCTATAGTGTTTACATTAGTGTTTTGTTATTTATTCTTTTCTTGCAAACATATTTCGTCAGTTGCTCTAATGCACGTTATCCACTCTAGAGGACATGTCACTAACTCCTTGAAAAATGAAGGTGATTATTATTATTTTTCATGCCAAAAGAATAATAAAAACAGTTGAGAAAAAAAATCTTGATTTAGGTTAACATAATTTGTGCATGAAAGGGTTAGGTTCTATTTGATTATTTATGTATTTTTTTTTATACAGTTTTGAAATAACATTCATCATAAAATTCAGGCTAATTAATCATCTGTGCGGTACAGGTACATATGAGCAACGTGTGACAAAGAAAATAAAACAATGATGCAGCTCTGTGCTTTACTGTTATGACTGTTCTTCTCCCATGTGATGACATTTTCCTGTAGTTTTGGCCCGGGGCTATGGTTGCCCTTGAGACTAAAGAAGACTAGCTGCCACCATCATGTTTAACTACCCCTGACACATCATCACCCTTATTGTGCTTCCCAATCTGAACACACATAGCAGCAACAGCAGTCCAGGGCAGGGCTGGAGTACCATCTGTCAGGCTGGTGTCAAGTGGCCCTTGTCTCCAGTGATTAGGAAAGCTTCTGCTGCCTCAGGTGGTCCATGGACCAACTCAGCCATCTTCCAAAGGCTAGGCCAGGCCATATGGTGGGGCGCAAGGGGCACCCAGGGGAGGCAGCGCTCCCCCCTTGCCGTCAGACAAGACAGCCTGCAACCACCATCACGGCAAATTTCTGCCCACCAAAGTGTTCAGAACTCAACGGGCAGGGAACATCCTGACAGATACACAGGAGCACAAAGTGAGAAGTTGCTCATGTATGACCATCATACCTTTATTTTTTAAATAAAAGTGCAGGTATAATAAATGTAATCTGAGAAGACATCTATGTGGCATAAAAAGTGAAAGTGTATATTATTCACAGCTAAATATTATTATTATTGTAATATAATTTAAATATATTATTGTTCTATTCATGCCAGTGGCATATAGTGGCAGGCATTACAAATGTCTGCCACTATATGTTATTTGTTAGGCATAACAAATAACTGCTCTTCAATTGGATGGCAAAAGGTAAAACCAACCTGTGTAGCAGTCTGTTGCCATTCATACAACAGACTAAGTCATCGTTACCTGCAAATATAACAGCCCACTAACTATACGAGCCCAGATTTCACACTACATACATAAGAACATTTGTGACCCAACTGAGTTAAGATCATTATTTCAGTATGAAAACATTTTATTTTTGTTTGCTTGTTTACCGTGAGTTTTTTTGTGTGCAAAATTAGTGCCTTGGCTCCACAGGTTGGAAAACTCAAATCAAATTACAATTATACTATTATAATATGAAATAATTAAACAAGTCTTATTTGATGGACATAAGACAAAGATGTGTCATAATTCATATCTAATATGTATAGGGTAATGTTTATCTCGTTATTACTCCTTCTACCTAATGTGCGAATGAGCTCAGCTCATGCCCTAAGTACGCAACTTTAGTCATCTCTTCATTCACGTTGTAAACACCACCACACTGGATTTCAAACAAAACGAACAAGTGCTTTGATTGCAGATTTCCACCCTTATTTTGAGGGGATTTACAGTACGGCCAACATTTGCCCTCCA
Source organism: Leptonotus elevatus (assembly GCF_054856555.1). NCBI lineage: Eukaryota > Metazoa > Chordata > Actinopteri > Syngnathiformes > Syngnathidae > Leptonotus > Leptonotus elevatus. The sequence goes on from NC_141243.1 coordinate 27,326,152, forward strand.
GGGCTCAATACACCAATCCAACTGTTCCAGCCCTAGCAGAAATAATCGAAATTTGCAGTATAGGACGGAGCTAAAAAATGATAATATTTCCAAAGATCATTTGAATAATATTCAGTTTTAACATATTGCTGGCGTTGGGCCAAAACGTTGTAAATCACAATTTGGCAAATCTCACACTTTTTTCCAAAAATCTATACTTTTGGACAGCCTACATGTGGGTGTAATTTTTACAAATTATTTAAAATGGCGTGCTCTCTTTGATGATGCAATGTTAATGGTTGAACAAACATGCTGTTTTTGGGGTCTCCTGAAAAGCGACAATTTCAGAGGTACAAGGTTTTGGCCTGATGCCAATGACAAAAAGTATTTAACTGCCTTAAAGTGGTCATTTAATGATATATTTTTATAAATATATATTTTTGTAATATGTAATGTATAAAAACACAATATTTTGTTTAAGGATTGTTAGGAACCAATCTCACGAGTTGTGTGCACAAGGGACGTGGGGGAGTCTTAGTTGTGTGCACAAGGGACGTGGGGGAGTCTTTATGTTGGTGCACATCCGGGCCGTTTGCGCGGCTTCAGCATTGTACTTGACACGAAAAAAGGAAGATAGCAACGTTGTCATAGGTACATTTTCATTTGTGTTTTTTTTGTACCTGATGTCGCCATTTTTTTAAACTTTTCTTTTGGATATGTGTGGCCAGCGAGGTGATTATTTGTTTTATTGTACATTTATGTTATGTTCTCACTTTGCACCTTACACTCCAGTAGCGTCCCTAGCATGAAAAGTTGAGTGGGGCACAAAAGTGGGCACTTTCCATCCACAAGCAGCAAAGCCTACAAAATAAATTCTAATTCAATTCAAGATCACAATCCAGTGGAAAAGCAAATAACAATTACAAATTAAGGCTATGAATAAAATCTTCAAATTTTATTTATTACACTCCACAATTACAAAATCGTAAACAAAAACAAAAGATTATTAATACTCATTTTGAGTTTTATTTTAAAATGACAAATTTAATACATCTTGTTTGCTCCAAAAGGAACTTACATAATTATAGTGTTTCAAATAATTAAATTTGTCTTAATATTTTTAAATGTTTGAACATTTTCTTGTTTTGTATAAAAAAAATAATCGTTTGAATAATTGTGATTTCAATGATTACTAAAATAATTGGGATTAATATTTTTTCTATAATCGAGCAGCCCAAGTTCAAAATAAAAATGCTACCAGTGCTGTTCATTCAGCTCAGTTAGTTTTTAGCTTAACCTTATTTCCACAATTGGCCAGATTTTCTTTGCTGCTTCAAATTCAACACATGGAAACGTTTTGCTGAAATTACTGAAAAGTATGCTGTCCACAACAAGCAGTGCTGTTATAAGGTGGCCACTCTTGCAAAATCTCACCTTCACTTAAGTTAAGCCACAACAAGCTTCCTTCATAACGAGACAGCTGCACTGTTTTGTGTCTTGTTTAGAAAGTTAGACCATTGAGCTTGACTTTGTATTATACATATATGTTTTGAACAAAATTACCTTACACACATAATTGGTATTTATTTGAATATTATTATTCTTGATAAAATAAAATTTGATAAATTATTAGTTAAAAGAAGACCAATTATGAGCCTGCATAGTGCTCAACTGCTTAATTCAAACAGACTCTCAACCTTCACCAGTCTGTTGTTGGTCCCTCCCACTCCAGGGGCCACACACTTGACCTGTCTCATTACAGACACTGGCTGTGTCCGAATGTGCACCCTACTCCCTATATAGTGCCCTACTAAGGGGTCACACCATTTTGTAGTGGCGTCCGAATGTCCAGGGAACGAAAATGTAGGGCACTCAAAATTACCCACAATGCACTCTGAAAAGTAGTGAACATCGATATTCACTCAACCGGGTTGATATAGACTACGATACATTGTGAGTATGAAAAAAAACATGACGCAAATGACAGCGCAAGCGCCGGAATCAAATCTGATTCATTAATATATACTACGGAAATAATTAATTCATTTTAGTTAAAATTATGTACAACAAAGAAAATAAAGTACAGTTTTTAAAACATTTTCATTCACAATAAATAGTCGGTGATTTATGCGACGGTGCATCGTAAGAGTTACGGTGGTCACGTGATATGTGACGAGGAGAATGTAGTGAGCTGTCTGTCCGAATCGCTAAACAGAATGAGGGCACCACATATTAAGCCACTATATAGTGGAGGGCTATGTAGTGAATGAGGGGTTAGAAGACAAGGGTGGATATTCGGACACACCCACTATCAAGATCACGGACCTTCACATCTTGGACATCGGCATCTCAGATCACCATGCAGTCACCTTCAGGACCCCTCTTCCCTTCCCTCTCGCCAAGCCACAACGCCTTATCTCATTCAGAAATATTAAGAACATTGACTTTACCTCCTTCAGTCAGCATCTACAGCTTCTTTCCCCACCTCCAAATGTACCAGCCACTGACCTCTTAGACTTCTTCCATCCATCCATCCATTTTCTTAACCACTTTTTCTTCACAAGGGTCACGGGGGCAGTAGGCGGGGTACACCCTGAACTGGTTGCCAGCCAATCGCAGCTCTTAGACTTCTTCTTCTTCGACCCAATTCCAAAAAAGTTGGGACACTATACAAATTATGAATAAAAAAATGTATGCAATTATGTGAAAGTACCAAATTTCAATATTTTGTTCAGAATAGAACATAGATGAAAGGTCAAAAGTTTAAACTGAGAAAATGTATAATTTTAAGGGAAAAATATGTTGATTGTAAATTTCATGGTGCCAACATATCTCAAAAAAGTTGGGTCAGAGAGCATAAAAGGCTGGAAAAGTAAATTGCACTTACTAAAAAATTAGCTGGAAGACCAGTTACAACTAATGAGGTCCATTGGCAACTTGATTGGAGTATAAAAAGAGCTTCTCAGAGTGACAGTGTCTCTCAGAAGCGAAGATGGGGGGATAATTCCTCCAATATTGCACAGAAAGATAGTGGAAAAATATCAGAAAGGTGTTAAGCAGCAAAAAATTGCCAAAATGTTGAAGTAATCACCATCTACAGTGCATAACATCATCCAAAGATTCAGAGAAAATCTGGAACAATCTCTGTGTGTAAGGGTCAAGGTCAAAAAAACATACTGGATGCCCATGATATTCGGGCCCTTAAATGGCACTGCACTGCAAACAGGAATGCTTACTGTAAGGGAAATCACAGAAAGGGCTCAGCAATACTTCCAGAAAACATTGTGAGTGAACACAATCCACCGTGCCAGTCGCCTTTGCCAGATGAAACTCTACAGTACAAAGAAAAAGCCATTTCTAAAGCAGATCAAGAAGCGCAGGCGTTTCTCTTGGCCAGGGGTTATTTAATTAAAAGGGCGTGTGGCAAAGTGGAAACCTGTTTTGTAGTCAGACAAATCACGATTCGAAGTTCTTTGTAGAAAACTGGGGCGCTATATCATACTGACTAAAGAGGACAAGGACAACCCAAGTTGTTATCAGCACTCAGTTTATAAGCCTGCATCTGTAATTGTACAGGGTTGCATGAGTGTGTGTGGCATGGGCAGCTTCCACATCTAGAAAGGCATCGTCAATGCAGAGAGGGGATATTCAGATTCGAGAATGTTGGAAAACGATCCTTTTAAGTTTTCCGCGTATTCGTAAAGTTGTTTTCAGAATCAGAGTTGAGATCGGTGAATCAGATTTCCTTCGAAGGTTTTATTTATTCAGAAATTTGTGGACAGAAACACATGTGTGGCCAAACGCCATGTTCTTCCCATGCGTCTGTCAAGCTCCTCCCACTTGCAGCCGCCATTATAATTTCAGTATCCCAAAAAGCCCCTCCCCTTCCTCTTCCTGCCATCTGAGTCACAAGACAATAACAAATGGTCAATTGCTATGTAAACATTGCCCGGCCACGATCCCCCCCCCCCCCCCCCCCCCCCCCCCCCCCCCCGCAGCTGATCATCCAGGCGGACACACAGTTTGCCAGACATCCTGGCACTTATTTTAGACCTCATAAAACTTTACAAAGGAACTGATTATAGCACTTTTTCTCCCCAGAAACAGATGGCTAATTAAGTGATAAAATGTGGAAGGAAGAATCTTCAAACGTTTGGTCACATTATTACACTTATCAATCTTTGCTGAGTAAGTTAAAACAGTTATGACTAAATCTAAACAGTTATAATTAAATTGAAACAGAAGATTCTCTTCAATTCCTCTCTTGGACTCGAAAGAGTCCAACAAAACAGATTAAACATTTCAGACGAAATTTCCAGCGGGATCTTCATCGTCGCAAACAGCTGGCGCAACATTAAACAAGGGTTGTGTGAGAAGATTGGACATTATCATTAGAATAAGAAGCAGAAGCACGCATCAATGAAACATCCCTTTAGCAATGAGAGGAGGTTGTTTAGCAGTGATGTGGCATTAAAAAACTATTTGATTCATTAAAAGATTTTTCAGTGAAGTAAGCATATGTGTATCACATGTTGATAGTTAAGAGATGTCCCCCTTCCATGGGGTGCCAGGGAGTTTGTGGAGAATCAATACTTCGTTTGATACGTTGTGTTGGGGTCGTGTTCAAGAAAGAGTGTCGCGATGCAGCAGCAGATGGAGATGCGTTCTTTGCTGAATGAGGAAATGGCGTTGTCAGCTTCTTTCAGGACCCCAGGGTAGACTACAGGGGGTCCTTGGATTGGTCACCGGGATTATTTTGCCTGTAAATGTGACTCAATCTTTGTTGAATGATGTCCTCAATAGGGAAAACTGGACACTGGATCAGTAGACGTGGTTTTCCGGTCGGGTCGTCAGGCGGTCATCAGATGGTGGGATTGCTGAGCCTGAGGCGGATCAGGCGGGCCGTGTAGACGAGATGTGGAAGATTTGTCCCTTCCTCTGTGCAGGCAAACTGCACAAGATGTCCTCTCCGTCACCTTGTGGGGTCCAGTCCACCTGGGTGCAGACCATTTTCGTTTAGTCACTTTTAAACATACATATTCACAATAATTTGTTTTTGAAGGAACATCTGGTTGTTGTTTTTTTGTTAGTTGGGAGTTAGTAAATGTTAGTTGTTTAAGTTCTGTAGGTCCTGGAACGTGCGTCTCTGTTGGATCAGGAAAAGGTCTGTTTGTGTGACATTGAAACAGAACCCAGCCTTTGGCTGAGTTAAATGACATTCGCACATTCATTAATACAACAGGAAGAGCTTGTAGCCAATTCAAATTTGATGAGGCCAATGCTTGTAGCCAATTTTCTTTAATATTTCTATTTTTCTTTAATCTGTCCTTGGGATTGGGGATAATACACTGAACCAAATGTGCTTTAATCCCAATTTTTTTTCAACAGCTTGTAAATATTTATTTTTGAAATGGGTTTCATTGTCAGATCAAAATGTTTCATTTTTTTTCTTCTAGGAAACCCATGTGATGGTATGTAATGATTAATCAAATGTTTTACCACGATATTTACTGTTTTAAATTTGCATGAATATGCCTCCAGCCATCCTGAAAAGGAATCCACTATTACCAGCAAATATCTGTATCCTGACACTGGTTTTATCATGTCAGTGAAATCCATATATAATCTTACCCCAGAGCTGTCACGTCCGGCCGGACCGTGAGCACCCTGGGAAGGTCTATATATATACACACACTATTATACCTTTTGCAAACACTGCAGTCCTGCAGTTAATTTTTAACAATTTGTCTCATGAAAGGATGCCACCAGGTGTGTAAATGTCTCAATGTTTCTTGAACACCTAAATGGCATATTCCATGGGCTCCAGAAATTAGATTTTTCAATTGTTTCTGAGATGGAATATATAATATATTTACCTTAATTTGGCAATATGCTTGTCTCTTTTCTGGAATACATTTACCTTCGTTCCTGTCAGAGCTTCACAGCTTAATGACCTCCTGTGGACTTATCACATTCAGACTGTGGATTATCACATTCAGACTCACTTACAGTCAGTTGGAGTGTAGGTTGATACCCCGTAACCTTTTTTTCTGCTTGATCTGCTAATTCATTTCCATTCTTTTAATTCAACATGAACTGTAATGTGTACATATTTTTCCAGTGGAGTTGATGCATACAGACAAACCTGTTGACTTCCTTCTTTCTGACAAAGATCAGCTATGATCTTTTCAAACACGTCAAGATAAAATCACCAAAGCTGTAGCGGTGGACAGATGTTGTTTTAAAGAGAGGAAAAACAGAGACCTCGTGGCTTGTAGATAAGAAGCTCCAGACAGAGCTATCAGCAAGCCCCCATGCACAACAGGGGGGCAACTCCAATGGAGCCAGCAACTGACGAATAAAGTCGTAAAAGACAACAGCCTTTGAGGCAGGCGATTGTGATGTAAAAGATATAAAAGCCTTAGCCAGGTCAATGCAATTGAAACGAGTGTGAGCTTTTGCAACTTGAGACTATGCAGAGTCAGGATTTTGGGTCAGAAAAAAAAATAGGAGTTAAAACGGCCACATTTATCTTTTTCAGGTCATAAATTACACGAAACTTTCAAATATCTTTCTTCTCAACGGGTAAAATAGGCGTGTTATAATCAGAGCCGAAAATTTCACAACACTCCTGCTTTGAGCAAACCATCAATTGTTCCTGAAATGCTAATCATCCCCACCTCTTCTACAGAGTAGTGGGGAACATATAGGTGAGACGTTACAAAGATCAACATCAGTGGAATTCATAGATCACAGTGATGTGGGGAAAAATCAAAAAGTAACCAGCAAAATCGCTGTTGGTTGTTTCACTTCCATGGTGCCAATCCAGAAGCTGGTGCTCTAAAACGAAAGTGGGTAATACATTTAGTAGACTGAATCCAATAAGCATCAAATGACGGGAAATAGAGCAATTAAGATTGAAATAAAGTATGCCAATCATCCAATTTTAAATTAACATATGTTTCTGAAATGCCTTGCTATAGATCTCAACCCCTGATCTGTCATAGAACAGAGTGCAATGCATACAATCAGTTAATATATCATAAGATCTGAGGTTACGGACCCAAGGTGACCAGAGAGCTCAGAAGTGCTCAGCTTTGAGCCACCAACTGGAGTCAATAGGTGTCACTGGATGCATATCAGCAGTTAGGTGTTATCATCCGGAAATTCCAGGATAAGTTCATCAGGGCTGCATTTGATGAGAGGAGATCTCTGCCCAAAAGATTGACTGGACAGTTATGTGCAACCACAAAATAATGCAAACGAGTCTGTGAAAAAACATTGAACAGTCACTGAACATGTGGATTCAGGGCCCCATCATTGTGGAAACTGTGCACCAGATAGAGGTAGATACTGTTGGTTTGGCACAGGGGAATGTCATTGCTGCGGCGTGAAGTTTGTTGGCCTCTGCCTCACCACCCAGATGCTGGAGGTCGATGTCTGCAATCGTGGGCCCGATGACACATGTTGGGCCACCCAGGGGTGCACCTTGACCAATGAATGTACCTGCTTGATACATTATGCACTTGGAATCTTCAGAGGGAGATGAGACCACAGCAAGAGAGTTTACTTCCTGCTTTTTCAAAATTTTCAACTGCACCATAGCAAGTTTTGGGAATGCCCTTCAAAATGGCTGCTGGAAATACTTGCGAATGCAAAGTGGAAGCCGTAGGGGCGTATCCTGTTTTCAGATTGTGATCAGTGAGGGAGGAGGAAAAATAAAATAAAATAAAATAAAAATATCCATTTTCGCAACACTTCTCATCCACTCTCTCTCCCCCTCCCCCTTGGGGACAATCCAGAAGTTCAGCCCCCCACCTTTTTCGCAGTCCTCATCTAATTATTCAACAATTCTTTCTCTACTTCCCTATCTTTTGCAGGCACATACAAGCGCACACACACACACATACGTAACAGGTATACACTAAACACTAACTAGAACAAAGAATAGTCCCTCACACACGCACGCACACACATACTGCTGACTGTTGGTTTGGAAGAATACGTAGGTCAAACCATACAGTATTGCAGTCAAATTCACCCTCCATTTCTATATTATTTACTTACTCCCTCATTTATTATTACATTCAAGTCGTATTAACCATTATAATTAATTCAGTGACGTCTCACTTGTGGTACCACAGTCCAATAGATTATATTAATTCAATTAAATTTACTTAACTCAAGAGCGATGGTTGTACACATGCGTTCGGGTCGGCTAGCATTGGGCTAACATCACGTTTATAGAGAGTGATTTGAATGACGTATGTGCGCTTCTCTCGTAAAGCAGAGCTATATGAGTACTGGAGTAAGCGTGCGCTTTGTGATGTGATTAGCGCACTGACTTACGTGGATGAGCGGCACTTTTTGGGATCAAAACATGCATTGTCAAGCGTACGGGAACACTGACAGTACGTTCTTTGTACATTAGGAAGTACCGTAGCACTCGAGGGAGATTTTAAGAACTGCTGGAGCTCCGTACCATTGCGTTCTGGCCTACTTAAAACAATGATGCATCTAAAAAGCACATCAAAATAAAGGACTTTTGAGCCTTGTATTTACCAATAATTTTTGGGAGAGCATAGATACACGTCTGTGCTTAAATGTGCTTTAAACCAACTGGCTTAAACTGGCTGTCTGAGGATGTAACAATTGTTGAAATCTTATCCAGCAATATTGCCTCAACAACTTTCGACACAATACTGGCCAAGGCCATTGGTCCGTCCGAATCTTCCCAACTTTGTCTTTAGCCACACCAAAAAAGGACAAAAATGAGACGAAGATCAGATATGAGCAATAGATCTTTCTATACTGTTTGCCTCCCTCTCAGCTGCTCACGCTCCTTATAAACACTTGTATATACATCTCAGCAAAACATGCAACTCACAACAACATACATAACCCAGTTTGTTACAGTATGTATATAAAATAAAATATTTCTTCATAAAACGTGTCCACGTTTTCACATTAACCACAATCCGATTCCCAAAGCTAAGAAACATCCCCCCTATGATACCGTAGTGTGACGTCATCAGCAGGCACCAATCTTCATGATTGGCAGTCCAGGCACTGGCAGCCAATTCGGAGCCAGTGTGTTTACACACAAACCAGGGTAAACCTCACATTTGTGTAAAATAAATACTGACGTTTTTGCAGAATTATGTAGCCACTCTAGCCATTTCAAATGTCTCTTGACAACTGCTAAAATAAATAAATATATAGAGATACACCAGGTAACGGTTAAGGCAGTGGTTCTCAACCTTTTTTCAGTGACGTACCCACTGTGATAAAAAATTACGTAAAGTACACCCTAACCAGTGCAATGCATTTCTAATTGAAGAAAAATAATTCAAAACAGAGTGCTGTGCCATCATTGTCTAATTTATTAAACTTTGGATCTCTATTTGAATTTATGTGGTGTCTTGAACTATTTGGAAATAAAAAGCAATAACTAATAAATAAAATGTATTATAAATAAAGATGTATACACATACAGATTATTATCAAGATGAAGTGTCATCTTTTGGGATCATAGTAAAGCTCTGTTCTCAAAAAGAGATAAACACAATTTTAAATAAAGTTTTCAAGTGATTGACAGGTGATTCCAGGTGGCATATGACAAGTTGAGTCAAACCATTCTGGTATGGGAGAGATGTTTTTTTTTTTTTAGGATACTGAATTTGAATAGCTTACTGAATATAATAATTTTATGAACTTATATTTTTCTGAAATATTCACATATACTTTTTAAATACATTTTAAAATTTCACGTACCCCTGGAGTGCCTTCACGTACCCCCAGGGGTACACGTAACCCCATTTGAGAACCACTGGGTTAGGGTATCGGTACTCGTGACAGTGTCTAATACCAGTATCGTCCGCCCCCTAGTGCCGTTTTATAATTAGGTACTATAATTTACAAATTAGGGGAACAGAACATTGCCATTAATTTGATGTACCACTCGCACAGTAGGACATCTTAAACATACAGAAAAAACTCATTCAATGTATCAAACATAAATAAATACTACGTGAGCATCTTACATGGGGTATGTGTAAATATTTTGTAATTTATTTCCCAGATCAATAACCTCTAGCACAGACGCACCAAAATCAGAACTGCTGCACGGCAACTCAGGTTTCTCATGAAGTTCAGATTTTCTCTCTCTCGATGTATACACATCAGCCCACAGGTTTACGTGACTTAAAAAAAGCTAAAATTAAAATAAGAAATTACATGAATTTACTATATAAATTTCTGATGACATGATTAAGAATTGTGATATGACTAGCTGTGAGCTGTGAGCATCAGAAAGTGATCAGACGTGATGGAATTGTGCGTGACATCCGCTAATTACAGCCTAGCTTTTTCTTCTCAACTTTGGTTTGCAAGTTGAACACATAAACAGAAAATAAAATAAAAAATAACTAAGCAAACAATGACCAAACGCACAGTTCAACACGCAGCCAATGGCGTCAACTTCCCAAGAGGAAACTGCTTCGACAAATTCATTCTTCCCCGTCGCTTTTGGGGTGGTTATCTCCAAAGCGACGTAGAGTAAATGAAACCGTTGTGCCAGCTAAGTCCTTAAAAACAGTTAAAAACAATCCTGTTGAATCATTACAACAAGGGAGTGGAACAATATGTGGAAAGCATGACAATGCGAGAGGAAGCTGACACAGGTTGCCGACATATACTTCAGTTTTTTGCTGGCATCTTTTCTCCATTCTCTTGGCTCGTTCCTGCTTTTTTGACCAATTTTAACTTATTTTTATCACCAACATTTTATTTCTTCGATTATTTTAATTGTCTATACTTTTATCTGAAAGCCGATTATGGACGTTTAATCACTGAATCTCAAGCCTTTTCCGCCACTACTCCGGATTGATCGATTGGATAAGAACTGACAGTGTGAGGAATTGACCTTACCGTAAACCACGCCCGCATGACCTAGTAAACCAATCAAGGCGTAAGACGTCATGTCTGCGTTGGCACGTGCATTTTGCTACAGACAAACAGCTCCCGGTGGTGCATTGCGTGGTTATACAAGGGCAAGAAAAAAATCTATAAAAATGGCTAAACGCAGTAGTCCTGCTGTAGTCACGGCTTGTGTAAGAGGGATAAGCGTTATCCAGATCGACTGGAAGGCGGTGTCCGAATTATTCCCTTCCCTAAACTTCAAACAACTATGAAAAATGTCTGCGCTGGATCAAACTTTGTGGACCACACGACCAGTTGAATCCCTCCAAAAATAACAGAAACAACTTTTGTTTTTAGCTAAAGGCTAACGATAGTTCCGGGTAGCTAACCTTCGACGCATTTGTTGACTTATTATTTACTATTAATAGCTGCTTTTCCACCAACAAGCCCTGAATCTTTGAGTTCTGGGTAACGTGAGTTCTTGGTTGTAAAAGTTCCGTAGGAATGTGTGATTTGTGTTTCCACAGCATCTTGTAGTTCTCTGTAATTATTTCAAATGAGTCTGATGATGTATGCCGTAGTGAAAAACAAACTGCACTACCCCGCCTTCAGTCTCTTGTAGTCCTGTTTGAGTTATTTTTAACTTTTTGCTGACTTGCTTCGAGGTGTGGATGATGTTGAGCTCCGCCAGCTTTGTCACAATGCATTGGTAAACTGTCATTTTGTGTGGCAGATTCAAAGTCCCGCTGGATTGTGTCCTCCACATATATGCTCAAAAGAGCCTGCACCTCTTCATCCATCCATTTATCATAGCGTTTGTGTTCCATTTTCTCCATGAGCACAGAAAAATACAACCAAACTTACAGAAAGCAGGTAAAGTTATTGAGTCAGGTAAACGGCGGAGGTCGGAGGGGCCTTAGGCGCACACTGGCAGCCACGCTTCTGTCAGCCTGCCCAAGGGCAGCTATGGCAACTTAAGTAGCTTACCGCCACCATAGTGTGAATGTGTAAGTGCATGAATAATGTATCCATTCCTCTGTAAAGTGTCTTTGAGTGTCTAGAAAAGCACTGGCCCGCTGGTCGCTCCTCTTAACTCACTGCACTAGTTTTGCGCAATACACTTTGTTAATAGACACATAGGGCACATAACACACACTATCGGGGGGTGGGGTAGGGTGTAGACACCGTCTTCGCCCTACAACTCCCCTGCGGGTTGCTGGGGGGGGGGGGGTATTGTGGTTTCGGGGGCCTGGGGGCGGCGGGGGCCGGGTTGTGGTGGGTACACAAGCCACCTCTTCTTCGCTCTCTCTCATTTTCCTCATTCATCAATACTTCAAAGTACTCTGGGGGGGGGGGGGGGGTATTGTGGTTTCGGGGGCCTGGGGGCGGCGGGGGCCGGGTTGTGGTGGGTACACAAGCCACCTCTTCTTCGCTCTCTCTCATTTTCCTCATTCATCAATACTTCAAAGTACTCTTTCCATCTTCCCATCACACTACTGGCATTAGTCAACACACTTCCATCCCTATCCTTTATTACTCTAACCTGCTGCACATCCATCCCGTCTTTTTGCTTTGCCAACCTGTATAGCTCCGTCTCTCCCTCCTTACTGTCCAACCTAGCATCGTAAGCCCCTTGTTTGGCCTTTGCCACTTCTACTTTCACCTTACGCTGCATTTCCCTGTACTCCTGTCTACTTTCCTTAGTCCTTCCCACTTCTCCTTAGCTAACCTCTTTCTCTGGATCCACTTCCGCACCTTCTAATTCCTCCACTAAGTCTCCTTGTCTCTTTTTCTTCCAGATGACACACCAATGACTGTCCTACCTGTCTCCCTGATTACATTTGCTGTAGTTGTCCAGTCATCTGGAAGCACCTCCTGACCATCCAGAGCCTGCATCAACTCCTTCCTGAAAGTCATACAATACTCTTACTTTTTAGCGTCCACCAGTTCGTCCTCTGCTCTGGTTTTGCTGTTTTTGTCTTCCTCACCACCAGAGTCATCCTACACGCTACCATCCTATGCTGTCTGGCTACAATCTCACCTACCACTACTTTGCAGTCGCTGATCTCCTTCAGATTACACCGTCTAAACAAGATGTAGTCTCCCTTTGTACTCTTACCTCCACTCTTGTAGGTCACTATGTTCCTGTCTCTTCTGGAAGAAAGTATTCACAACAGACATTTCCATTCTTTTTGCAAAGTCAACCACCATCTGTCCTTCTGTGTTCCTCTCCTGGATACCAAACTTTCCCATCACCTCATCATCACCTCTGTTTCCTGCACCAACATGTCCATTGAAGTCTGCACCAATGACAACTCTCTCACTTCTAGGGATGCTGTGCATCATTTCATCAAGGTCCAACCAAAAGTTTTCCTCCAGTTAACATCATACCCTTGGCGCATACCCACTAACAACATTGATCATCACACCTTTGATTCCTAGCTTCAGGCTCATCACTCTTTCTGACATTCTTTTTACCTCCAGGACGTTCCTAACAAACTCCTCCTTCACGATATCTCCTACTCCATTTCTCTTCCTATTTACTCCATGATAGAATAACTTGAACCCTGCTCCTAAACTTCTTGCTTTGCTCCCTTTCCACCTGGTCTCCTGAACACACAGTACCTTCCTCCTCTGCATCATGTCAACCAGCTCTCTACCTTTCCCTGTCATAGTTCCAACATTCAAATTACCAACTCTCATTCCTTGACCATGACTCTTGGTGGTCCTCTTCTCTTTCTTCCTACGAACACACCTTCCTCCCCTCCTTCTTTGACCAACAGTCGTCCAGTTTCCACCGGCACCCTATAGGTCAACAGCACCGATGGCGGTCGTTGTTAACCCGGGCCTCGACCGATCAGGTATGGAAGTCATATATTTGATTTGCATGTTTGATTTGGCCAAAGTTTTCTGTCTGATGCCCTTCCTGACACAACCCTCTGTATTTATCCGGGCTTGGGACCGACACAAAAATACACTGGCTTGTCCCCCCTTGCGGCTACAAAACATTGAAACTATGAGGTAATATAAATCCATTCTTATCCTGCTCAACAGGAATAATGTCCCAAAAACTTTTTTGCTGACAATCGGTCGAAGTGAGTGAGGCGAGTGGCGACTGTCTTTTTCTGACTTCTGTAGCAGCAGGCAGTGATGTGTATTTATTTTGTTTTGCGGCAAAATTTCATGGTGAGGGAGTGAAGAAAACTTCACCCAAAAAAATTAAAGCCCCTCTGCTTGCTTCGAAGAGAAATATCGGCATCCTAAAAATATCTGACAGAGAAATCACAAGGAAGATCTGACAACTTTGCCATTACTGTGGAAGCTCTTTCGCTCATCTTGACCGGTAAATGTCCGAGAGCGCTGCTCGTTGCATTTAGTGGGCAGGGAGGGACGTGCCACGGTAAGGTCAATTCAAGCTTAAGCTCATGAACGGGGCCCGTGGTAAGTCTCTCTTCGCTCCTGGGAATGTTTTATACCATGCACGCCATTGCAACGTCGTGGACTCTCTTGCGTGCAAGATATTGATCTTGCTCAGACGAAAACATTTTAGCCATCACCACAAACAGCTGAATCAATTGGCACCAAATAACTGTAGTACTGTAGCTGTTTTTCTCTGCTACCACCAACTCAAGCATGGAAACTGAGAGCAGCTGCTGGGGTGTAATGGCTGCAATGCCTACTTTATGGAAAATAAGAAATACAAATATTACATAAATAATTTTCTCCTCTTAATCAGAATTCAGTAAATGCACAACACCATGTTGTAAAACTGTAAACAAAGCAATAAACCTCTTCAGCTTACATTGTCTCAAGATTTCCACATTCAAATACAACTGATAATTTGTTTTAACTGTGCACAGGAAATGGTAACTAATTCTACTTTAACTTTGCACATAACACAATATAATCAAAACATTACAAACGGCATTTCCCCCGAGGGGGAGCAACCATCCAGTGTAACATACAGCGGGCAAACTGAGGTCTCACTTTTGACACTTAAAAACTTAAAACTGCTGTAGGTCTATGCAGCTTGCTTACTTGTATATGCTTCAGAAGGTCCCTGCATTGTTCCATGTCCCATGAATTGAAAGTCCATGTAATGTAACTGCAATTCTCCATTGCTCCAGAAACAAATGTGGATGTCCAGCTTCTTGGATTTGGTGGATGTGTTAAAGCCTGAAGTCTGCGATACCGAGTAAAGTCGTGTAATGTAGGTGACCTCGTTCGGCCCGCAGGTGAAAGTTTCGCAATATTTGAATCCGGGAACATTGCTTAAAAAATGCCATTTATGTTGGCATTACTGCTGTATGACAGATTCACAACGTTCACCTGACTGTGTGGAGAATCCACAGTACCTACACTTTGGATGTTGCCGTAGACCTGAAAGTCACCTGACTACTTGAAGCCTGAACTGCTGTGGGCGGACCAGGCTGGGACAGGGACAAAAAGCTTGTGATCGGCTGACAACCTACCATGCTTGTCATAACAAGCTGGTGCTTTCCGGCTTTCGTGTGTAACTTGAGGGCCTTCGCGCCCAAATTCCCTAACATTATATTTTTTGCAAACTTTGCAACGAGCCGAGTGCCTATTGACGGCTACCTCTTCCAACCAGCTGGAAAAGTCGGTAATTTCAAGCTGAACTGATATTTACCCATTTTCTTACAGAAATTGTCCACACTGCCCGTTCTGACTAGCGAACTGCATAATCTCGGTGGAAAGTCGGAAACGAAAACTTGAAAGGTACGGTACCCGGTAGTGGACACACTGAGCCACCAAATTATAATGCTACATTAACACCAAAAGCGAAGGGGCTTCGTTGCCCCTGTGGTCAGGTCACATTTGGAAAAGCAATTGTTAATCTCAATGAGTTTCTTACCTGGTTAAATGAAGGAAATTAAAAAACAAATATTTCGTCTAGCTTTACTAGCTAGCATTTCATTGCCGGAGCGTACACATCATCGGATGCGGCCACTTAATTTGCACACACCGGAGGGGCTTTGCTTTGCTTCACTTATCGCAGCCCATTCCATTACGGCAAAAGAACTCTCCGGAAAAAATAAGTTTCAACATCGCAATCAAGTGGCCAACACTGCTAATGATGCTTTAGCTAATGCTACACAATAGTGTTGTTTTCTGTTGTTTTGGTACAGTTCACCAACTGTTAAAAAAAAAGAAATGAATACATACGAATCGAGGTCTGCCAAGTTCGTTGCTCACCACTCTGCCTCTTCACATTTGTTTTTGTCCCGGTAGTGGTAGCCTGCCATTTAGAGCTCGGGATATCTGCAGACAGCAGCAACGATAATTCCTCCCCCTCCTGTTGTCGCAAATCTCGCCACAAAACATGTTGCGGCGCATCCCATTGCATCAAACACATCTTCGCTCCCGCCCACCTGAACTACATTGACTACAATGCAAACGCACTTCCCTTGGCTTTCAGCACAAAGACAGTAGAAACAACAACGCAATAGGCACTTTTTTTTCTCTTTTACAGACACTTCTCGGAATGGATGGAGCGGATGTAAGAATTTTAAGACTTGGGTAAATTAAATTTTAGACCTGGGATGAAAATATGGCTGTTTTTAAGACATTTAATGCCGAGAATTTAAGTTTATGAATTTTAGACTTTTTTTTAGACGCGGAAACCCTGTCAATGGGAAAATGCCAGCACTTACTAAGACCTAAAATGACTTTTTCGTCACATAAGTTGGATTTTATGTGCATTACTGAAACTTGGCAGAGTGCCGGTGACTCTTTCTCCGAACTTTTGCCACCCGGCTGTGCGTATTTTAGCGCTCCATGTGCAACTGACCCAAGAGAGGGTATCGCGGTACTTTTTAAACAAACCTTCAACTGTTAGCAGCTGTCTTCCTTCGCAGTCTTCAGCTTCAAACCTATCCTAAGGCTATTATCCAATTATGAGTAACTAGGGAAATGAAAACGCAAAAAAAATAAAAAATGAAGAGAAAAAAAACTGGGACAAAGTTTTTGATAGCTAGCTGAGACACTAAAGAACTGATTTCACGCAGCATGTCATTCAGAAGTATCACAACACTTTAAGTGTGCATAATCATAATAATAAGTGTGCTGCTATCCAGGCGAGAGGCTGCTATCACGAGATGCTGTGACTATCGCGAGACCTACAGCGAGACCGGGAATACCCAACATGGCGGCGCCCTGCTGCTAAGATAGAACTAGCTCTATTATGCTAAACCAAATCCAAATTTAACCACCATATATCTTGGCTTTTCTCTTCTCTCTTTCATCCGGCAGATTTGGAATACCACCCAGCGTGGAGGACCTTGAACGTTTCATCGATGGATATTTTTACAGCTGCGTGATGGAGGATCCTTCTTTCGAGAAACCTTCGAAGAAGAGAAAAAATGACTCAGCAACGGACACGAACGATCTAACCACTACGGACATTTCAGTCAGTATGCTGGACTCCATAAATAAAAAACTAGATGTCCTCTGCCTCATCCGCAAGGACGTTAAAGAATTAAAGGTAAACTCCAACGAGATAATGCCAAGTTACGCTCTTCACTCACGGCTGTTTCAGCCGAGTTGGAAACTATTAAAAAGGAGAATAAAACGCTAAAGTAAACTGTTTTGGATGTCCAATCCCGTAGCATGCGGGAGAATTTAATATTCCCAGGCATATCCGACAATACCTCTGACAATCCAGAGGTTGAGATAAAAAAAATGATGACGACGTTGTTAAAAATTCCACAGGAAACGGTAAATAATATCTCTTTTCACCGGCTTGGAGCCCGTAGGGGCAACAAACCCCGTCCTATTAATTCGCTAAGTTTGAGCATTTTAAACAGAAATAATTTGTTAAAAGTAAAGGACGGGAGCTTAAAGGGACCTCTTTCGGGATGAATGAGCAATTTGTGAGAGAGATTAATGAGCGGCAAAAGGCACTGTTTCCTATAATGAGACAAAATAGGCAGCAGGGTAAACGGACAACGAACTCCACTCCCTGGCTGTTCTAATTGGCATTGGTGGGACTAAACTTTGTATACATATACTGTATATGTAATTATAAAACCTAAAATATGAATACTCATTATGTTTAGGCTATATTACAAATATAATATTAATACATAACTCTATCTAAAATATATTTAAACAAAAAATCTCACTTAGTTTAGCAATTACTGGTGTATTGTTATATGTTTAATCCCCCGCTAATTTCCTTCACTTTCACCTCCCTCCCCATTTTTTCACTGTTATATTTACTCACACATTACCTCATATTTTACACAAATTACATAAACCACCTAACCACTTTGATTCTATCCTATAACATGCCAATATTAACAAATAGCCTATACAGATATATACACAGGACTGAGTCTATATTGTTTGTATGCATAAATTAGTTCTGGTTTCCTGGAATGTTTGTGGCGCTCGCTCACAGGCAAAAATAATAAAATTTTTAGACCATCTATTAAAATTAAAAGAAGATATTTGCCTCCTGCAAAAAAACCACCAACAAAAATCTGAAGAATAATTACTTATTGATAAGAATTTTAGTCAAGCGTACTCTGCCCCTTATAACAGTAGACAAAGAGGAGTCTGTATACTCATACATAATAATTTATTATTTACTCTAAATAATACAATAACAGACCCAGAGGGCCGATACATTAATATTCACTATATTTAATAAAATATATACATTTGGTAATTTATATGCCCTTAATAATGATTATCCGGCCTTTTTCCATGAATTTTTCTCTCAGCTGTTTGAGTTAGCAGCGAACTCTACTATTATTATTGGAGGAGACCCTAACACAGTCTTAAATCCATTAATAGATCGTTCTAATAATACAACATGTATAAGGCAATTACAATCTACTAAAGTAATAGGGGAATATATGGATGATTTTGGCCTCGTCGACAGCTGGAGACTTAAAAGAAGAAGGAATTTACCTTCTTTTCTGCTGTGCACCGGTCTTTTTCAAGAATTGATTTTTTTTCTTACAAATAACTCTATTGCTGATAAAACTGTTACAAAAATACATCATATTATTATTAGCGACCATGCACCAGTCTCCCTTACCCTACAAGTTGTATATACCTTTAAACCACCCCCGACATGGCGTTTTAACATCTCACTGCTAAACGACGCAGAGTTTGACAAAATTATAAGAAGAGAGTGGGCAGACTTTTTGGAAATAAATGACTCTCCAGACTTAACAAAAAATCAGGGAGACCTCAAGAGACTGAGAAAAGGAAGGAAGGACAGACGAAGCCGAGTGAGATCCACAGACACCAGCCTCCACCGATTCAATGAGGAGGAAACAGATTGTGTCTGAGTTTCGGTAGATGCTGGTGTGGTGGATCTGGCATGCATGAAAATCTCCACCAAAGAGGGGAGCCGTCGACCCCCGCCGGAACAGAGCAAGCGCAACACCTCAGGGCCCCCCAGGCCGCGGCAGTGCCAAAGGACGACCCCCGGGCCCCGCCAGGGCCACCGGCCGGAGAGCAAACCCAGGAGCAGGAGCGCCCCCCACCCCAACACGGCCCGCGCCCCCGACCCAACGCAGCAGGGCACTGCAGGCCCGCCAGGCACCCCACCGGCCCCCAACCCCCGCACTCCCCACGACCCCCCCGCCCCCATCCACCCCTGCCACCCACCCAAACCCAGCCCCAGCCGCCCCCAGGTCCCCAATCCCCCAGACACCCCCCACCCCCAGCACCCCCCACCCCGCAACCCCCACCACCCCCCCAACAAAGCCGCCCCCCCCGACCCCACCCCGACCAACCGGCAGCCCCCCAACCCCCAGCCCCCGGGGACCACCCGCACCCAGGCACCGGCGCCGAAGAGGGGCCGGACAGCGGAGCGGAGAGGGCAGCCGCGCCCACCCCACCCCCCGCCGTGTGGAGGGACGGAACACCGGGGGCAGAAGGGGGAGATGGGGGCACCGGAGGCCGGCCGACACCCCCGAACCCCAGGCCCAGCGGGGGAAGGCCCCGGTCGTCACCCCAGCGTTCTTTGTGAAAGTTAACCCCTGTTACTGAGTCCGCCAGCTCGCCGACTGGCGAACTCTACCCCTAAACCGTGAATGTGACCCCACCCAGTGTATATACAAGTGTGTGTGTGTGTGTGTGTGTGTGGGGTGCATTAAAATTAGGAGCAGGTGAACCGGAGCCGAGGGAAATGATATTCCCACGCTCCGATCCACCCGCCTCCCAAGCATGTTACTGAGTGTATGTGGTGCATTAAAAAAAATAGATAGGGGGGGAGGGGGGGACACGGACAGGGGACCGCAGTCCCTAACCGATGGCAAGACAGCGGAAAGTTTTTCTAAGACTTTAGTCCAGAAACACATAACCGGAGTACATAACCATAAAGCATGAAAATAAGTGTCTGTAGTGTTTTGTAAACACTGGAGACAAATGTCGGAGTCTGAAAGTCCCATTTTCTTCATCATATATTGAGTAATGTATGTTCTGTGAATAATTTTATATTGGATAAGTTGTAAATTTGTGTGTTTTGTCATTTTAAAAACGTTTTCACAAACCTGAATCCAAAAGTCAGATTCCGGAGCTATAGACAAGTCTGTTTCCCATTTCGAGATGGGTAAAGACGTTTTATCAGTATATGAAAGTAACTTATATATTTTTGAGAGTTTTTTTGTAGTTGTCGGAGAAAGCTTGGTAATATCTTTAGCTAAAACAGGCGGTTGGAGCGTACCCTGAAGTGTTGGAATTTGTTTCTTTATCATACTTTTAACTTGCAAATAATGTAAAAAGTTTCCGTTTTTTATTTTGTATTTTTGGAGCAAGGATGTATATGCTATAAACATATTATCTGAGAAGAGATGGTGGAGATGTATAATTCCTTTCTGCTCCCACACGATTGGTTGTTAATTTGAAAGTCGGGGTTATGCCATAGGGGAGAAAGCCCGCAGGGCTCCACTTGGGCTTTTGTCATTTCTAGTGCCTTCCACCAGGCAGTCAGGGTGGCGGAAATCATTGGATTTTTAAAGCAGTTATGTCGCTTAATCGATGTTGTAATAAAGAGTAAATCTAGGAGTCTGAGGTTATTACAATCCTTCTGTTCTAGTTCCAGCCAACAGTTAGTATCTCTATTGGGTTGTGCCCATAAAATAATATATTGTAGCTGGTTGGCTATATAATAGTGCATAGAATTTGGTGCCTCTAGACCTCCTTTGGATTTATTTTTCTGAAGAGTAGATAGACTAATCTTTGCTTTTTTTTTATTCCAGTAAAATTTTGTAACGGCTGAGTCCAACAACTGGAACCAGTTAGCCGTAGGTTTAAATGGAATCATTGAGAAAAAATAGTTTATTTTGGGTAAAACTTTCATTTTAATAGTGGCTATTCGTCCTATTAGAGAAATAGGAAGATTATTCCAGCGCTCCAAGTCACTATAAATGCTATCCAGAAGTGGAGTAAAATTTAAATTAATTAAATCAGTTAATTTAGGTGAGATTTTTATGCCTAAGTATTTTAAATTACCTATAGGAAATGAGTCTTTGCTGTTTTAAATAAATTTGGCTTTGGGAAGTAATTTATCCACTGGGTGTCAGTATTATATGATTCTCCAAAAGCTACCGTTACTACTAATGGGATTATATCTCAGAGTTTTTTTTATGCCCACTGTCCCCTTTATTAGTTGCAATATTTATTGAGCCGCTTGCATTAGCTATACGCCAGGAAAGAATGTTTAGATGTTTCTGGGGTTGGTGAAAGACTCTGGTTGGTAACCCGGTGGGTAGTAGGTAATGGCTGGTTGGTGCTGGATTTTTCCTTTCTTTTCTTTGATCCTTCCTCGGGTCTCCTGACAACCTCGCGACTCTAGCTGGATTCTGAAGTATTCGGTTTAGGTGAACGGTATGGGATTTTTAATAGGTTTTAGGTGAACTAATGAGTACACACTCACACGCACGCACACATGCACACACACACACACACATACTCATGCACATACTCACCCACATACAAAAAAATAAATAATAATAATAATAATAATTTAAAAAAAGAGAGAGCAATAATGATGACATGTCAAATCGGTAAAATTACCGAATGAACAATACTGAGCTCTCTTGGGAAAAAATAAAAAATAATAAAAAAATAAATAAAAATAAGTGTGCATAATCCTTGCATTACCGGTGCCAATCATTTCACGGTTTATCTACTCGAATTCCACATAGCACTACGTGTTGCGGGCTAGGTTCGTACCCTTAAGTGTTCCACCAAGCGTCGGTAGCCAAATAGACTGTAAATCATAGTATGTTAACTTCTAGTCATTATTCGTTAGCAATCCTAGCCAATTGGTTGATTCACTACAGTAGTCATACCAAACATCAGGATTGTCATCAGCATCATTTCGTAGTAGCCAACAAAGCATGCGAATGAACTTTGCTTGTTGTGGTGTGTGCGTTGGCTCGAATCGTCATGAGTATCAGTGGGAGTCGGGTGTCCCAGTGGTTAGAAGTCACAAACATTTTCAGCAAATTTGCCACGGTGCGATTAGTCCGCTCTACCTGTCCTGATGACTGCGGGTCATGGCTAATGTGCAACCGGGCCTTAATTCCCAGCATTTGCCAAAGTTGTTACCTCGGCTGTGAAGTGGGTTCCCCTGTCTGAGTTGACCCATGAGGGCAACCCGAAACGGGAGAACACGTGATTCATCAGCAGGCATGCGGTGGTGTGTGCGGTGTCGTTTGGAGCAGGCAGACATTCTAACCACTTGGTAAACGCGCAAACTACTGTAAGAAAGTATTTATTCCCTCCCAGCGATCTGACAAGGGGTCCCACCCAATCAATTTGGAGATCAGACCATGGGAAGGTGACTCCTTCATGTTGCAGTAGTGCTCGGTGACTCGGGTTTGCTGGCCGAAACTGGCAGCAAACCAAAATCCTTTAATGTAGGTTCCCACGACGTTATGCATACGGGGCCAGTACGCCATTTGTTGTAGCACGGTGACGGTGGCCTTGAATCTGCAGTCGTCTGCATAAGGCGCGTCGTAGGCATATGTTAGCAAGACCCCCCTTTGGCTCCGTGACACCCCCAACCGCAGGGCAGGCGGAGACGCGGAGTCACAAAACAGAAAGCTTTTAACCAGACGCAGCCTTTGCCACGCGGAGAGCAAGTCTTTCAAATCGCTGTCGTCGCATAACGCATCAGGCGAGACGGGGTTGGTGACAGAGTCAAGCAGGTGTAGACTTATTTTAAACAGCGCGGGGTCGCCGGCTTGCTGGGCGACCAAGTCGGAGGTCCGAACGGGCAGTATGCACGTTACGGGTCCCGAAGTAGTCCGTGCTGGAGTGTCGCAAGAAACAGCGGCGGACGCAGCACGGCGACGCGTGAGACCATGGAACTCCAGGGTGGGTTGGGAGGGAAGCCAAGAGTTATTGAATGTCCAAGGAGTCCCGTTCAGGGCACCTAGTACATTGTTGATGGTATCTCCCTGAAAGCAAGGAGGACAAGCAAGTCTGCACTCACCAAAAGGGTGTGGCGCGCATCCAGGGCACCCAAGAAGTAATGGGTCAGTGAGCGCTGAGTCCACTGAAGGTTTAAAGCACACACGCCCACTTCAGAAATGGAAAGAGAGAGTTCCATGTTCACCGGAAACCGGCATGACATGGAGACGAAAGAAATGTTTGCGTCATGATCCCGCAAGTCGTCGGCAAAAGCTGTACAGATGGCTGATTTGTCAGCCCACAAGGCAAGGACAGCATCAAAGATACTTGTACCTGAACACCTCAGATAATGCGAGGGGCGTACACTGCGTCGGCTGGTGGCGGATCAAGGTCACACAGGAAGATGTCGCGGCTTCGCAGCCGGTTATTCGAAGGAGACATGGGTGGTCCTGCCTTGGAAGGTGCCGGGTCCCAGTTCCCTGTGGGGGCGCCTGCCTCCGTGTGTGGTGGCTGCGCCCAAGTCACAGTGCAGAGCTGAGACCGGTCCTTGCCCGGGAGTTTTGTCGCCAAAGCTTGCCGCACCTGGGCCCAGATTTGGCTTTTCTGGTAGTCGATGAAGGGTTGGAAGCGAACCAACAGGTCTTGACCCATAAGAAGGCGGACTGACTCAATGGGTCCCACATAGACTGGATAGATGAATTCCATGGGGCCAACAGACCAATGCACCATTGCAACATTCTCCAGTTGTGTGTTAGTAGGTGAAAAGGCGCAAACGGTAAGTGGCCAACGCTGTAGGCGGAGCGGTCGGTTGTTGGCTAGCGACGCGGCGCGGAGTTGCTCAAACACCGTAGTCGACATTACCGTGACGTCTGCCGCAGGATCTACGAGGGCTTTGTAGGTCAGAGCTCGCTCCAGGGTGACGCTAAGATATAATTTACGAGCTATCCCCCTGGTGGTGAGTTCGCCTAAAAGCTGTTGGAACGGTTGCACATCATCAGTAGATCGCGATTCACACACCTCTGTAGTCGTATTGGAGTCAACCCGAATTACCAGTACCGTCGAGTCAGAATGCGGTTTATGTGTTTTAGCTTCTGGCGGACAAGCTCGTGACCCCTGCTGGTGGATCATGTCAGTGGGTGTCTGACCGTCGGCTCCTCGCACAGAGTGGTCTTGTAACAATTTCAGGAGTGCTTTGAGTATCCCGTCGGCAACTTCGCTGTAGTCGGTCTCGGAGTCGTCTTGGCGGTTCCGGGATTCGCAGCGAGATTCGGTTGCCGTCACGCATTCGGTTTCATCATATTTTGGTTTGTAGTGTGAATTAGGTCTACCTTTAGCAGATCTGGAATGGCGGCGGTCATCAGTTTGCCTTTCTCCGTCCGGTCGCTCGTCACGTGGGCTGTCAGTTTTGGGGCACGGCTCCGGTTACGCGGGCTGGGTTTGCCGTTCGGTTGCGACCGTTTTGGTTAGACATTTTTACTCTGGATTGGGCTTCCTTTGGAGCATCGGAGAAGGCTCCCTCGAGTTGATAGACGTTGGCGTCTGCTACCTTAGGGGTTGAAACTTTAAATTTTGCATAGCCCCTAGCTGCTAAGTCGCGCAGCTGTGAGCTGTTCAGTGTCTGAGGACACAAAGCCAATCCTAGGTAGTGATTGAGGTTTGGTTGGAGGTTGCGGACAAATAATGTTTTAAAACTCAGGTCCTCCTCCATGTTGGGCTTGTTATGAGTTCCAAAATAGGCATCGCGAAGACGACTATAGATAGCCTGAGGGGGCTCCTTTTTTCCCTGTTTGACGAACATGGCGACTTCCATGCCCGTCAATTCAGGAGAGCCATCAAATTCACGTGCCATGGCCTGATGCAGAGCCAAGGGATCAGACAACACATCAGCAGGCTGCCGATCCAGCAGTCGGTTAACTGCGCGGCTGGAAGTAATTTTTATCAAGTACAACTTATCTTCTACGGTTGCCATTGGCAATCTCTGGAGATAGTAGTCAGGTACTTTGATGTGTCGTGGGACCCCCCTGGTTTCGGTTCGGCAATGTTTCGAGCCAGCTTGTCCAAATCCTTCCAGGCCACGCCCATGTGTCTCTCCAACGGGGGAGTCGACATTGGTCCACGTTGGAAACTGTCAACACCTGATTCTCCCAACCCTCGTGGGGGCGCGTCCAGTGGCGGTGCCAGGCTTAACGCGGCCGTCACATCAAAATTGAGGGTGACGGGCAATGTTCGTTACAGCGTTATGAGTATACATGTGTGTTGTCCCCCTACGCCACTCGCTAAAGATTTTTTAAATATCACTGTTATTTTTAATCTTGTGTAGTTCGCGAATGGCCCAACACAAGAAGACAGAGACACACTTGATCTAATCTTATTTTATGGCTTGCCTGTTTCTAATATTGTAGTTGGTGGCACTTTCTTCTCTGACCATATGCCTGTTTTGTTTAATATATATTTGTAATGTCACAATGATAGACAATGCGAACCAGCCCATAGATGCTGTATGCTTAACTCCACCACTGCTGCTTAGTTCGCCTCTGCATTTACCAGCGCTGTTGTAGGATCATCTGATTCAGCTAGCCTGGTTTCTATCAACGCTTATGATTTAAACTCTTACTTAGACTCCACCTGCTTAAAAATTCATATTGTCGCCCCAATTAAAAAAATTAACGTTCCACACTCATCACTGAGCCATGGTTAAATAACCCTACACGGAAAGCCAGAATAGAATGCAGATGAGCTGCGTGTCGGTGGAAGAAGGAAAAGCTCCAGGTGTTCTATGAAATTTTGATAAACAGTTGGCGTATCTATCAGCAAAATGTGAAAGCTGGGAAGACTAAATATTTGTCGGAGATCATTTAATTCAACAGTTCATTCAATCATTCAACAAGTCGTCATAAGCCTCAGGTTCCTTTTAGAACTATAAATGACATTCTTGGGTTCCCCAGTCCATCTGTCTCGTCGCATCATCTGGTACATGTGAGCGCTTTCTACAATTTGCATCGAAAAAGTACATACAATTAGAGCCAGCATCCCTACTCCGACGCATGACCCCTCCACTATGGCCACCTGCTCAGCCACTCTTAGCCGTTTTGAGATGGTTGTCCTCGTTCAATTAGAGGAAATTATTTCCCACATGAAACCCTCAAGTGCCTTGAAGGAGATATACCTGCAACTTTCAAACATGCTGTGGTGCAACCACTCATTAAGAAGTTCAACCTTGACACCTCTATTCTGACGCTGTACCATCCACAGCACATCTGCATTGCGGAGTCACTCAGGGCTTTAATCCTGGGGCCAATTTTACTTATGTTGTACTTGCTACCCCAAGGTTCCATTTTTATAAAACATGGTCTCTCTTTCCATTTTTATGCAGACCCTAGTCAAATTTATGTGCCCTTACAGCGAAATAAGCCTCGGACCTTAAAACGTCTGTTTGAATGTTTTGAAGATGTCAAAGCATGGTTGGTGCTCAACTTTTAAAATTTTTATAATAGTAAAACGGAAGTCATGGTGTTTGGACAGCAAAGCACACGTACTGATCCCAGCTGATCCGGGTCCCCTGGAACATTTTCTGACGCCATCCATTCTAGGGGTGAAAATCGATTGTAACCTAAAGATGGACAAACAGATACATGATGTAGTGGGGAAGAGCTTTTATCAGCTCAGAAATTTGTCTAACGTAAAACACGTGTTTTTTAAACTGTTTTACATGCTTTTATGACATCGCGCCTTGACTATTGTAATTCTTTATATGTCGCCGTGAGTCAGGCCCTAATTTCTCGCTTTCAACTGGTCCAAAACGCTGCCGCTCGGCTGCTAACTAGAATACGGAGGCAAGAGCACATCACCCCTGTACTGCCACCCCTTAAGAGCTGCCACCATACATTTGTTTTTTTATTATTGGTAAACTGTCTTAGTGTCACCGGCTACAAGATTGAAGATGTCACCAATGCAACAGGCTGCCTTCACACGTGGCCTAATCACAGAGTCAGGTGGTGATTATTCTCAGCTCTCTGCATCAAATGCAACAGCAGACAGAGCAATTCGTAAGGTACTTGAGGCAATCAGCGAGGAGCAGAAGAAGGAGTGGACACCAACTGGATTATGCACCCTTCACTGGGACAGCAAGCTTACTCCGAAGCTGAGTAATGTTACAGTGGTGGTTGGAGATGCAGAGCAGCTGAAACTGCTTAGTGGCCCGGCGTACAAAAAGGAGACCAATGAAGCATGTGGAACAGTCTATGCCCAGTTGACATGCAAGTTGCTGAGACTGGAGCTGCGCTGACAATGTGGTCAACATGACATTTGACACCACACATATATTATTTTTCAGATTAAATCTCATGTGTCTTTGTGTCCATGGAAAACTTTGCAACAAACAGTTTTCTCCCCTGGATTAAAAAAAAAGAAGAGAGAAATATATTAAATAATGCATCACGGCATAAAGAATAACCTCTAACTGTCAATGTTCATTCTGATGTTTGCATGCCTTGACATTTGGCTTGATATGTGAATCAATATTTAATTACGACAACAACCAGTCAAAGGCTTGACAGTTTTCATAATTACATATGTCGCTAACAGTAGAAGTAAAAACCCTGGTATTTTCCATTGTTTAGAAACCAGAAACCCCCAAATTATTTTGTCGCGTAATGTATTTTGACCATCACTTAAATGAGACATTTTACCCACAATTTAGAGCCATTCCCATGTTTCTTAATAACATGTCTGTAACATGCTTCCATCAAAATATAACAAGGATCAACCATTACAGCACATTTTCACCCTCTTTTAAATCCCTAAATCAGTGTTTTTGGAGGGGCTGGTCATATCTAATGTGCTGTGTCTATAAAAGCAAGTGGCAATTGTGAAATGCATGTGACCCAGCCATGTGCAAGGAATCAACACCAGCTTGAAAGGGGGGCACACATTAACCTGATATGGGATAGGTTGGTGCATTATTGAATTATGACCTTCTTTTTGATAATTGCGTTGTACTAGAATTAATTTATGCACAACTTATGTTAAAGAGGAAATCCGTCCATCCATTCTCTGTACAGCCTTATGATGATCACACTGTCATCGTGTCATGTCTTTGTCACGGCATCCAAAGTTTTTCTTTACTCCACCTGAGTCTTCTCAGATGAGAGGCGAAACGTCTTCTAAGACAGTGTTTCACAACTGCGGTCTTCGAGTACCCCTATCCAGCCTGTTTTCCATGTCTCCCACAAGCAACACAGGTGTTTTAAATGATTAGCTAATCAGCAAAATGTGCATGAAGCCTGATAACGATAGTCAGCTGTGTTGGCTGGGAAGACACGGAAAACAGGTTGGATAGGTACTCGAAAAGCGGGGCTGAGAACCAATGTTCTAAGTAGAGCAGAGTTGCGATCAATTCTGCGCCCTGAGAAAGAAATTACCTGGATGAATATATATTGAGAATATCCTCAAGCATAAACATACTTAAATATGATTTACTCCCACTCTGAAAAGTAAGATATTCGTATCTGAATAAATCAAATTTCCCCCTGTTGAGTAGGAAATAGCTAGTGAAGTCAGTTGTTTTTTGTTTTCAGTTTTGGATTATGTCACTATTATCTATAGACATGCTTCTGGCTCCACACTAAATCCTGTTTTTCACTTTGCATTTAGATTTATGACAGCTACTCCACCCATCATTACATTTTTATACCGTATCAGAAAGTGGGATGGGCACCTTCACCTTTATTACGAAATACGCATGGGCTCATTTTTTCTCTCTTTAGTCTTGATTTGGCAAATTGTCATCAGCCCGACCTCGAGATCCTTGACACTTAGACACAAGATGCCATACATTCAAAGTATTTTAACATATGCCTCCTCTGTATGGGTAGAAAATAGAACAAACAAAACATTACTCTCTTTTAAAGTCTTAAATTTTTTGCTACGCAATATTTTTTTCTCTTTTTTTTTACTACGAGCGGGGTTCGTACCCATCACCTCCAGTGCGGCAGCTCAACATTTCGAGGACTCAGCTAAAGTTCTGGGCCACCATCACAGCCAGTGTGCAGTCTGCCAGCCACAGTCAATGTTGCAGTGCACTCTGCCTCCCATTTGCCGCACAACGAAAAAGGACAATTTCAAACCCGCTCGGACGCCCGCAAAGAATGTAATAAAGTGAATATCTTCCTGTAAAACAGCCTAATTCCTCACAAAATCAAGCTAGCAATAGCAATGCTGAACCATGTAAAGTGAAACAGCCAGTTATCGAAGCACATCCACAAAGTACTTTTGTACAATTTTTTGTAAAAAGTATGAATAATTCTCTAGCCCTTACTTTGCTGAAGATCCAGTAGCTAAGGCGTTGATCTCCCATCCTTCAAAAGCTGACGTTTTTCCTTCAAAAGAAAGGCGTGAAAATAGTTTTATATTCTCCAGAGTGGCGTCGTTTTACCGCCCTGCTGTACACTAAATGTGTTTTGAATTCACAAATGCACTGTGCGAACGTACATTCGCATAGGAATAAAACAGCGCCATAAAAAGGCTGCATAGCGATCTACATATTTGCGTAAAGGGCTTCTCTACAGGGAAACTGACTATGTATGCGCGAACACACATCGCTACGCAGACAGGGCTGGTGAAAGTACTGTAGTGGTGTGCCTTCAGGAGGAGAATTTTTGCAGCATTTTTGCCTGCATGCCAGATGAAATCATGAGTCATTTTTAATTGAGGTATGAAAATCACCAAATGTTGTCATTTTTTAAAACTATATGTAGTGTAGGCTTTCTGTAATGAAAGAAATAATTAAAATAAATAGAAAAAGTCAAACGTTTTCAACTTTCATTTCAGCCTAGGGCAGGGAGTGCCTACCTTGCCTATCCTGACCGCACGTCACTGATAACAACTCAACATGTTCAAGTGACTGTTTACTGCTCAATGTTCTCTATAGCTGCGTTTCCATTAAAGTTTTTCGCAAAAATAAAAACCATACTGTACTATTTCGATAAAGTACAATTTCAACTTGTCGGTGTTTCCATTGAAGAGCGTTTTGCTTCTGAGGCGCAATTTTTGTAATGTCCCGTCTCGCAAGATCTCGCAGTTCTGTAGGAGGTGCTCATGATGTTTACGGAAGACGGATGCCTTGACTTGTTACGATTACTTTAAAAACATCTCTCTCCCCTGATTGGGCGGGTTCGGGCATTTGTGTCATGTTGTTGCTCTCAGACTGTGTCCTTTTCAGTTCAAGTTCAAGAAGCCCTTCACCTCGCTCAAGTTCCAGACGGAGGTCTGGAGGCGAGATTGTTCATCTCCGACCATCTGGGTACAGAGGTGCTTCAACGGGAAGATGCTTCGCGGGTCGCTTGCCACCCCGGAGTGAGACGCACTAATTTTCTCATCGCTCATAAGTTTTGGTGGCCTAGAATGCGGAGGGACATCATCGAGTTCATCAGTGCCTGCTCAGTTTGTGCCTGCAGTAAGGCTTAAAATCGACCTCCAGCAGGATTGCTACGACCTGTGGTTGTGGTTATAAAACCTAAAATATGAATACTCATTATGTTTAGGTTATATTAC
Organism: Leptonotus elevatus; assembly: GCF_054856555.1. Classification (NCBI taxonomy): domain Eukaryota; kingdom Metazoa; phylum Chordata; class Actinopteri; order Syngnathiformes; family Syngnathidae; genus Leptonotus; species Leptonotus elevatus. Next base: position 27,357,004 of record NC_141243.1, read on the forward strand.
AAATATAATATTAATACATATCTATATCTAAAATATATTTAAACAAAAAAATCTCGCTTAGGTTACCAGTTACTGGTGTATTGTTACATGTTTAATCCCCTGCTAATTCCCTTCACTTTCACCTCCCTCCCCGTTTTATCACTGTTATATTCACTTACACGTTACCTCATATTTTACACAAATTACATAAACCACCTAACCACTTTGATTTTATCCTATAACATGCCAATATTAACAAATAGCCTATACAGATATATATACAGGACTGAGTCTATATTGTTTGTATGCATAAATTAGTTCTGGTGTCCTGGAATGTTTGTGGCGCTCACAGGCAAAAATAATACAATTTTTAGACTTTCTCTTAAAATTAAAAGCAGATATGTTTGTCTCCTTCAAGAAACCCACCTACAAAAATCTGAAGAAAAATTACTTATTGACAAGATTTTTTGTCAAGTGTACTCTGCCCCTTATAACAGTAGACAAAGAGGAGTCTGTATACCCATACATAGGAATTTATTATTTACTCTAAATAATACAGTAACAGACCCAGAGGGCCGATACATTATTATTCAGGTGACTATATTTAATAAAAGATATACATTTGGTTATTTATATGCCCCTGATAATGATGATCCGGCCTTTTTCCATGAATTTTTCTCTCAGCTGTTTGATTTAGCAGCGAACTTTACTATTATTATCGGAGGAGACTTTAACACAGTCTTAAATCCATTAATAGATCGTTCTAATAATACAACATGTATAAGGCAATTACAATCTACTAAATTAATAGGGGAATATATGGATGATTTTGGCCTCGTCAACAGATGGAGACTTAAAAACCTTTTTCAAGAATTGATTTTTTTTCTTACAAATAATTCTATTGCTGATAAAATTAAACTAAAACTATATCCTGTTATTATTAGCGACCATGCACCAGTCTCCCTTACCCTACAAGTTGATTATACCTTTAAACCACCCCCGACATGGCGTTTTAACATCTCACTGCTAAATGACGCAGAGTTTGACAAAATTATGAGAAGAGAGTGGGCAGACTTTTTGGAAATAAATGACTCTCCAGACTTATCGCCATCTCTTCTCTGAGAAGGCTGGGAAAGCGGTAATTAGAGGTAAAATTATATCATATTCATCTTATAAAAAGAAACAGGATAAAAAATTTGAAAAATACTTGGAAGATAAAATTAAACAACTGACGGATGAGTACGCAATAAACCCAAATAACCAAATATGGACTGACTTACGAAATACAAAAATACAGTTAGACGATATGTTAACTAAAAAGACAGAGTTTATCATACAACAATTGAGATACAACAACTTTGAATAAAATAAATCAGGTAAATTTCTTGCAAACCAACTTCAACGCAATTGGGAAAAATCTCTTATAACGGCTATTAAAGTGACAACTGGTGAATGCACACAATCACCTGAAGAAATGAATCTAATTTTTTATAACTATTATCGCAACCTATACTCAGAAACTAACAAGCCTAACCCTGAGCATATTGAGGCATTCCTCAGTAGCTTAAATATCCCTCAGTTAACTACTGAATATAAAGATATGTTAGATGCGCCACTCACTATTAACGAGCTGTACAGTGCTCTAGATAGTATACCTAATGGCAGAGCACCTGGCCCGGATGGTTATCCGGCTATATTTTTTAAACACTTTTGGTTAATGCTTGCATTATTCTTGAGAGTAGTAACAGAAATTACAACTAATGGTTAAATACGCCCACACATGAACACAGCAGCAATTAAACTTTTATTAAAGCCAGAAAAATACCCCACTCTTCCATCAAGTTACCATCCTTTCACTAATTAACACTGATATTAAAATTATCGCTAAGGCTTTCGCATCTAGACTAGAAACAGTAATCTCGACAATCATTCATACCGACCAAACAGGCTTTTATAGTGACTTGGAGCGCTGGAATAATCTTCCTATTTCTCTAATAGGACGAATAGCCACCAATAAAATTAAAGTTTTACCCAAAATAAACTATTTTTTCTCAATGATTTCATTTAAACCTACGTCTAACTGGTTCCAGTTGTTGGACTTAGCCGTTACAAAATTTTACTGGAATAAAAAAAAAGCAAAGATTAGTCTGTCTACTCTTCAGAAAAGTAAAGCCAAAGAACGTCTAGAGGCACCAAATTTTATGCACTACTATATAGTTAACCAGCTACAAAATATCATTTTATGTGCACAAACCAACAGAGATACTAAATGTTGGCTGGAACTAGAACAGAAGGATTGTAATAACCTCAGACTTTTAGATTTACAACATTAATTAAGCGACACAATTGTTTTAAAAATGATTTCCGCCACCCTGACTGCCTGGTGGAAGGCATAAAAATTACAAAAGCCCAAGTGGAGTCCTGCGGGCTTTCTCCCTTATGGCATAACTCCGACTTTCAATTTAACAACCAATTGTTTTATTTAGGTGTATGGGAGCAGAAAGGAATTACACATCTTTTCTCAGATAATATGTTTATATCATATACATCCTTGCTCCAAAAATACAAAATAAAAAACTGCAATTTTTTACATTATCGGCAAGTTAAAAGTATGATAAAGAAACAAATTCCAACACTTGGGGTACGCTCCAACCGCCTGTTTTTTTTTATTTATTTATTTATTTATTTTTTTTTTTTTTTTTCTATAAGAGCTCAGTATTGTTCATTCGGAAATGTCATCATCATTGCTCTTTTTTTTTTTTTTTTTTTTTTTTTTTTTTTTTAATATATATATATATATATATATACACATATATACATACATATATACATATATACATACATACATACATACTTTTTTTTTTTTTTTTTTTGTGTGTGTGTGGGTGAGTATGTGTGTGTGCGTGCGTGCGTGCGTGTGTTTGTTAGCTCACCAGAAAACCTATTAGAAAAAAAAAATCTTATACCGTTCACCTAAATCGAACACCAGGAGACCCGAGGGGACCGAAGAAAACCAAGGAAGGTGAAATCCAGCACCGACCAGACACCCCCCACCAGAACTCCTCCCCAGCCCAAGAAACATCCAGACCCCAACAAATCCAAAAAACATAAAGTCAGGGAGGCCTCAAGAGACCAACGGAGAGACCGAGAAAAGGAAGGAAGGACAGACGAAGCCGCGTGAGATCCGAGACACCAGCCTCCACCGATTCAATAACCTGAGGAGGAAACAGATTGTGTCTGAGTTTCGGTAGATGCTGGTGTGGTGGATCTGGCATGCATGAAAATCTCCACCAAAGAGGGGAGCCGTCGACCCCCGCCGGAACAGAGCAAGCGCAACACCTCAGGGCCCCCCAGGCCGCGGCAGCGCCAAAGGACGACCCCCGGGCCCCACCAGGGCCACCGGCCGGAGAGCAAACCCAGGAGCAGGAGCGCCCCCCGCCCCAACACGGCCCGCGCCCCCGGCCCAACGCAGCAGGACGGGGCACTGCAGGCCCACCAGGCACCCCACCGGCCCCCAACCCCCGCCCCCCCACCACCCCCCGCCCCCCATCCACCCCCCGCCACCCACCCCAACCCAGCCCCAGCCGCCCCCATGCCCCCAATCCCCCAGACACCCCCCACCCCCAGCACCCCCCCACCCCGCAACCCCCACCACCGCCCCCCCCCAACAAAGCCGCCCCCCCCCCCGACCCCACCCCGACCAACCGGCAGCCCCCCAACCCCCGACCCCCAGCCCCCGGGGACCACCCGCACCCAGGCACCGGCGCCGAAGAGGGGCCGGACAGCGGAGCGGAGAGGGCAGCCGCGCCCACCCCACCCCCCGCCGTGTGGAAGGACGGAACACCGGGGGCAGAAGGGGGAGATGGGGGCACCGGAGGGCGGCCGACACCCCCGAACCCCAGGCCCAGCGGGGGAAGGCCCCGGTCGTCACCCCAGCGTTCTTTGTGAAAATTAACCCCTGTTACTGAGTCCGCCAGCTCGCGGACTGGCGAACTCTACCCCTAAACCGTGAATGTGACCCCACCCAGTGTATATACAAGTGTGTGTGTGTGGTGCATTAAAATTAGGAGCAGGTGAACCGGAGCCGATGGAAATGATATTCCCACGCTCCGATCCACCCGCCACCCAAGCATGTTGCTGAGTGTATGTGGTGCATTAAAAAAAATAGATAGGGCGGGGGGGGGGGGGGTGGCGACACGGACAGGGGACCGCAGCACTGCTCTATACTGCGGCCCCCAACCGATGGCACCCCCACAGGCCCCCAAGCCCCCCCCCCCACCCACAAGTTGTGTGGTGTATTAAAATTGGAGGGGAGTTGTAGGGTGAAGACGGTGTTTCCACCCTACCCCACCCCCCAAAGTGTGTTATGTGCCCTATATGTCTATAAAAGTGTATTGTGCAAACCTAGTGTAGTGAGTTAAGAGGTGTGACCAGCGGGGCCCCCCCCAACCGGGCGGGGGCAGGAGGCACACCGGCCCACCAAGCCCCCACCCACCCCACCAGGACCCCGGCGGGCATATGGGCCAACCGCCTGTTTTAGCTAAAGATATTACTAAGCTTTCTCCAATACCAACAAAAACAAAAAAGTTACTTTCGTATACTGATAAAATGTCTTTACCCATCTGAAAATGTATTTAAAATGACAAAACACGCAAATTTACAACTTATCCAATATAAAATTATTCATAGAACATACGCATCAATATATGATGAAGAAAATGGGACTCTCAGACTCCGACATTTGTCTCCAGTGTTTACAAAACACTACAGACACTTATTTTCATGCTTTATGGTTATGCACTCCAGTTATGTATTTCTGGACTTAAGTCTTAAAAAAACTTTACGCTATCTTGGACTGTAGGATACCTTTATCTCCAAACGTGTGTTTGCTAGGTGACCTAACAACAACTGACTTAACAACGTAAACAATTTCAATCTACACTTGTGGCCCTTACTATCGCGAATCAATTATTGTTAACTGGAAAAATAAACAAACTCTGAATATCGACCAATGGTCTAACCTCCCCATAAATCACATTTTAATGGAAAAAATATCTGCCTCGAATAAAAACCAAATATCAAAATTTATAGAAACATGGTCTACGTATATATAGAATCTTTTAACCTAAATCTGGTTACTTAATTCTGCCTGTTAGCGAGAGCCACCACATCACGATAACTTACATTGCTGTTTCTGTATTTGGCAATTTGTAACTAATGGTTGTGTTTTTATAGTCAGGAACCCAGTTGCTGCCAGCAGGATCGAACAGACTACATCAAATGACACCTTACAGTAACCAACTCCTCAAGATTCACTTCCAATGGGCACTAAGGGTTAATATTCGGAATCACTGCATGCCAGTGGGTTAACTCTGGGGGTTTTGGTGGGTATGCTCCTGCCCCCGCCCGGTTGGGAAGGGCCCCGCTGGTCGCTCCTCTTAACTCACTGCACTAGTTTTGCACAATACACTTTGTTTATAGACACATAGGGCACATAACACTTTTTGGGGTGGTGGGGTAGGGTGGAGACACCGTCTTCGCCCTACAACTCCCCTCCAATTTTTTTTTTCCTTTTTTCTTCTCTTTTTCTTTTTTTTCTTTTTTTTTCTCTTTTTTTTTCTTCTTTTTTTTCTTTATTTTTTTTCTTTTTTTTTCTTCTTTCTTTTAAGAGCTCAGTATTGTTCATTCGGAAATGTCATCATCATTGCTCTTTTTTTTTTTTTTTTTTTTAATATATACATATATATATATATATATATATATACATATATATATATATACATATTTATATATATATATATATATATATTTTTTTTTTTGTGTGTGTGGGTGAGTATGTGTATGTGCGTGCGTGCGTGCGTGCGTGCGTGTGTGTATTTGTTAGCTCACCAGAAAACCTATTAGAAAAAAAAAATCTCATACCGTTCACCTAAATCGAACACCAGGAGACCCGAGGGGACCGAAGAAAACCAAGGAAGGTGAAATCCAGCACCGACCAGACACCCCCCACCAGAACTCCTCCCCAGCCCAAGAAACATCCAGACCCCAACAAATCCAAAAAACATAAAATCAGGGAGGCCTCAAGAGACCAAAGGAGAGACCGAGAAAAGGAAGGAAGGACAGACGAAGCCGCGTGAGATCCGCAGACACCAGCCTCCACCGATTCAATAACCTGAGGAGGAAACAGATTGTGTCTGAGTTTCGGTAGATGCTGGTGTGGTGGATCTGGCATGCATGAAAATCTCCACCAAAGAGGGGAGCCGTCGACCCCCGCCGGAACAGAGCAAGCGCAACACCTCAGGGCCCCCCAGGCCGCGGCAGCGCCAAAGGACGACCCCCGGGCCCCGCCAGGGCCACCGGCCGGAGAGCAAACCCAGGAGCAGGAGCGCCCCCCGCCCCAACACGGCCCGCGCCCCCGGCCCAACGCAGCAGGACGGGGCACTGCAGGCCCACCAGGCACCCCACCAGCCCCCAACCCCCCACGACCCCCCGCCCCCCATCCACCCCCGCCACCCACCCCAACCCAGCCCCAGCCGCCCCCACGCCCCCAATCCCCCAGACCCCCCCACCCCCAGCACCCCCCCACCCCGCAACCCCCACCACCGCCCCCCCCCAACAAAGCCGCCCCCCCCCGACCCCACCCCGACCAACCGGCAGCCCCCCAACCCCCGACCCCCAGCCCCCGGGGACCACCCGCACCCAGGCACTGGCGCTGAAGAGGGGCCGGACAGCGGAGCGGAGAGGGCAGCCGCGCCCACCCCACCCCCCGCCGTGTGGAAGGACGGAACACCGGTGGCAGAAGGGGGAGATGGGGGCACCGGAGGGCGGCCGACACCCCCGAACCCCAGGCCCAGCGGGGGAAGGCCCCGGTCGTCACCCCAGCGTTCTTTGTGAAAATTAACCCCTGTTACTGAGTCCGCCAGCTCGCGGACTGGCGAACTCTACCCCTAAACCGTGAATGTGACCCCACCCAGTGTATATACAAGTGTGTGTGTGTGGTGCATTAAAATTAGGAGCAGGTGAACCGGAGCCGATGGAAATGATATTCCCACGCTCCGATCCACCCGCCACCCAAGCATGTTGCTGAGTGTATGTGGTGCATTAAAAAAAAAAATAGATAGGGCGGGGGGGGGGGGGGGGTGGCGACACGGACAGGGGACCGCAGCACTGCTCTATACTGCGGCCCCCAACCGATGGCACCCCCACAAGCCCCCCCCCCACCCACAAGTTGTGTGGTGTATTAAAATTGGAGGGGAGTTGTAGGGTGAAGACGGTGTTTCCACCCTACCCCACCCCCCAAAGTGTGTTATGTGCCCTATATGTCTATAAAAGTGTATTGTGCAAACCTAGTGTAGTGAGTTAAGAGGTGTGACCAGCGGGGCCCCCCCCCAACCGGGCGGGGGCAGGAGGCGCACCGGCCCACCAAGCCCCCACCCACCCCACCAGGACCCCGGCGGGCATATCCCCTCCAATTTTAATGCACCTCACAACTGGGGGGGGGGGGGGGCAGGTGTGTCGGGGTGGGGTGCCAGGTGTGTCGGGGTGGGGTGCCATCGGTTGGGCAGACCGCAGTATTAAGCAGTGCTGCGGTCCCCATCTGTGTCCCCGCCGCGCCACTGTGCCCCCTCAATTTTTTTTAATGCACCACATACACTCACTGACATGTCTGGGAGGCAGGTGGATCGGAGCGGGGGGATATCATTTCCCTTTGCTCCATCTCACCTGCTCCCAATTTTAATGCACCACACACACACACACTTGTATATACAGTGGGGGCTGTGGGCCGGTGGGGTGCCTGGTGGGCCTGCCGTGCCCCGTTCTGCTGCGTTGGGTTGGGGGCGTGGGCCGTGTTGGGGTGGGGGGCGCTCCTGGCTTCTGGGTTTGCTCTCCGGCCGGTGGCCCCTGCGGGGCCCGGGGTTTGTCCCTTGGTGCTGCCGTGGTCTGGGGGGGGGGGGGTCCTGGGGGGTTGTGCTTGCTCTGTCCTGGCCGGGGTCGACGGCTCCCCTCTTTGGTGGAGGTTTTCATGCATGCCAGATCCACCACACCAGCATCTATCGAAATTCAAACACAATCTGCTTCTTCCTCTGGTCGTTGAATCCGTGGAAGCTGATGTCTGTGGATCTCACTCTGCTTCATCTATCCTTCCTTCCTTTCCTCAGTCTCTCCTTTGGTCTCTTAAGGTCTCCCTAATTTGTTGGAATTTAGATGTTTCTGGGGTTGGTGAAATACTCTGGTTGGTAACCAGGTGGGTAGTAGGTGATGTCTGGTCGGTGCTGGATTTCACTTTCCTTTCTTTTCTTTGATCCTTCTTCGGGTCTCCTGACAATCTCATGACTCTAGCTGGATTCTGAAGTATTCGGTTTAGGTGAACGGTATGGTATTTTTAAACAGTTATTAGGTTAATTAATGAGTACACACATGCACGCACAAATGCACAAACACATACACACGCACATGCACACACTCAGGCACATACAAAAGAAAAAGAAAAAAAAAAGAAAAAAAAGAGAGAGAGAGTTGAATCGGTAAAATTACAGAATAAACAATACTGAGCTCTTGCTCAAAAGGATTGCTACGACATTTACCCGTTCCGTCACGTCCGTGGTCACATGTGTCTTTGGACTTTATTACTGGCCTCCCTGGCTCCCGTAATACTGACTGTAGTTTCTCTAAAATTGCTAATTTAATCACCCTGCCAACGCTGCCATCCACCCTTGAGACTGCAAACTTGTTAACCCACCACGTTTTCAGAGTCCACGGAATCCCCATGGACATTGTCTCGGACTGAGGGCCCTAGTTCATATCCTGTTTGTGGACGAAATTTTGTGCAGTCTTGAGAGTCACAGCGAGCCTTTCTTCACTCACAAATAAATGGGCAGACAGAAAGGGTCAATCAAGACTTGGAGGCCGCTCTTCGCTGTGTCTGTCACTGTCACCTTATGTCTTGGTCCACTCACCTAGAGTCTGCCATTTTAATGATCCATCCACTAAACTATGCGACTCATTTTTATCATTTTTTACCTCTAAAGTTAGAGACATCAGGCAAGGAATTAACTATCCCACATAAAATGATAAACCCGGGTAGTTATTTCAAGCCATTTTAGCAGTTTTGAGTTAGTCTCTTTCATTTTTATCAGAGCTGATACTTCACATGAAGCCAACTTCGTGCATCTTAGATCCTATTCCCACTAAATTTCTAAAGGAGGTTCTTAATACTCTGGGTCCCGCTATTTTATTCATTATTAACAGCTCATTAAACAAGAGTGTACCCTACTGTTTTTAAACATGTTATCTACCCTTCTGATCTTAACAATTTTAGACCAATTTCAAAACTTCCATTTTTATCCCAAATTTTAGAAAAAGTGGTTTCCATACAACTCTTAAATTTCATGTATTTTAATAATCTCTTTGAGAAATTTCAATCTGGTTTCAGAGCTGGTCATAGCACCAAGACCGCCTTCCTCAGAGTAACAAATGACCTGCTTTTAACAGCTGACAAAGGGGAGGGCTCATTACAAATTTTTCTGGATCTCAGTGCTCTTTTTGACACAGTTGACCACCATATTTTAATTGATCGTCTTAAACACTGGGTGGGGATCAAGGACACTGCACTAAATTGGTTTTATTCTTATCTTTCCAAGCAATCTTTTGCCGTCACTATAGGCAAACACTGTTCAGCTATTTCCACCCTCGCCTGTGATGTACCGCAAGGTTCAGTTTTAGGCCCAATTTTATTTTCTATTTACATGCTGCCCCTTGGCCAAATTATTGAGCGCCACAACATGTCCTTCCATTGCTATGCAAACGACACACAGATATACCTTCCCCTGAGACCAGAGGACCCTAGAAGCGTAGTTGCTGTAAAAGACTGCCTCTCCAACATCAGTTAATGGATGGCTCACAACTTCCTCCAATTCAACAATTCCAAATCTGAAATAATACTCTTTAACATCCCAAATGCTAATCAAAATATTAAATCTAGCCTTACCTCATTTACCTCTAATTTCACTTCTACAGCCAGAAACTTAGGTGTCTTCTTCAATTCAGACTTTACCTTTACAACCCATATTAATAGTCATTCAATCATGTTTCTACCAATAGCGCACAATAGCCAAAATTAAATAAATTCTAACAAAACCCAACCTTGAACAACTGATCCACGCTCTAATTTTCTCCAGGCTAGATTACTTTAATTCACTCCTTTCAAGTCAAAAGTCACTTTCCCACCTCCAGATGGTTCAGAATGCAGCAGCTAGGCTTCTCACTAAACCCAACAGACAGCAACATATTACTCCTATTTTAGCATCACTGCATTGGCTTCTTGTCCGTTTTAGAATTGATTTTAAGTTTTACTGATTACTTTTAAAGCTCGTAAGCTATTTATCTGAACTTTTAATTACTTATGAACCAGCCCGCAGTCTCAGATCCTCTGGTGAAAGTATCTTGGTTGTTCCAAGGTTGAGGCTTATAATTAGAGGTGATGGAGCTTTTTCAGTTAGAGCACCTCGACTTTAGAACAACCTGCTGGAGCTGAGACATGCAAATTATGTTTCCTCTTTTAAGTCACTTTTTAAGACTTACTTTTATAGATTAGCTTTTAATTGTTTACTTATCTTGGTTCTTATTTACGTGGCTTTTATTTAACTTTTATTTATTTTAGTTTATCTTTTAAATTAATTTTATTTTTTATGGATATAATTTTATTTTTGGAATTACTTGTTTTATATCCCCTGTAATATACCACCTCCTGGTCTCAGTTGCGTCGTGGTATTCCTGGATTTTTCTTGCCTTTGGGTTTTCCTACTCCTGATGTGTTTATGGGCGTATTTATTTGTATATTTTCTTTTACAGTTGTTTGTATTTTATGATCTGGATTTTTTTTGGGGTCATTTGTTTTTAAAGGCGCTATACAAATAAAGTTTATTATTGTTATTATCATGGGTGGAAAATGCCCACAATTCACTCATCTCCTCCCCCTTCATGTCAGCTTATGGATACCAGCCCCCCTTGTAGGGGAAGTGGCCATCCCATCGATACAGCATCACCTCGGGAGAGCCAATCGGGTGTGGCGGGAGACCAGAACGGCACTTTCACGTACCGCTGACTACAATCAACAGATCGCTAATCATCGGCGGATACCTGCTCCCGACTACTACCCAGGTCAGGAAGTGTGGCTATCCACAAGGAATGTGCATCTGGTTTCATCGGTCCATTTGAAATCGAGTCCGGGGTCAATCTAGTCTCTGTCAAGCTCAAGCTCTCACCAACTATCAAAGTTCATTAGGTATTTCACATTTCACTGATCACGCCAGTTGTCTCCAGTCCACTGAGCCCGCCGAAGCTGCCTCCTCCTCGGCTGATCGATGGTGAGCCAGTTTGTACAGCAAGATCAGTGGCCTAGTGGTAGTGTGTCCGCCCTGAGACTGCCGGGTCATACCAAAGACTTTAAAGATGGGAACCAATGCCGTGCTGCTTGACACTCAGCATTAAGGGTTGGAATTGGGGGGTTAAATCAGCAAATGATTCCCGAGCGCGGCTCCTGCTGCTGCTCACCGCTGCCTCAGGGGATGGGTCAAATGCGGAGAACGAATTTCGCCCCACTAAGGTGGGTGTGACAATCAGTGGTACTTTAAATTCTTGATTCTTGGCGTAGAGAGCAGGGTGTGCAGTATTTGGTCGACTAGGAAGGCTATGGACCTGAGGAACGCCAACAGGTTCCTCACAGCTGGATTCTCGATCCGTCGTTACTAAGTGACTTCCACTCTCTCCACCCGTCTAAGCCAGGTCGTCCGTCAAGGGGCGTCCTTTAAGGGGGGGGGGGGGGGTACTGTCATGTTTGTGCTCTCAGACTGTGTCCGTTGTGTTGCAACTGCCTGATGTAATCAGCAGCCTATGAGAGGCAACCAGAGAGAGGTGACCACAGACTATAAGGGAATAGCGAAAGACACATTCTGTTTGCCGGACGATTCATCTGCTTGCCTCCACAGCCAAATGAATGATAGTTAGCTACCTAGCTCCACGTCTTTTGATCTACGATCCCTTCTCGCCGTATCTGGTCAAGTTTTCGTTGCCTCGTCTAGTCGTGAGTACGTTTCGCGCAAACCGCTTAGTTAATGACTTACTGGGCATTCCATGTTTAGCGTATGGCCTTGGCTGATGCAAGAGCCTTTGTTCTCTTTGTCATATAACTGTTAGCCTTGATGGTTGCATCGCATTCAGTTGAAACTTTGCTTTACAAATAAATGTCAAAACTAATATTTGTGTCTGCGTTTTTGGGATCCAACTCCTGAACATAAACATTTGGTGTTGTGTGTGTGCATGCTTATAACTTGTGTTATGGTGCGGACGGATGGATTTCAACAAGGATGTACGTTGTATGTCGCTCGATTGCTCATTGCCCGGGGTAGCGGCCATTTCTCATGCAACGATATGGAACGTGCATTAAACGGCGGCATATTGGCTCTATAGCTGAATCGCTTAGTGCTTAAAAGACTTAAAAAGCAGCTCCGACACGAAAGTCCCTGTACTTCCTACTTTCTTTCCTTCGTGACTGGGCAGGTGTCACATTACTAAAGGGAATGCGCAAAAAGTGTTTCCATTACACTTTTGCGAAATACTTCTATTTCGACACCGCCTCATGAGAGCGTAAAAACACTGCAATATTTGAGTTTTTTTTCGAAAATCATGTGTTCCATTACCAGCTTGCTTTTGCGCAACTTGCCTTTTGCGCAAAACTGGGAGTAATGGAAATGCACCTTATAATAAGACTGAAAATGATAAAATTGTGTCTGGTATTTATGCTATGGGTGTGGCTAGCTTAGAACCCAGAAGCAGACACTGACATCAAAGTAACAACCAAACTTTATTAAACAAAGTGACATAGTATAGTAAACAAAATAAAACTGGGCGTGGAAGCGGCTGAGCTCTCACCATGATGAGATTGAAAAATATAGAGGAACAAAAAGGAAATCAGTCCAAACAAAGGGCGCTGGGAGAACCCAGGAAAAAGCTTGTCAAAAAATACCAAAGTAACGAACAGTCGAAACTAGGGACTAGGGGGAAAAAAAACTGGCAATGATTTGTGAACAACCAGTAGGCTACCATTAAAATCACGAGACCTTCTGGCAAGGAGTGAAGGACAGACCAGGGGCCTCATTTATAAAACTCTGCGTGAGAACCTGCGTACAAAAATACTTACAAATGAAACCCAAACATAGACGCCCATACACACACCTGAACGTAATTTCCCTTTATAAATGCCACACGATCCCAACTGATGTGCGCAGCAGATTTCACGCCGTTCTCCGCCTCAAGTCCACCTATTTCAACCCATATTTGGCAATGCAAATCAACTAATCTGCGTATTTATAAGCAGCACGTGTTGACGAACAACAAATCAAAACAATGGACGGTCGAAGAAAGACAAGAAAGAAGGCTAACTTCACCATTATGTACTTTTTTTCTTTTTTAAGAGCTCAGTATTGTTCATTCGGTAATGTCATCATCATTGCTTTTTTTTTTTCTTTAAAAAAAAAACAATTTGTATGTGGGTGAGTATGTGTATGTGCGTGCGTGCGTGTGTGTGAGTGTGTGTGTATTCGTTAGTTCACCAAAAACCTATTAAAAAAATCCCATACCGTTCACCTAAACCGAACACCGCCGTCAGGAGACCGAGGAAGGACCAAAAAAAGAAAGGAAAGTGAAATCCAGCACCGACCAGACACCACCCACCGGGCCACCAACCAGAGTTCTTCACCAACCCCAGAAACATCTAAATTCCAACAAATCAGGGAGACCTCAAGAGACCAAAGGAGAGACTGAGGAAAGGAAGGAAGGACAGACGAAGCAGAGTGAGATCCACAGACACCAGCCTCCAATGCCGTTGACGTCATCGGCCTGCGAAGCTCGTCCGGAGGAATGATTTCCATTTTCTAACTAAATAGCCAATCAGTGATCTCCATTTGACACAACACACTGCACTTCAATTGAAACCATGTCTAAAATGCACAATAACTCATACTTCTTCACAATTATGATTTTTAAACCCTGAATTTGACTTGGATATGTTCTTGCCTGTATAATTTTTAATATGTTTAGAATTTTATTTCATGAAACCATGACAGTGATTGGTGTCACACACAATGACTTGAAGGGTGTGTTGTGCAATGTGTTGAATCCACAAGTGGGTGTCAGTAGCACCTAGTACATGCAGTTCCACGCCAGCCTGACAAAGTTCTTATGGTTCTGTCAGTTTGTCAACATTGATTGGCAAAAATCCACCTATGTAGGTGGCTTGATAATGATGGAAGGGTGCCCTGACTGTTTATGATTGTGGCATGACAGATGCTTAAAATTCATTGACGTGCCCAATTTTGCTGTTATCCCATATATCCAGAATGTGCGGACTGTGTTTGGTAGGTACAGATTTGACATGGCACTGCGGAAAGTTTCACATTTAGTTTGTTTTCTATGAATACCACCTTTGGTGCAGAAATGTTTGTATGTAGAGTTTTCGCCACATTTTGTTCGGACGCAAGCTTTATAAATAAAACGAGGCCCCAAAGCTTAAATACTAATGGTTATTGATGATGGAAAGCAGCTGAGTGAGGAGCCTAGTACACCTGACCACACACAGCCCTGAAAACAAATACAGTGGCAAACACAAGAAACATAACTGCAAAGTAACTACAAAAGACAATCAAACTAAACACAGTTGGTATTGTATCATTTTGATTATGCAGTATGATAAAGAACTATTTTGCTTTTAAATGGGGCGATTTTTATGAATGTTTTCACGATTGTTTTGTTTCTGTCAGAGTACTATCGACATAATTGAAAATTAGGTCTTGCCCTCAATGATCTCTCGAGATTTCAATAAAGGTTTGAATGGAATTAAATCAAATTGAATGAGATTACCTTTGTAGTTATACACTGTATCCGGTGTTAAGCAATTACTTTATTCTGATAGAAATTGCCATCATTTTCAATATTTCGTGACCTAAATTAGCAAAATTCATCATGAGCATTTTTTGTTCTCCATATATTAATTGTAACGTCACAGAAATGCAAGGGAAGTATTAAACCATCCTTGGGCTCTCTGCTAATAACAGTATTACATCTTTACGGTGACAGTGAAAAGTGATACAGTGAAAACTGTAATTAAATGTCTAATTGGCATATTTTAATAGAATAAAGTAAATTACCACAGTCACATGAAATAATTGGACAACAAAGCAATTATGGTCTGTCGGCACTAGTCAGTGTGATAATTGCAGCTTGGCTCAGGCTGACACCAAATACAATTAGACTGAGTGGAGCTTGAGACAAGGATTTTTTTTTTTGGGGGGGGGGCAATTTCTCAGTCTGCCTCCTCTTATCCAGCAACAAATCGGGAAAATTACATTTTGTAGGATGTTTTACCTCGGCCATAATAAAAAAATATTTAGGAAAAAAAAAGTGGCAAGGCTGGACGAGTTGTTTGTAGGAACTGACCTGGTCCTGACTTCAAGATTTCAAGCACCTTTAAATTGATTTAGAAGGGATTGCATATCATTGTGTGTTCTTATAATTGTTACCTTACCGAAGTGTCATGTCTCTTCTGATGTTGGCAATCATGTTGCGCCATCGTTCTTCTGTCAATCGTATCAGCTCATTTACTTTCTGCACAAAACATAGGCACATATGTGCTAGCTACTACAATGTTATGAACATTCAGGGATTTTTGGCTGGTGAGTGTCTAAAACATGGAGGGGGGAAATGTTGCATGTCATCACACAGCAAACAAATCAGCCCAGGGTTAGGGTTAACAACACTTTTCTCTGAGGTGTGTCAAATTTAGACATTTATTTTCACTTTAAGTGGACTTTACTAGAATAAATATGAAGTTCAGTAGAAAAATATTAAGTTTTTGGGTATTAAGTTTTTGGGTAAACTGGATAGTTCTCAAAGACACCTTATGGTGATCTTGACTTGTTTCCTGTGCACAGGTTTTAGGTTCATTTTTTGCCCTTAGTAACTTAGTTGTCATTGCTACACCTGCTTAATCAATACTGCTATAAAATCAAATAAATACAGTACAATAAAAAAAAACTTTTAGCGTTTGTTATTATTCTTATTCTTATTATGGGCAGCACGGTGGATGACTGGTTAGCACGTCCGAGTTTGTGAGATTGAATTGCGGGTTCCAGCCTTCCTGGGTTGGGTTTGCATGTTCTCCCCGTCCCTTAATGGGCTTTCTCTGGGTACTCTGGTTTCCTCCTACATTCCGGAAAACATGCATGGTAAGATAATTGAACACTCTGCATTGACTGTGAATGATTGTTTGTCTGTTTGTGCCCTGCAATTGGCTGGCAACCAGTTCAGGGTGTATCACGCCTACTGCTTGAAGACAGCTTGGGTAGGCTCCAGCACACCCGCGACCCTTGTGAGGATAATCGGTTCAAATAATGGAGGATATTATTATTATCAGGGCCTGAGCAGCGACCGGTGCCAAGGGTTCGTTTCACAAAGCAGGTTTAATGAAACTCTGAGTCTGTTAACCCTGAAATGTGGGAAACCTTTTCGTTTCAGGAAGTAAGGTAACTCAAACCAGAGAAAGGCGATGTAACCCGAATTTCGACTTACTTTAAAGTCGATATTTACATAAAAATACTTTGCACAGTAATTTAAAAAAATTAAATATTGGCGCAACCCGGAAGAGCCAAAACCAATATTTCGTGTTTTCGCACGGGCATTCATTGCTGACGGACGGCAGAGCGGAGCTAATTCAAACTTTAACACAGAGATGTGACGCGCCTAATGGCAAGCCGACCTGCTGATGGATGTCCGTTGCTGGAGGTAACATTACACAATTTTAAATAATGGCATAATTACTGTGGGAAATTAACAAAAAAGAAGATGCTATGGACAAGGCACAGGCACCGTAAAGTCGAAACGACGTAGGTCGCGTACGACGTAACTCGAGGACTCCCTGTACTCTATATCGAGTTCCGTATCCTGGCCATGGAAAGCGGATTCAATGACAGCCCTGAGTAGCATTTTTCCCCGGTGGCTGAACCCCCATCTCAAGGACGAGCTTGCAGCCTGCGACGGCACTACGGACTTGGAAATACTCATTGCTCTTGTTATCCGGCTGGATAATCGGATGAGGGAACAACAGCGAGGGCGGGAGCAGGAGCACCACAGCTATCATTCGGTTGTGGACCAGGAAGTAGCAAAGATTAGTAAGGACGAAGTGAGAAGGGTATTGAAGACAATGAAGAGTGGAAAGGCACTCGGTCCTGATGATATACCTGTGGAGGTATGGAAGTGTCTAGGAGAAGTAGCAGTAGCATTTCTGACTGGGTTGTTCAACAAGGGGGACATGCAGAGTTGTGGCAACTACAGACGAATAAAGCTGATGAGCCACACAATGAACCTATGGGAAAGAGTAGTTGAATCTAGACTGAGGGCAGAGGTGAACATTTGTGAGTAGCAGTATGGTTTCATGCCAAAAAAGAGTACCACAGGTGCTGTATTTGCTTTGAGGAGGTTGATAGAGAAGTACAGAGAAGGTCAGAAGGAGCTGCATTGTGTCTTTGTAGATCTGGAGAAAGCTAATGACAGGGTGGCCAGAGAGGAACTGTGGTTTAGTATGAGGTAGTCTGGAGTGGCAGATAAGTATATCCAAGTGGTGCAGGACATGTATGAGGACTGTAAGACAGTGGTGAGGTCTGCTGTAGGTGTGACGGAGGAGTTCAAAGTGGAAGTGGGACTACATCAGGGATCAGCTCTGAGCCTCTTCTTGTTCGCTATGGTAATGGACAGGATGACAGAAGAGGTTAGACAGGAATCTCCATGGACTATGATGTTTGCAGATGACATTGCGATCTGTAGTGAGAGCAGGGAACAGGTGGAGGAGAAGCTAGAGGTGTGGAGGTTTGCCCTGGAAAGGAAGGGAATGAAGGTTAACCGTAGCAAGACGCAGTATCTGTGTGTGAATGGGAGGGACCCAAGTGGAAGAGTGAGGTTACAGGGAGAAGAGACCAACAAGGCGGAGGAGTTTAAGTATTTAGGGTCAACAGTCCAGAGCAATGAAGAATGTGGAAAATAAGTGAAGAAGCGTGTGCAGGCAGGCTGGAACAGTTGGAGAAAAGTGTCAGGTGTGATGTGTGATAGAGGAGTTTCAGCTAAAATGAAAGGAAAGGTTTATAAAACTGTGGTGAGACCAGCAATGTTGTTTGGTCTGGAGACAGTGCCACTGAGGAAAAGACAGGAGGCAGAGTTGAAGGTGGCTGAGACGAATATACTGAGTTTCTCTTTGGGAGTGACCAGGATGGATAGAATCAGGAATGAGTACATCAGAGGGACAGTAGATGTTAGAGGCTTTGGAGATGAAGTCAGAGAGGCCAGACTGAGATGGTTTGGACATGTCCAGAGGAGATTTAGTGAGTATATTGGCGGCAGGATGCTGAGTTTCTGGAGAAAGACCAGAGAGGAGGTTTATGGATGTAGTTAATAATAATAATGCATCAGATTTATATAGCGCTTTTCTAGACACTCAAAGGCACTTTACAGAGGAATGGATACATTATTAATGCACTCAAACATTCAAACTGTGGTGGCGGTAAGCTACTTAAGTTGCCATAGCTGCCCTGGGGCAGGCTGACGAAAGTGTGGCTGCCAGTGTGCGCCTACGGCCCCTCCGACCACCGCCAAACATTCGCACCTTCCATACACTGGTGTGAGTAGCAGTGGAGGCACATGACTTGGGGAGAGCAGGGACCGAACAGCCGACCTTCTGGTTACTTTTTTTTTTCTTCTTGTCGAGAGAGCTCAGTATTGTTCATTCGGTAATTTTACCGAATTGACATGTCATCATCATTGCTCTCTCTTTTTTTTCTTTTTTCTTTTGTATGTGAGTGAGTATGTGCATGTGCATGTGTATGTGTGTGTGTGTGTGTGCAGGTGTGCGTGCGTGTACGTGTGTACTCATTAGTTCACCTAAAACCTATTAAACATCCCATACCGTTCACCTAAACCGAATACTTCAGAATCCAGCTAGAGTCGTGAGGTTGTCAGGAGACCCGAGGAAGGATCAAAGAAAATAAAGGAAAGTGAAATCCAGCACCGACCAGACATTACCTACGACCCATCGGGTTACCAACCAGAGTCTTTCACCAATCCCAGAATCATCTAAATTCCAACAAATTAGGGAGACCTCAAGAGACCAAAGGAGAGACTGAGGAAAAGAAGGAAGGATAGATGAAGCAGAGTGAGATTCACAGACATCAGCCTCCACCGATTCAACGACCAGAGGAAGAAGCAGATTGTGTTTGAATTTCGATAGATGCTGGTGTGGTGGATCTGGCATGCATGAAAACCTCCACCAAAGAGGGAAGCCGTCGACCCCGGCCAAGACAGAGCAAGCACAACTCCCCAGGAACCCCCAGGCCACGGCAGTTTCAAGGAACAACCCCCGGGCCCCGCAGGGGCCACCGGCCGGAGATCAAACCCAGGAGCCAGGAGCGCCCCCCACCCCAACACGGCCCGGTCGACTAGAAAACAGCTACAACGGTTCTTGGGCTTTGCCAATTTATACCGTTGTTTCATCCGCAACTACAGCCAGAGGGCTAACACGCCTTACGTCAAATAAAGTAGCATTTAGATGGACCCCGGAAGCTGAAGCACCTTTGTGAAACTCAAACAATTGTTTAAATTTTTGTGAACCTCATTTGTTGTCCGCGTTTCTGGGATCCACCTTCACATCCTGGCATTCGTTAGGGTAACGAACCGTGCTTTTTGAGTATTTTTTGTTTTTGTTCTTATCACCTGGGAAAACACCAAAGCCAGTTCAAAAACCTGCCCACTTGTCCACTCATGCAAGAGAAAGCACAGGGACAGGAACCCAAGACTGTCAGACTTGTCAAATGAGAGGTGGCCTCGGGAATGCCCCCCCCCCACCCACACCCATCACACTGGACTACATACAGTACATTGTTTTATTAACATGACTAAGCAATGTGACTGTATCACCCGTACACCAAGACACAAAGACTTGTTGTTCTGATGGCAATGACATGTTCAATGACACAAATATTTACTGTTGAAACATATACTAAGGATTTTGAAAAAGAAAATGGCTTTTTCAGGGGTATCATGATGTTTTGTTATTTGTGCAATTTTTTTTGAGAATTGCACTTACTGTTGTTCAAATTTAAGTTCTAAACAAACAAACAAAAAATCAATTAAAAATGTCTAATATAGCCATTTAGGATTTATGAACACAACTTTAGGTGCAATATAAGGCAGAAACATTTTATTTTATACATGGTCCATGTGTAAAATAATAAGGTACTAAGGGTGTTGAAGTTTTGTTCCTATAATCTAAACAGCTATTTTTGACATTTTTAGTTGAATGCTTTACTTTTTTTAATGGTTAAAAGTGTTTTATAAAATAAATGAAGACAAAGTTCCATTTATCTTTTTTTTTTTAATATAATAATGAAAATACCTCAAAGTGCAATTTAAGGCACATTCCCTTCCTTTAAACATGGATAATGAATTACAAAGTAGCCTTGGTCCAGAATATTGAAAAATAATTCAAGGAAGCCAGATATCAGCTGACAAATTCATTTACAGCTACCAGCCACAGCTAGCCACTTACGTCGGAGACTTCTTCCGTATCATACAATGGCGGCGTAATTAATTAGTGGTTTCTTAGCATCCAAAATCAGCGATTGAATATGAGTTCGGGACAGCGTTGTTTTGTTGTTGGTCGCAACTTTAATGTAAATCAAAACTAAGAACGTCTAAAAGGAAAGTCAAGCTAGCCATCATACCATGACGTGGGCCACTTTCAAAGTAAAAGTCTACTAAGGCTATTCACATTGCCGTCAATGTATTATTTGTCAAACTTTATTTTGAAGTTAGCCTGAGCGTAAGCAGTGTGTTACGTTGAGTATGTTTCAGTTTCCTTGACATGTTAGTATTTGTTTTCCCCCAATCCGCGGATTGTGCATGGTCCGAACCGTGGAGCCTGATCCAAACCGACCACGGATCAATGATGATCCATTGCATCACTAGTGGAACAGCTTTACTCGTATGCACATTGATTGCTTCTAGGTGTAGACACGGACCACGGTCTGACATTTATTGGCTATTGGATTACTACGTCAGAAGTTGTTTAAAAGGAATGTAAAATTAATTAATGTGAGTACATTAAATGGTTGGTGATATGTTTCGTTTAGCTTAAGCACAAGCAGTAGCTCCATATTTCATTACATTTCATACATATGCTGTATTAATTATCATCGCACAAACATTTTATCAATCCCGAGTAAAATTGGTACTGTTCTTTTTATTTTGGGGGGACCTCAAGCTGCATTGCAAAACTAAAGTGGGACCTTTTTGTATCAGGGAGTCAGGGACTAATGTGACAAGAATGGGGAAAAAAACTTACTGCCTGTTAATTTGGGTGGAAAATTGTTTGTTTATTTGTTTTAAATGGACCGCAAGTGTCTCATTGAATTTTTTTATAATTCATTCATTTAATTATGACCCATGACTTAATGTATCTTTTTCTTTTGGAAGATCATACGGCAGCGTATTAGGGCCACGTATATATATATATATATATATATATATATATATATATATATATATATATATATATATATATATATATTTACATTTTTTATTTTTTAGAGGGCGGGGGCAATAGTCCAAGAAAAAAAACTCGCAAATTTGCGAGTTTATAAAGTGGCAAATTTGCGACTTTATAAAGCGGCAGTTTGCGAGAAAAAAACCTCAAGAACGTTACAAGAACTACACGTAACGTACTACTCGACTGTTTGTGCCAATACTTTTTGGTCGGGTTTCCAAATGAGATAGTAATTGCTTTAGCAGACATTAACCTTATGATGTTAAGCATTCGCTCTTTGAAGCGTTGTGTACGGCTACTGGCCAGCCACAAAGATGCCTCACTTTGCGAAGATCCACACCCGTACGATCAAACATTTAAATTAATTTGTTAAAATGTACATTTACTTGAACATTTATGTTTCCAGAATTATTAGTTACATGTTCATACATTTTGGTGTTTTTTTTGTACAAGTATCTAAGTTGATGTGTCGAATCTGCTGCTCTCCATCAATCACTAGCATTTACCTAAATTATGCTAGCATCTGATTGGTTAGTGTTAGTCAGCTGATAGTGGATCAGGAAGTGTTTTCGGTCTAGCTGCGGTGTATGATGAGTGAAGTTTAAATTTAAGAATTAATCCCTCTCCATCTTGCCTTTTCATTTTATAAACAGTGTACCTTTAACCACCAACAATTCCTCACATGATTAGACTATAGCTACGCTACGTGTATTTCTCGTAAGTTTAAGGTTTTTTTTATCACAAATTTGCCACTTTATGAAGTCACAAATTTGCCACTTTATAGTCGCAAATTTGCCACTTTATAAAGCCGCAAATTTGCCACTTAATAATGTGGCAAATTTGAAAGAAAAAAACTCGTAAATTTGCTAGTCTATAAAGTGCCAAATTTGCGAGTTTTTTTCTCAGACTATTGCCCCCGCCCTCTAAAAAATATATTTATACATGGCTCTAATACGCCGTCGTAAGATCAGTATGGTGTGGTTCTCTACAGCTTTTCACATTCCCAGTGAGATTGTGTTGTGTACGTGACCAGAAAAGGCCTGCATGAAGGGCAGATGTTTTCCAGGCATCTGTGCCCACTTTATCCACCTATTGGGACCTCTGTGAGAAAGCCTCTGCTTGTCCATCAACTCTAAACCAGATAGTGCCCTTTAAAGCAAAGGTGAAAATAACTGTGTTTAATTATTTGTAACAAAACAAGTGATGCAGGTCAGTGTGCCATAGAGGGGTCTCACTAAGCACCTGGTTGAATCTTACACTCTCACACACTGATGTTAAGTCAGGTAATTTGTTTATTTTTTTTATCAAATTTGCAAAATATGTTGTATTTTATTTTCAAAATATCAAGATACTTTATGCACAGCATCTAATGCACTTGTGCAGTTGTGTTTACACCATCATTGTAATATACCGTAAAATCCTGTGAATAATTCACACTTTTTCCTCCCCAGATTAATAAATTTCATTAATGTAGCATGTCGTGTAAAATGTGTTTCCTACACCCTTTGTCAAGACAAAAACTTTGGAACTTGTACTATCTTTGGGAGCAACAACTGTCTGCCTGGTTTATTTTTCCCAACTCAACGCAACTTACAACTAACGCCCTGCTAACCCGGCAGAACTTATTAATTCATTCAAACCCAAAAACGTGTAAACAGGTTTTTAAATACTCTGTCCTTCACTCCCCAAAAATGTATTTACACATTTTTTCTCCTTTTTTTTATTTTTTTATGAGTTTGGGTTAGAACGCTTTGATCCAGCTTCTTGCATGAAGAGGTGGCTTAAAGCAATGGTAGTTATTAAATAAAACAGCCAGTAGCTGGCAGCAGAGTATAAGAGATCAGCCAGGTCTATGTTGCAACAAGCTCTTTTCCCCAGTGTTTTAAACAGGTTTTTTGAATAATGATTAAGCTTAGCTATATTCGAATGCTAATTGCTGCAAAACGGAAACCGATACAAATATATATTTTTTCTTGATGAAAGAAGAGACGTTATTCTTTTGTTTGGTAGGTTCCATGTTTTTATAGCAATAGAACACAATATTCTGTGAGCCTTGTAAAATCAGCTAAAATCCAGTAAAACAGGTTGTTTCAGTGAAAATGGCTGGGAGTGAATAAGTTAAGAAGCACTGCTGCCCATGTGTCGCCACACCAAGTATGGACCTTTTCTATAGGGAGCCAGTTTATGCCGCCTCCATGGTTGGGGGCCCTCCTCCAGCAAGGTCAAAGCCTGGTGGACGTCAGCATCACTCCATTGGAGCTCCCTAACATCAGCTTGTGCGACACTGTCAATCACGGCCCGATCCGTGACAGCCTGGGAGTCAGAAGGTAAACAGAGACTTGCGCTGGAACTGGGGCCTGCTGTTGAGTCTGCAGCAAAGGTGGTAGTCTGGTGCACGCACTGCCAAGGGATACCAACTGTAACTGTTTGGGTGCCCACTGAGCAGGAGTCCACAAGAGGATCCTCCATGTGACCTTGTGGCAGTGAAACTAGCATTTGGGACACAGAGCCAACCACCAGAGTTTCCCCTCGCCCCTCAGTGTAGTGTGCCCCTTGTGGGACCTCTCCGTCCAGTTGATGTGACTTAAAGGCCAGGTTTAAGTATTACAGCAGTGACGAGCCTGCTCCCACGCCACCAGCCGCTGTTTTGGCTTGAAATTCTCCTCTTCCCCTCTGCCATGATCCATGTTAACAGACGGGCTAGCAAAAGATGGAAATCTCCTGCGCTGACTGGAGATGACGCATCCAAGCAAAAAAGAATAATAGTTGAATTAAAAATATAAGGATATTAGGAATTTTGAGTACAAAGATATTATTTCGTTAATTATATAGATTAAATTGATCAATATAAAAAAGTCCAGCTCTCATCAATGTAGTAGTAACGCAGAGCAGACACATTGATCCTTTGATTAAATAAATGTATTATTACACGTTGGGAGGCCTCACTATAAGAGCTGGACCCTCTGTGTTGAACAAAAATATTCACATAAAAGAAACGCCTTTTTTTCAGTGTCTTCTTTTAAAGTTATACAAAATAATTTACTTGTTTTGTCAACCACTGCTTGTTTCAGACAGTTCTTGTTACAGTAAAATATTTTACAAATATATCTTGGGTCACTGTATATCTTTACATCATATGAACCTACGGCAGACCCACCTACAGAAATAAATTACACGGGGGGCATTACATTTTGGGAGAGCGCACACTTCAACCAAAATCTAATGTTGTTCAGGCTGAATAGTGGCGTTGTGACAACTGCAATTTTCTGTCACTTAAAAGTGGCAGTTCATTCTGAAATCTGAAATACAAACGGAAAATATTGTGTAGTTCTGTTTGCATTTATTCAGCTCAAAAGTTAATTTACAACAAAACCTTCCAACAACTTCTGTAAACAACTATGTCCAAATGAATGACTCTGTGACCCTGCCCCTTCTATCGGTGATTGGTTAGTAGTTGTCTTCATTTGCAACGTGACAGAATCTTTTTTACAGATTTTTCACAACCCAAACAGGGCTCTATACTAACTTTTGCACTGGTAGCACTGGTACAACCAACTTTTTCAGTTGGTCGCACCCCACAGGTTTTGGTCACACCTTTTTTGGGGAAGATACAGCTTGACCGTATTTGCTAATGTATAGTCTCAATTTGCACAGCATAGTTTCAGATGACGTACAGATTGAAAGCGACAAAAAAAGAAGAAGAAGATTGACAGCTACTCAGCTGCAAAATATTTTTACTGCAACAAGAGTTGTCTGCAATAGAATACGTCAATTATTTTATATTACTTTAAAATAAACTGAAAAAAAGGCATCGCTTTTGTGAACATTAGTTTGTTCAATGCAAAAGGATCAGCTCTTAGCCTGCTTTAACAGCAATCAAATCTGGCCCTTCAACATTACTTTGGATTAGGTCATCCGATGCAGTGTTTCCCAACCAGGAGTATATGAGCACATTGCAGGTGGCATATGGAAACTGATGAAAATAAAATAAAACTGCTATACTATGACTCACTTAGTATTATTCTTGTTCAATGTTTTTTTTAATGCCTCTTTAAAGGGGATTATTGTAAAGGTATGTTTGATGGTAAATGTTATAAGAATTATATATATAAAAAAACAGCTGGTCTATTTTTTATTTTGATTCATTGACATACCAACAACTAGAATGGAGGATGGAAGCCTAGTAGATGATTAGGTATTGTAAACAGAAGGGACTATCGTAGTTGGACCATTGATTGTAATAAATGAAAAAAAAAAGAAGGGGGATTTCACACCCATCATTCTTCTTAATGTATGCCAGCTTTGTTTAGATATTTGCAATTATTAACAGTTAATGCATTGATGTACTTTTTTCTGTCGGAGTTTGAAATGTCCGACAGTATTTGAATGTAGCTCCCGTTAGCGGTTAGTTGCGAATGCCGGAGACATGTGTCGTATCATACAATGATAGACTAATTAACAGACTGATTAACTTTCTTAGCATCCTTATTTGGCAATTAAATATAATTTCGAGGTGGTGTCGTGTTGATGTTTGAAGTCGACAGTCGCGTAAGGACGAGTCAAGCTGGCCACCTTGAGCCACGATGCCTTCCAGGCGCTGCGTGGGTCATTTTCAAAATACAAATAACAAGGCAATTGCATCGATGTCAATGGACTACGAACATACGACCTGAGTCCCGAACCGTGGCATTTGATGCATACGGATCACGGCCGTTGCACTACTCAACATGCACTCGCGCCAATTTTTCATCAGCACAGCTGTACAGTTGGCCGAATTTGCGGGTGAAATGGTCCCATTCTCAAGCCCTGCCAAATGTTGCCTACCCCCGCCGCTGCTGAAAAAAAATCCTAGAGGAAACGCTGGAGTGAGACCCTTTTGTAATACATCATCAAGGCTGGACTGGCCATCTGTCATACAGGGCAGATGCCCGTAACCTTGCTCTCGCAAGAAGTAAGTACCGCTCCCATTAATTTTCACCGATCCGAAACACTGGTGGTTTGGAGCAATCACGAAGTGACATTGTGTTTGGGGGCGTGATATGCAGCTCAGCTGTGACAAAACCAGGAAGCCAGCGCCGATGCCGGGGCAAATAAACAAACCTAACATGGACGAATGGACGCTGCAATGAATTCTGTTCTCGCAGAATTACTCACCGTTTCCTTGTTGAATGTTGAACAGCGAGAGGAGCTTTGTGCTTTTTTGGCTGGTAAGTTAAATATGATCGTACTTTTTTCCCCCTTCGACGAGAACGAAGACGACATTTTCATCCGTGGCCGTGATTGGTCAAAACAAACGTTTACAAGATGCCGCATCGTCCTATCAGCTTGAAGTATTTTATAGAATGTCCCGCCTTTCTCGAGCAAATCAACGCAGTCCCAGACTGATATTGTGGAGAACTCTCTCGAGAGAAGCACAAATCAATCTGGCTATTGCCAGGCTAAGATGCCCGGTGTGGCGGCCTCTTTTGGGGCCGTGCAGTGCTTTTTAATTATAATTTATCTACATTTTGTCACAAGAGACTGGCCCACAATTTTGAAGGACCAGTCCATTAATCCATTTAGAATATATATAGCAAACTGAAGCATCATCAATAAAATCAGTGGCAGAACTACATGTTAGGCTAGAGTCGGTTAGCTAAGTTAAAATGCCAGGGCCGTTTTTTTTGTGCTAGTCCAGCCCTGATTTTGATGAACATGACATAAGCAATTGATGTCATAAAACAGCTGTGAAATGTACATAATCAATTGCATGGATGTGCCAAAAAAATTAGCATTTTTTTTCTAAAGAAATTAAAAACTGCATTTTAATGTACACGTGTACAAGTTATACAACAATAAAAATGGAACAAGCATTTTGGGGTTTTGTTTGGTTTGGTTAGTTTATTGAACATATAAACATAGAAAAACATAAAACACATTACAAGTGTAAAATATAAGTTGAAGTAAAAAAGAAAAAACAAGAATAGAAAGAAATAAAGAAAATAGTTTACATGTTCAAAAGGTAGTAGGAAGAAGTTAAAAACGTATCTATAGATACAATAATAGGATAATATATTTCAATGAAAGAAAATGTATAAACCTGCTCGTGTATAAAACTGCACTTTGACATGTACGCACATTTGCCAGTAGCATATGTACATGTAATTCATAGGCATACACCATAATAATTCATCCTCATATTCACACATACAATTTTCATTACACTCACACTGATACATCGAAAGAAATGACACAATTTCTGCTGTTTTGCCAGCTCAAGCCTGATTTAAATAATTTTATTGAACTTTGCTTTTAAAAAAAATTTAAACTCAGCAAGTGACTTGCATCTTTTCAGGTCAGTAATTATTCCACAAATTAACAGCTCTTACAGAAACACCTTTGCTTAATATTTGTTCTTGTTTTTTTGTAGACACTTGTACCCCTTTTGTCATAAGGACTCTCTCTAATTTCAAATAGCTTCTGGGTACTGTGGTAGAGTATATTGTTCTATGCTTTATACATTATTTGTGCTATTTTAAACTCAACTAAGTCATAAAATGTCATTGTATTTAATTTAATAAATAGTGAATGTGTTGGTTCTGCATATTTTGATCGATTAATAATTCGTATTCATTTCCCCAGATTTCCACACAATAAGTCAGATATGGTAATAATAATAAACAGTATAATGTATAAAATGATTTCTTATTCTGACATCCTTTGTTTTAGAGACTATCCTTATGATTTTTGACATTTTCCTTTTGACATTTTCTATGTGTGACTTCCAACATAATTTATTGTTAATAACTACTCCAAGAAATGTATTTTCATACACTTTTTTATATTTTAACTGAGTTTACTGAATTTTGACTTGATGAGTGATTTGTCTAGTGCCGAAAACTATGAACTTGGTTTTGTTTAAGTGGACCGGTGGGGTGCTTGGCGGGCCTGCAGTGCCCCGTCCTGCTGCGTTGGGTTGGGGGCGCGGGCCGTGTAGGGGTGGGGGGCGCTCCTGCTCCTGGGTTTGCTCTCCCGCCGGTGACTCCTGCGGGGCTCGGGGGTTGTCCCTTGGCGCTGCCGTGGCCTGGGAGGTGTTGCGCTTGCTCTGTCCTGGCGGGGGTCGACGGCTCCCCTCTTTAGTGGAGATTTTCATGCATGCCAGATCCACCACACCAGCATCTATCGAAACTCAGACACAATCTGATTATTCCTCTGGTCGTTGAATCGGTGGAGGCTGGTGTCTGTGGTTCTCACTCCGCTTTGTCTGTCCTTCCTTCCTTTCCTCAGTCTCTCCTTTGGTCTATTGAGGTCTCCCTGATTTGTTGGAATTTAGATGTTTCTGGGGTTGGTGAAGGACTCTGGTTGGTGGCCCGGTGGGTGGTGGGTAGTGTCTGGTCGGTGCTGGATTTCACTTTCCTTTCTTTTCTTTGGTCCTTCCTCGGGTCTCCTGTCGGCCTCACGACTCTGGCTGGTTTAGGTGAACGGTATGGGATATTTTAATAGGTTTTAGATGAACTAATGCATACACACTCATACGCACGCACACACGCACACGCACACTCAAAATAAAAAATTATAAAAATATATATATTAAAAAAATAATAATAAAAAACAACAACTTATGTTTCTCAATAAAATTGTCCAGTCTATATGAAAATATTTTTTCTACAATTTTTGAGAACTGTGGCAGCAGTGATATTGGTCTATAATTAGTGAATATGTGTCTTTTGCTCATAACATTTTTGATGGAAGTATACCAGCTTTAAACGGCAAGTTACATATATATGTGAAAGTTTGCACAACATATTATATAATGCTTTTTATTAATGTCATAGCAATGTTGAAGCAGTCAGTGGACTTTTTATTTTTTTTATGTTTTAACAAATGTAATACTTCTGTATCATTAATAGCATTAAGCAACATAGTGGATGAGTTATTTTTAATGTGCTTATCTATTTCATGTTTGTTTCTTGGCTCAGGGATTTATTTTGCCAAATTACTGCCAACATTAACACAATACTCATTAAATTAATTAGCTATGTCTGAAATGTTTTCAATAACAATATTTGTAGCCTTTATAAAATATTCTGGATAATCTTCTTTTTTTTATAGCTGTTTTTAATTACATGATTTAGTATTTTCCATATTTCTTGTGTTGCTTTTATTCTGCTGTAAAAATGCATGGTAATAATCTTTCTTACTTGTTCGTATAATATTCAATAGTTTATTTTTGTAGGTCTTGTATTTTATTTCAGCTTCCATAGTTCTCAATTTAATTAATCTTTTGTATAAAGTGTTTGTCTTTTTACATGCATTCTCTATCCCCTTCATCATCCATGCCTTATTTAGACCTTTATACTTTCTTGTGACTTTTATTAATGGACAATGTTTATTGCATAAAGAGATAATGTTGAACTGAAATGCACTGTATGCGATATTGGGATCATTGTTTAAAGTAAACCTCAGACCATTTATGTTTTTCTAAATCCAACTTAAAGGCAGCCATGGAGCTTTGTGTTCTTAGTCTTGTTTCTGATGTTTAAGTTATTGTTGGTTTTATTTTTTATTTTATTTTTTATCAAAATAGTCTTGGAAAATTGCAAAGACCGAAAGATGATCACTTATATGATTGATAAGAAGTCCACTTTCTATTTTATGGTCAATTTTATTTATGAATATGTTATCTATTAGTGTAGCTGTATCAGTTGTTATTCTACTAGGTTTCATAATTACAAGGAATAGACTATTACTATACATTGTATTTATAAAATCTGTTGTTTTCTGATCCCCATTCGGATTTAACAAGTTAAAATCACCGCACATTATTTGCGTTTTTTTTTAATCATTTGTGTAACTGAGGATATCTGCTAGTTTTTCATTGAATATTTCAAGAAATTATTCTGGTGTCCTATACATACAACTTATAATGACATTCGTTGCATTTTGTATGTGTACTTCAATGGTTAAACATTCCATTATGTTGTCAATGGAAGTAGTCAAATATTCAATTTCACTGCATCTTAGAGCTTTGTGTACATATATACACCTCCTCCTCTTCTATTTTCAGGATTTGTTGCAAATAATTAATATCCTTCCAGTCCCATGTAACAATTTTTTTCATTATCAAGCCATGTTTCTGATATGGCAATTATTTAGAATTTATTTAATTTATTCAAGTATTCTTTGATTTTTGTAAAATTTCTGTAGAATTGATCGTCCATGTAATAGTCGCAAGTTTTTTTGTAAAAGTGATTGTCTGGGTCTAAATTATTTCCATGGTCGAATGTCTTGTAGTCAGCGTATTCAAATGTTTTCAATTCCATATTATTTGTGTTCCTCATGTTCATCTTTCCTTTGTGTTACTGTGCTGCTGTTGATATGTACTTGTGGTATATTTTTGTGATCATTTACAGTGAGCTTATTGTATTGAATTTCTTGGAGATTGAATATTTCTCACACTTTTGTGAATGATTTGCCTTTACTTTTTACTTACATTTTTTAATTCTGATCTGAGAAATGTACCAAAGCGACTGAGAAAAACTGTAATCTGAAGTCAAGATCTGCCATACCGGTATGCCTCAAAATACTGGGTACATGTGAGGAAACAAAGCATTGGTTTAAAAATAAGTCTGAAAAAACTCATCGTAGTTTTATTTTATTTTACAGGGGACAGGGTATGCAAATGTTTTGTATCCACTGTATATATAGATGTGTAGCCTACTTATGATGTTAAAAAAAACATTTGCACATGCAGTTAACAGTTAAACTTAATGAGGTTAAAAAGTTGTGACGTGGATTGCTTGTTACCCCTGTTCTTGTGTGTGCTTTTCCAGATACCCCCATCTAGTATATAGTGTTCGTTTTGACTTTATTGTTGACTGAAGACTCTGTTTCGCCTTCTATATGAATCATTGTGTATCTTTGTAACAGCCCTGTCAATGAGAATAAGAATAACATCAAACGTATCAACAATTTTTGTTTACAGTCTTATGATACACATTTACACACCTTAGCAGTGTGACACAATTCAGCAGCTTTGTCTCAACCCACACTAGTTGCACAATGAAGATGAATATTTGATTGTTTTCCAAGTGCTATTGTAAGATCCAGCAATGCAATAATATCCATAAACATACTCTTGACAAGCATTGTGCTGTGTGCCAAGTCACTGAGTGTGTTTTAATGGGAATGGACTTTTGTATTAAAATCAGGAACATGGGATGAAAGGCAGAAAATGTAACACTATCCTGCATATTTTGTCTTTTGTCGAAGAGGGATTGCCCCATTAGGGAAATTTATGATAATGTAACCATTTTCATTTATATTTCAATATAATTTCAATGCAAATTAAATTTTACAAGAAATTAAGATATTATTCGGTCAGTAGAGAGCAGCAGCTATGTATATGGATGGGTCATGTTATGTTGATAGAAAATAGCAGGGCTTTTGGCAACGACCTCCTTCGGTCAGATTACAAATACAGACCGGGATTTTTTGGGGGGGGTACGCTCTATTTAAGAAAAAAACCCACAAATGAAATGACTTGAAACTGACATGTCATAATAAATAATGTACATAGAAATATTATTATTATTATTATTATTATTATTATTATTATTATTATTATTATTATTATTATTATTATTATTATTATTATTATTATTATTATTATTGAGGGGGTTCGGTTTGTTGGCCTCAACATTGCATCTCTGCTTTTTGCGGATGATGTGGTGCTGTTGGCTTCTTCAAGCCGTGATCTTCAACTCTCACTGGAGCGGTTTGCAGCCGAGTGTGAAGCAGTTGGGATGAAAATCAGCACCTCCAAGTATCTTGGGGTCTCGTTTACGAGTGAGGTCGGGATGGAGCGGGAGATCGACAGGCGGATCGGTGCAGCGTCTGCAGTGATATACAGACTCTTATCTATCCGTTGTGGTGAAGAAAGAGCTGAGTCGAAAGGCGGAGCTCTCGATTTACTGGTAGTTCTACGTTCCTACCCTCACCTATGGTCACGAGCTGTGGGTCGTGACCGAACGAACAAGATCCCAGATACAAGCGGCCAAAATGAGTTTCCTCCGTAGGATGTCCTGGCTCAACCTTAGAGATTTTCACGTTCCATGCTTTCTTTAGGTGCCAGTCGAAGACGTGGGACATTTAGCTCAACGGTTAACGCATTATGCAGTTGACACATTCACCGAGCGATAAGGCGGTTTTAATCCACTGTTGAGGAGTATAATTCTATTTAAAAATGACAATTTAATTTATGGAAATGTTTAATTTGTTAAATTTACATTTGAACATCAAACTTCCAGGCTTTATCTCCACTGCACACGAGTCACATCAATAACTTCTAAGAGTGTTTTCCAAATCCCTTTTACTGCCAAAACATTAGATTTTTTTTTTTTATAATAAACATGCATGCATATATACAAAAACTGTTTTCATTTCCGTGCCTCAAACAAAAGTACATAAGCAAAATATTTTCACAATGACACCTTCACTCTGATACACTGACATATGTACTCATTATTTATTGACTGTATAATTCAAATATATTTTACACTTAAATAAAATAGAAATAATAATAAAAAATATACGATACGAACTAGGGGTGCACCTATCACAATTTTCCAGTCTATCATCGAAGTCTGACCTGCCAATCAAATTTTTTTTCATAACAAGCAGCATACAAAGTGTTCAGTGATCCAATCTTGCTTTATTGGAAAACATTGAACAATATCTGTAAAATAATACAAACGGGTTGTTGGAACTGCACATGAAGTAGTTCTCTCAAATAAAATCGGTGGAAAAAATTGGTTTATTTTAAAGGGTCGTATGATCATCAACCCTCCAAAATTAAGAAAATCGGGGCCAACTGATCGGTGCAACCCTAATACAAACATAACTAAACAATATTACATATGGGTTGCCTGCAATGCAGTGATGTAGGATCAAGCAAGGTGTCATTGAGCAACAGAGTGACACAGTAACCAATATAGTGCCAACAGTATCAATACAGTTTACCCAATGTGCCGCCGACAGGCTTCATTAAGCCTCATCTACCCATCACTAACTAACTCACATTCTGGTGACAGAAGGTCAAAAACGGAATAACGAATCCGAGAGCTAATGCAAAACGGAAAAAAACACAGTCAAGCAATAGAGGTGAGCAAAGGAATAGTCTGCCTTAAAAAGACATCTGATTGCTAACAGGCGGGCGAGTCGCAATAGGAACTGCCCACCAATCTGGTACTGGAAAAGTAGAAAATAGAGCCTGAGAGCACAGCTTTCTAGTGGGTAGACTTAGTATCCATAGTGGATCACCATTATGGGTGGTTCGTGGACAGGTTGTGAAAAAATGACAAGGGTTACTTCTAAAAGTGTGCAGAAGTGGCGAATGGCGTGCAATTAACTGCATAGGTATAAAAATATGACATCATGTGGTGCATGAAGGCATCCTCAGTTACTGGCATATTTCCTATTATTCTTATTCCTTATCTGAATGCTTCATTTTCACCTCTTGTAACAAGTGGATGTCAAAAAGCTTCACCGTTGTTGCATCTGTATAAAGGACATTGTCCTACAACCTTTGTGGTTTGTCAGGTGTATATATACTGGCAAATTCCAGTCTCATCATTTTTAAGTTATTGTAGTGACCATTGTGTTTTTTTTTCTTTTTTAAACAGAAGGGTACCAACAATTTTGACTGTGCTGTGTGTACGAAGAAGGCAAGACAATACCGACAATACCTACAGTGAAACAAAAATGAGGATTAGGTCTGTTGATTATGTCTATATTGTTTATCTGTTATGGATCAACAATAAATGTATACCTGACTGTGAGTAAAATTAAAGTCAACCCTTTTTTCCCCTGTACAATAATAATAAAGCATTTTGATTAATGTTGTGTTTGTGGAATGTAAGTTAAGCGCAAAATCCACTCTTTATCCGGGCAGCCATTTTGCCACTTGCTGTTAACTGAAAATGACATCACAGTTGCTCTGGGCTCAGTTAACAACCAATCATGGCTCAGCTTAAAAAAACAGGTGCGCTTCATAGGTTACTAGGGTACACCTATGAAATTCCATACGTAGAAAGTGGGTCATTTGGGGCCATTTTTGACCCCTCATTTGGAAAACGGTTCCATATGGTTAAGCAAAGCAAACAGACCATGAGAGATCACACTAAATATTAAATAATTAAATATATTCCAGGAAAGGCGTCATACGGCTTTTTCATGCTGACCGACATAAAATTTAACATAATTTTGGCGTTTTTTTTAACATACCCTCTTACCATTATATACTTACTGTACAAGACAAAAGAAGGCAAAGACGACAAAGAGCAGATCTCTAATAAACCTTTACCCCCTGCTATACAGCCTCTGAAGCACTGCTCTTCATGTGCACTTCCCAGGCAGCATGTGTGTCCTACCACTTTCATCAGTAAATAAATAATGGCGACATAAAATGCAGAGTGGAACAGGAGCTGAGATTGAATAACAGTCGGGAAGGCGTGGCAGAGTCTGAAATATTAATGACCCTGATTACTTTCCTCAGTTGTAACACATGCCTACTGAATTGTTTCATGACAGGAATGGACTGTAAAAAATATTGTTTTTTCCCATAGATTTTGACAGAGTTTGTAAAGGGTATGAATAATTTTGGACGTGCCACTTTTTGTTTAAATGTATATAAATGCTGAGAAATGTTTTAGTTTTTTTTCCTATTATTTTCTGGGAGACACCAATCCAGGAAAAAAATGCCGGTTTAATACAAGTAACTTTAAATAAAATATTGCCGGGGGTATGAATAATTTTGGCCTTGACTGTATATTATATTATTATTATTATTGTTATTGTTATTGTTATTGTTATTGTTATTGTTATTGTTATTGTTATTGTTATTGTTATTGTTATTATTATTATTATTATTATTATTTTTTATTTTTTTTATTTTATTATACAGTTATCTCTGATTGATTGACTGTAACTGTAGCCAGATACTGATTTTTCAACAGTTAAACATATGGCGACACAGAGGTTGGCATACAGTACAGTTTGAGCATATCACAGTCAAGAAGTCCTGGGTCCAAAGCTTGGTTCATTGTTAGCGTCTGGGATGGACTCTGACCCACACAGAATAATAGTATTGCGTAATATAGCCACATGTGGAAAAACATTTTTCACATGTAAAGCCACTTTCTTTTATACTTTTTATCAGTTTGCTAAAGTGGAGGAGGAACCTCATTTTATTGTGTCACAGGTAGTTTTATCCTCTGTAGACACTTTCAGGAGGGGCCCACTGGAGTCTCCAGATGCCTGCTCAATGGATAAACACAATATAGATAAGCCCCCTGACAGAACTAGGCCCCTCTGAATTATGACCACACTCCTGCTGGCTAATTAAAATTTGCTTGTAACTTATGTCAGTCATTTGAAGGCTGACAATTCCCTAACCACCCCCTCATTTTAATTTGTGGCACGTGCACATTTATTGTTAGGGAAGGGAGTGGTGCCCCCAATGGGATCTCAGTATGGCTTGTTTATACTACCACCAGGGTTGTACTGCCTGTGGAGAAGAGTACAACTGTGGGTAAAGCATGTTGAGCTACCGCCTGTGGGCAACATGAAAGAAAACTATCACCTAACACACGTGTGGTGTGTGTATGTGTGTGAGCAACAGAGACAGCGTGACACAGGAAGAGACAGACACCGATAAGCTAGTAATAGAAAAATGGCAACAAAATGTGTCTGTAGAAGAGGAAGAGTGATGACTTTCCAGGGTTCCGTACGTGACTTACTTGGCTCAGCTGGAGGAGCTCTTAGCCCATTTTGTGGCAGCCTCTAAGACAGATGCACTGCCCTGAGCCACTATCTGTGTCTCCCTGTCAATGACAAATGGCATAGCAAAGAATATTGCATTATATATTAAGTACTAGCACTCGGTAAGTAAGATGCTGCTGCTGCTGCTGCTGCTGCTGCTGCTGCTGCTGCTGCTGCTGCTGCTGCTGCTGCTGCTGCTGCTGCTGCTGCTGCTGCTGCTGCTGCTGCTGCTGCTGCTGCTGCTGCTGCTGCTGCTGCTGCTGCTGCTGCTGCTGCTGCTGCTGCTGCTGCTGCTGCTGCTGCTGCTGCTGCTGCTGCTGCTGCTGCTGCTGCTGCTGCTGCTGCTGCTGCTGCTGCTGCTGCTGCTGCTGCTGCTGCTGCTGCTGCTGCTGCTGCTGCTGCTGCTGCTGCTGCTGCTGTTGCCTGTCGCTCCCAAAGCAGGCTGTTTTAGTCAATTAGATCCAGACAACAATTGTCTCCTTTGTTGGCTTTTGGTTGGCCTATGCAGTAACCTGAATGAAGGTGCCTTTTTGCCAATGTAACCTGTTTATCTTTGTGATGTTTTGGCTAGACTAAATCAAACTGATCAAATGCTTATTCAAATTCAAATAAGATATAATGGTAATGGAAAGTGGTGCAACCGATCCAAGGTTATTTTAGTTAACGAAAACTAACGGGGGAAAAAAAAAAAAATTCAAAACCCAATTTTGTTAAGAAAATAAAATAAAAACAAAAATGCTTTATAAAAAAATGAAAACTAACTGAAATTACATTTTATGTTTTCAAAACTACTATGTTACTAAAACTAACTATAATTATAGTGAAAATTTCATTATTTTTAGTCTTTGGAAAGTAATGTAATACATGAGCATTTGGGGTTGATTTTTAATGTGATTTTAAGTATATTTATTTTCATATTAACCGGAATAAGGACATCTGATATTGTGTCACTTAGAAGTGACGTCATCTAGCAGCAGTTAATAGAAAAGCACCTTCAGATGACGTTGTTCCTAGGTGACAAATTTACCTGCTTGACTTTTGGCTCCGTTGGCTCAGCTCACCTGATTTTTCATTTAACTCAGCCGAAATGCAACGCTAGGTAAGAAATGTGTTACTTTTTTCTTTATTTTACTATGGTGTTACTTGGTGTATTAAATATTGCACACAAGTAATAATCATTTAAACAAAACAAAAACTAAAACTGAAACTAACTAAAACTAAGCATTAAAAAAGAGAAAACTAATAAAAACTAACAAAACCCCCCTGACTAATTAAAACTTTATTAAATTTAAAAAACAATACACAAAACGAAATGTAAACTAAAATGAAAATTCCCAAACTATAATAAGCGGTGGTCGGTTCGGATCAGGCCCCACAATTTGGATCAAAAACCAAAGTGCACATTCACAGTCGATACTGACATGACAAGGAGGCTGAAACATACTCAACATTACACGATAAGCCTAACTTCAAAATAAAGTTTACCAAATAAAGTAATACATTGACGGCAATGCAAATAACCTAAGTACACTTTTATTTTGAAAAGCGTTTTATGAACTAAATGAAGACACTAAATCCTACATGGCCTATATTAGACATTTTGAATAGCTTTTTTTTTTTTTTTTTTATGGAAAAGGCACTTTACAAAATAAATGAAGACAAAGTGCTATTTATCTTTTTTTCTTAACCCAAAAACAAATTTGTGATCTGAATAAAAAAACACATTTGTGATCTGATCAGAACCATGGCTTTTGTGATCCGTTGCACCACTAGTAATGGTGTGTAAGTAGTTCATCTGAAAGGACTCAGACTTTGGGCGCCAGAACACTCTAAAAACGAAGTCAACGAGTCAAAAAGAACCCAAATTGGGTCAAAACTGGACCGACCCAACTTTGTGAGTTATTAAACAAATTAAATTAATAATCCACAAAGTAACCTACTTTTTGTTGTTGTTTGTTTGGGTTGTTTTGTGGGTTATTTATTTGACACAACTTTTTGGGTTAATTGAATAGTCCAAAAAGTTGAGTTGGTCCATTTTTGACCCAATTTGGGTTATTTTGACCCAACTGTTTTTAGAGTGAAGGTTACAGTCAAGTCCCTTTTGTGGACTAATTTTGAAAATGGCCACGAGTTGTTAGAGAGATACCCCCACAGCGAAAGTGGTTAGTTATTTGTGTTTGAACGTCATAAATATCTCCCCTTGAGTTGCATTTGTGCATTATGGTTAGGTGTGGTGTGCAACACATCTACAGCAGTTTGAATTTCAGTGCTCCAACTCTGTATCAAAAGAAGATGGTGCCAAACATTAATGGTGTCTGAGCCGCACAAATAATACAGACAGCAAACGTAGCAGCGAACTCTCGCGCTCTTGCACACATTGAACGCCTCGCAGGAAAAAACAAGATGCCCACACTTCTGTCATCACTTGTCACCGCCATTTCAGGACCGATCTACAAAGGTGGTCATTCTGTTAGTATTGACAGAATCAGGGGCAGACTGGGAAGAAAACTGGCCCGTTTTGGACACCTTTTCATGCAATGCATTTCTTTATTTTCTTGCCCATTTATATTTGTTGTTTCTCAGTGAAGGCATCAAAACTATGAATGAACACATGTGGAGTTATGTACTTAAAAGGTGAAATAATTGAAAACATGTTTTATATTCTAGTTCCTTCAAAACAGTCACTCTTTGTGTGTGATTTTTTGCACACTCTTGGCATTACCTCGATAAGCTTCAAAAGTAGTCACCTGAAATGTATTGAATGCCAAGAGTGTGCAAAGCAGTAATCAGAGCAAAGGGTGGCTATTTTGAAGAAACTAGATTATAAAACGTGTTTTCAGTTATTTCACCTTTTTTGTTAAGTACATAACTCCACATGTGTTCATTCTTAGTTTTGATGCCTTCAGTGAGAATCTACAATGTAAATAGTAATGAGAATAAAGTGTGTGTGTGTGTGGGGGGGGGGGTGCGTGCGTGCGTGCGTGCGTGCGTGGTGTGTGTGTGTGGGGGGGGGGGGTGGGTGGGGGGGTGGGGGGGGTGTCCAAACCTTTGGCCTGTAGGGATACCTGGCTTTCAGGTGAAATTTCAGGACGACCCAAAAATGCATTCAAACCTTTACATGTGAACTTAATGTGACCTCTAAGCTTTTGAATGCACATGTCCAACTGTTAAACGTTTCAGTACTTTTTGCACAAGTTGCTGTTCTCTAACGAGGAGCTTAACAACAAAATTCACAAACAACAATGCTCCAGCTCATCGAGGTGGCATCATCAGGGAACGGCAGTTGGAGACTGGAAATGGAATGGCCTGTACTTTCTCCAGACCTGAATCCTATTTAGTCCATTGGCTTAGTGAAAGGATTGTGCAATTGCGGATAAAAGCATAATTTTTTGCATGATTGTTCTTTAGGGTCAGTTATTTAATTTTAGCC
Source organism: Leptonotus elevatus (assembly GCF_054856555.1). NCBI lineage: Eukaryota > Metazoa > Chordata > Actinopteri > Syngnathiformes > Syngnathidae > Leptonotus > Leptonotus elevatus. The sequence continues at coordinate 27,396,852 of NC_141243.1, forward strand.
TATGATTATAGCCTTATTTTGCTGCTCCTGCTTTGTGTAGCAACATACATGTCATTGCTAATTATTATTTTATGTTACTCACCTAAATTGTGTAATCTTGTAGTCCTGGATGCAGCTCTGTGTGAGAATCATCTGAATTCAGATAATGCAGCTTCCTGGCATCAGGGAAATCTCTCATTTTTAGAGTTAGGCTTATTTTATGAGAACAATGTAATGCTTAAATCAAACAAAACTGGAGCGAGAGCTCTTTAAATAAACATTACACTCACCCCTCATTTATGGTTGGATGGTTCCGCCCAGATTCTACAGTACTTTATGAACGGTGTACAGCTACCAGATGTCTTGACACTCCATTTTACACATAATTTTGCTGGTTTAATAATCCTAGGCTTTAATAGCTCCTAGGCTAAAATCCTTTATTATGTCCCAAGGAAGCCTCAAACAAAATGTGGCGCTTTTATCCGCAAGTGCACAATCCACTGAAAAATGTGCGCTAAGCCTCTGGACTAATTGAAAACCTGTGGGATCAGCTGAGTCGCCGTGTAGAGACTGGAAACTCTGCACCCCAGAACCTCAATGACCCGAGGGCTGCCCCTCAAGAAGAGTGGGATGCCATGCCTCAGCAGACAACGAGTCTATATAATCGTAGTGTACACTAGCGCCATGAAACCCGAGAATTAGCTCTTGCAGCCCCGCTGCAATATGATTGGCTGCAGCGTCGCTGGAAGGATATGACGCACATGAGGCGGCGCCATAAGCATGGACGCCACCGTAACCATGGATAGCGCCATAATGGAGTAACGCTCATAAAGGGAGGGAAAAAAGTCACATGAAAGGAGCAAACGGAACGGGGATTTAATGGTTTTCAAAAACTGCTCCAGCCCTAATATATATATATATATATACAGTTTGTGTATATATATATATATATATATATATATATATATATATATATATATATATATATATATATATATATAGTGTGTGTGTGTGTATATATATATATATATATATATATATGCGCCCACTAAATAACAGGTACACCCATTAGAACCACCTATATAACCCCCCTCCAACCGTCCCCGATCCACACTCCTCCTCCCTCAAGACGGCTGGTGCCACTACAAACCTTGAACTCTGACTTGACCTTGTCTACGTAGCCCCCCTTGCTCGTTCTGTGCCATGATCACTTCTCCGACCCCTCGTTTATTTTCCTCTTCTGCACAGCAACTCTTCCTCTCAGAGCTGCAGCAACACTTCAAGGCAGCAGTGATGCACAAAAGAGAGAAGGGAAGGCACAAATGTTACTCTTACTTGCTGTGGCGGAAACAATTTGAAAATGAGTGATGCTTTTTGTGTCCAATGAGGCACTTGTGTCTTTCTCAATGTCCCTCTTGCTCTCTTACTCGATCTAAGCAGGAGGAGGGGGCAATAGCATAAAGAAACAAGCACAACAACAGCGGATTCTAAAAGAGCTAGCCAGTGGGTGGATTAAGTATGTCATTGAATGGGGTTCTGTGGTAAATGACAGGGTGGGGTGGGTTTTCATCCCCATCTGGTCTTTTTAAAGAATACTTTGTGGTAATTACCCCCCAGACAGCATTGTGGAGCGCCCAAACCGTCCGACCAGGTGCCTGCAAGTCCTGCTGTGTCCAGCCATTCAATGGCACTGCATGCTGTCCTGTAGAAAATGGCCCCAAGGTCACCACCTGATTTTCTATACTACCACATTACTATATATATATATGTTTTTTTTAACAAATACGAATCCAGAACACTCTGAAGCCTAATCTCAACACATCAATGCTGTTGTTTTTAAATATAGAGAACAAAACTAGTGAGAAAATGCTGCTACCTGCCTGGAAACTTTTCATCAGAAAAGGGGCGAGGGTTACAATATTACACACAAAAGGCGTCATCCCAAAAGCTCACCTTGAAAATCAAGGGTGTAACAATAAATGGCTGGATCACTTGAGGGCTGTCTGTAAGCTCCCTAGAGAGATCTCTCTCAGCTGCTGCCCTGTTGAGAAAGGAAAGTGTCTGCTTGCCACTCTTGACCCTCTTAAGGGAGAAGACAAGTCCAAATAATGCCTCTGATAAAATCCCTGAGGGTCTAACTGTGTGGGTCTTATTTTCTTGCTGGAAAATATTGTGCATCGATGAATTTTACCTCATGATATTATGGGACTCTCTCCCTATCTTTCTGTTTCTCAATCCTGATTTTTTTTTTATATCGATAAGTATAATCGTAGTGTTTGTTCATCTCTGCTGTAATAGTTTAAATCTGCCAAATAAAAACACATGTTGATTAAGGGTTTTTGTTTTGGACTTTGTGTAACTGTATGTAAACTAGGAAGTCACAGTTAAAATGTTTTAAAAATATATATTTGCATTGTAAATTTGGTCTGTGGTCCATTGCCCCCCAGCTGTGTTCCCCCCAGTATGTCAGTAACAACAGGTCCTTAACCTTTGCCACTAACACACATAGAAGGCCCCAGCTTTTCAACATTATTCATGAATGAGCATATAGAGGCAGTGCTAATGACGGGAATAATTCATTGGTGGGGCCAAGGCTCATTCATTGTCACTCTTAGCAAAAGGCTTTGGAAAAAAGGTTAGTTGGAGGCCTGAATATTTTTTATGTCAACTACTCAGGGATAACAAACAATATTACAATATTCAACATGTATATCAAACAGGGCGTGCTATATTTGTAAAGTATTTCTTCACTTGTGTGTAACCTTCCTTTTAAAACAGAAAACCTTGCGGCTGATACTTGGTTAAATATCTACAAATAGATCTGAGGGTTCTGTCCAGTATCAGTCTTTAAAAAAAAAAAACTGAAATTGTCTTAATTTAAAGATTTGTCTACTTTCCATAACTCCAAAGTACCATACTTAATTGAAATAATTAGTTTCCCTTGCCATAAAAAAAAACCCTATACTTTGATTGTCCTTTGGTTATCAATCTTCAGTTTCTTATTGGCATCAGTATTTTTTTTTTGGGGGGAGGGGGATGTTTTTTTTTTAAATTAATTTAGTTATTTTTAACTTATTTTGGGGCCCCCAAAAAAATAATAATTATTAAACCAATTCAACAATTCAATTAATGATTTGCAATACTGCACATTTTGGTTTTGATCCAATACCAAGTAAATACAGGGCCAGTATTGCCGATACCAATATTGATACGTTTTGAAAATTATGGCACAGTATATAATTTTTTTTTTAAATTAAAGTAGCTGTATCATCGAATTGCTTATTCACAATCAATTTTCAACCTTTGAGTGTTTTTGTCTTGTTTCCTTTTTAAACAAAATACAAACTTAGGACAAAGTTTATTGATGAATAGAAAATACTTTATCAGTGTTGCTCTTCCCCAGAAATATTACAACCATTAAAAACATTTTTTTTTTATATATATATATTATATATATATATATATTTACGTTCTTAAAGTGCACAAAGTGATCATAGGAAAATACATTTAAAATACTTTATCATATACTGTAAAATACTTTATCATATACTGTTCAGAAACAAATAAATAAATATAGATGTTAAAGATTATCATGCAACAACAATAAGAGCCAAACTGAAACTAAACTACTAGATCAATATGATAGTGCCAGTATCGATCCGACATCGATACTGACGTGGTATTGATAATATCGATATTTAGACCGATCCCCCCACCACTAATTCAATTTCCTCCCCAAACTGTTCGGCTATGCTTTTACAAAGACAAGCTAGCTCTATTGTGAATTGATTAACACAGTTAGTTACACTTTTCCCCCCTCACCTTTTCAAATACAAAAATAATTGCACACTAGCTTTAACTGACTTTGAGGATAGACAGGAAACTGCGATGTGTGGCTGCAGTGTGAGGCGTTTAAGGAGTGCCTGCTAAATTATGTTGTTCACTTATGTATGAAGGGATACATAAAATACCCTGAGTTACCAGTTTATGTGCAGTGGTTACTGGTTAGTGTCTGGGTTCCTGCCTCTTCCCCATGAGACCTGCCCTTCCCTTTTCCCCTGTGTGTGTGTTTGCGTGTACGTGCGTGTGTTTGTGTGCGTGCGTGCGTGCGTGCGTGGCTAATCAGGGGAAGGAGATGCAGCCGAGGCAGAGGCCAGGTATCATCACCATCATCATCACCACCACCAACCTACATAAGCCAGCCCTGGACCGCACCTCGGCGCCAGATTGTCTTGTGCTGTCATTCAGTCAGTCGTATCCAACATATCATTGTTCCTGTGATTAGTGCCCTGTTGCTCACCCGTTTGTCTTGCCTTCATCCAGATAATCCTCACTGGCTCCTGCTGTGTTTGGTACTCTCGCCTGCCCACCTGCCTGCTCCCCTGGATCCGGAACCCCTGAACCACGCACCTCCTGCTTGGACTCAATTCCCTGCCTCTCTATTCACTTTTGTGAACTCATTAAACTACTCGCACGTTAATCTGCCTTGTCTCTCATACCTGCAAGTGGGTCCCGCTCCTGCACCCCTGAACCCTAACAGTACAATCTGGCCAGACGGACCCCGCAGATGCGGATCCCGCACGACACAGCCAGGCTGTGCAAGGATTACTACTCGAGCAGCATGACCAAGCCCTTCACAGCCCCCGTCACTCCCATCGCATGTGCCCACTTCCAGGCCATCAGAGAACCATACGTGCCCGCCACCTTATAACAGAGACCTTGGTTCTTGACGGGCCTTTCTTGTGCAGTGCTCTTTGGTCTTCGAACATCAACCATACACATATAGCTCGGACCGAGCGAGAATCGCTTACCTCATTGGCTGTCTCCGGGGGTCCGTGCGAAGGAGGCGAACTCAGTAGTACGCTGGCGTGACGACCGGGGCTTTTCCCCACTGGGCCTGGGGTTCGGGGGTGCCGCCCGTCTCCCGGTGCTCCAATTTCCCCTTCCGCCCCCAGTGTTCTGTCCCACCACACGGCTGGAGGTGGGGTAGGCGCGAGCGCCTTCGCCGCTCTGCTGTCCGACCCCTCTCCGGCACCGATGCCTGGGTACAGGGGATACCCGGGGTTTGGGGGGATGGCGGTTGGTGGAGGTGGGGTCGGGGGGGGGGGCGGCTTGGTTGGGGGGTACGGGTGGCTGGGTGGGGGTGGTGCTGGGGGGGGTGTCTGGAGGTTTTGGGGCGGCTGGGGCTGGGTTGTGGTGGGTGGCGGTTGGTGGTGGGGGACGGGGGACGGGGGTCGTGGTGGGAGCGGGGGCTGTGGGCCAGTGGGGTGCCTGGCGGGCGTTCCTTGCCCCGTTCTGCTGCGTTGGGCTTGGGGCGCGAGCCGTGTTGGGGTGGGGGGCTCCTGGGTTTGCTCTCCGGCCGGTAGCCCCTGCGGGGCCAGGGGGTTGTGCCTTGGCGCTGCCGTGGCCTGGGGCCCCTGCGGGGTTGTGCTTGCTCTGTCCTGACCAGGGTCGACGACTCACCTCTTTGATGGAGGTTTTCATGCATGACAGATCCACCACACCAACCATCAAAAATTCAAACACAATCTGCTTTTTCCTCTGGTCGTTGAATTGGTGGAAGCTGATGTCTGTGGATCTCACTCTGCTTCATCTATCCTTCCTTCTTTCCTCAGTATCTCCTTTGGTCTCTAGAGGTCTCCCTAATTTGTTGGAAATTAGATGTTTCTGGGGTTGGTGAAATATTCTGGTTGGTAACCCGGTGGGTAGTAGGTGATGTCTGGTCGGTGCTGGATTTCACTTTCCTTTCTTTTCTAGTACTCGGTTTAGGTGAACGGTATGGGATCTTTAATAGGTTTTAAGTGAACTAATGAGTACACACTCACATGCACGCACACATGCACACACACACACCCGCACATTCTCATGCACATACAAAATAAAAAAAATTAAAAAAGTAAAAAGATGTGTAAGATCTTTGATCACCCGATACGGGGCAAGGAGGCAGCCAAACGTCTAATGTCCCTCCGCCATGGCTCCCGTAGTGTGGCAGAATTCTCTGTTGAGTTCCGAACGCTTGCAGCTGAGAGCAAGTTCACCAACAAAGCGCGCCAAGAAGTTTGCCCTAAATGAGTCCCTCAAGGACGAATTGGCCTCTCAGGACGAGCCGCCCAGCCTTGACCAACTCATCGAATTGGCCATTAGAATTGATTGCCGCATTAGGGTGCGCCAGACACAGAGGCGCCCAGTTCCGCACTCTCGCCATGCCTCTCCCCCGTGCACGCAGCCCACTCAGCCGATCCAGCCATAATACCTTTGATCACCCCTGGTTCTAGGGTTACTCTGGTTCAAAAAACACAACCCTGAAATAGACTGGACCCCTCCTAAGCTCACGGCCTGGAGTGCTTTCTGCCACCAGAACTGCCAGCCCGAGTGCCGGCCCCTTGCCTCATCTGAGCACGTGAGGCATGTGCGTTTAGTGCTCCAGAGGCTCCTGGCGAACAGGCTCTTTGTCAAAGCTGAGAAATGTGAGTTCCATGTCCCCAAGACCGTCTTCCTTGGCTAGGTCATAGCAAAGGGGAAGCTGCACATGGACCCAACCAAGGTGGCCGCCGTCTCAAGGTGAAGGTCCACCAACTGCAAGCAACTGCACCGTTTTCTTGGCTTCGCAAACTTCATTAAGAACTACAGCCGCGTTTCAGCCCCCCTTAGAGCTCACGCCTCTACAGCAGTTCCTTTCCTCTGTTCGCGAGAGGCCGACTCAAGCACCAGTTCACATCTGCCCCTGTCCTCTTCCATCCTGACCACTCTCGTCAGTTCATAGTGGAGGTGGATGCCTCAGAGACAGGTGTAGGAGCTGTGCTGTCCCAACGGCTGACCGAGGATGGTAAGGTGCACCCACTTTTCCCGCAATCTCCCTCCCCGAAAAACGCAACTACTCCATTGGTGACCGAGAGCTCCTGACAGTCATGTTGGCCTTGGAGGAGTGGCGCCACCTACTGGAGGGGACAGACCAGCCGACCACAAGAACCTAGAGTATCTCAAGTGCGCCAAACGATTTAATCCCTGGCAGGCTAGATAGTCTCTTTTTTTTGCCCAGTTCCGTTTTACCTTGTCTTATGTTCAAGGAACACAAAACTTAATGCCCTGTCCCGCCAGTACTCCACCACCAAAGACAAGGAGGACCCAGAACCGACCCCCCCCCCCCCCCCCAACTTGCTTTGTGGGATTAATGGAGCTGGGGATCAAGACGGCTGTCAAGAACGCACAGGGCGGACAGCTGAATCCCAGAGGTGGGTCTCAGAAAACCCTGTTTGTTCCAGACCATGTTCGCCCCCACAGGTACTGAAGTGGGCGCACACCTCCCGACTCACTTGCCACCCCGGAGTCAGCAGGACCCTGTCCGTCCTGCGCCAGCGCTACTAGTGGCCCACCATGGGGACGGACACTCGGCTATACGTTGCGGCTTGTATGATATGTGCATGAAACAAGACACCGACCAGGCCCAGCTCCGGATACCTCCGCCCGTTGCCAATCTCCAACCGCCCTTGGTCCCCACATCGCTCTGGATTTCATTACGGGCCTTCCCCCATTCAACGGTAACACAGTCATACTCCGCCCACTTCATCGCTTTGGTCAAACTCCCCTCTGCCGTATAGACAGATAACCTATTGGTTCAACATGTGTTTCGCATCCACGGCATCCCAGGATGTGGTTTCAGATAGGGGCCCCCCAGTTCATTTCACTTGTCTGAAAGTCCTTGTGTATTGCCCTAGGCATCTCCGTCAGCCTGTCTTCTGGTTATCACCCACAAACCAACTGGCAAATAGAACGCGCCAATCAACAATTAGAGACACCCTCCGATGCATGTCACACAGCAACCCTTCCACCTGGAGCACCCAGCCACCCTGGATTGAGTACATTCACAATTCACTGCCTAATGCCTCCCTGGGCATGTCTCCCTTCCGCTGTTCTCAAGGGTACCAGCCTCCCCTGCTCCCCTCCCAGGAGAAAGACCTGGTGGTCCCATCCGTCCAACCGGCGTCGCTCCCCGGTACCTCCCTATACGGTGGGCAAGAAGATATGGTTGAGCGCCAAAGACCTCCCTCTGAAGGTTGACTCCCGGAAACTGGCTCCACGCTTCATCAGTTCCTACATCATTGAACGCATAATCAACCCCTGTGCTGTACGCCTCACGTTGCCAGCCAGCCTGCGTGTCCATCCTACTTTCCATGTGTCTCGAATAAAGCCATTCACGTACAGCCCGCTTGCTTCGCCCTCCCCTGCACCTTCCCCACCGCGAATGGTGGACAGGCATCCCGCCTACATGGTGAACCATCTCCTGGATGCTTCCAGTACCTGGTTGACTGGGCCGGTTACGGGCCCGAGGAGCACAGCTGGATCCCGATTAGCCAGATCCTGGATAAGTCCCTTGGAGTTCAACCTTCTTAAGGGTGCGGGGGGGGGGGGGGGGGGTACTGTCAGGGCTCCTGCCTCTTCCCCATGAGTCCTGCCCTTCCCTTTTTCGATTTTTCTGTGTGTGTGCGCGCGTGCGCGTGTGTGTATGTGTGTAACGTGTCAGCATGTCCGTGAATGTGTGCATTATGTCCATAGAGCAAATGTGTGGGTGTACCTCCACACTTGTGATCATACTCAAAATACAATAACAGCAAAATTGACAATATCATAAATCAATACAATACGCAGGTTCAAAAGACTATACAACAAAGACATCTTCAGATTCAATCCCCCCCTATCAACCTATTCCCCGACTCCTTTCTCCCTTCATGAATTTGCTCCCAAAAACGATCTATTTTAAATATTGCCATGGTCCCATTATACGCATGAAGTAAGTATTATACGTTTTTTATTATTATTATTTTTTTATACTAGAGCATACAGAAAGCTTTGATGGAGCCTCTGACCTGAAGAGGTCGCTTAAAGCTTCCTTTTTTCCTTTTGGCTTTTCCCTTAAGGGGTCGCCACTGTCTTACAGTCCTCATACATGTCCTGCACCACTTGAACATACTTCTCTGTCACTCCAGACTTCCTCATACAAAACCACAGTTCCTCAGTGGGCACCCTATGATAAGCTTTCTCTAGATCTACAAAGACACAAAGCAGCTCCTTCTGACCTTCTCTGTACTTCTCTATCAACATCCTCAAAACAAATACTGCATCTGTGGTACTCTTCTTTTGGCATGAAACCATACTGCTGCTCACAAATGTTCACCTCTGCCCTCAGTCTAGCTTCAACTACTCTTTCCAATAGCTTCATTGTGTGGCTCATCAGCTTTATTCCTTTGTAGTTGCCACAACTCTGCACGTCTCCCTTGTTCCTAAAAAATGGGCACCAGCACACTTTTCTTTCATTCCTCAGGCATCTTCTCACTATCTAAGATCCTGTTGAACAACCCAGTCAGAAATTCTACTGCTACCTCTCCTAGACCCTTCTATACCTCCACAGGTATATAATCAGGACCAAGTTTCTTTCCACTCTTCATCCTCTTCAATGCCCTTCACACTTCATCCTTAGTAATCTTTGCTACTTCCTGGTCCACAACAGTAACATCTTCCACTCTTCGTTCTTTCTCATTTTCCTCATTTATCAACTCTTCAAAGTACTCTTTACATCTTCTCATCACTCTACTGGCATCTGTCAACACACTTCCATCCCTATCCTTTATTACACTAAACCCATAGGTGTCAAACTCCAGTCCTCGAGGGGGCCGTAGTCCTGCAGGTTTTGGAGGTTTCCCTCTTCCAACACAAGCTGATTTCAATCAGCAGGATCGTTATCAGGCTTATGCAGAGCTTGCTGATGTGCTGATTATATATCAGCTGGGTTGGAGAACGGAAACATCCAAAACCTGCAGGACTGTGTGTGGCCCTCCAGGACCGGTTTGACACCTATGCCCTAACCTGTTGCACGTCCTTCCCATCTCTATCTCTTTGCCTTGCCAACCTGTATAGAACAGTCTTTCCCTCCTTACTGTCCAACCTAGCATACAAGTCATCGTAAGCCCCTTGTTCAGCCTTTGCCACTTCTACTTTCACCTTACGCTGCATTTTCCTGTACTCCTTTCTACTTTCTTCAGTCCTCTCACGGTCCCACCTCTTCTTACCTAACCTCTTTCTCTGCATCTACTTCTGCACCTCCTCATTCCACCACTAAGTCTCATTATCCGTCCTTCCAGATGTCACACCACGGATTGTCCTACCTGTCTCCCTGATCACATTTGCCGTAGTTGTCCAGTCATCTGGAAGCACCTCCTGACCATCCAGAGCCTGTCTCAACTCCTTCCTGAAAGTCATACAACACTCTTCCTTTTTCAGCTTCCACCATTTCGTCCTCTGCTCTGCCTTTGCCGTCTTTGTCTTCCTCGCCACCAGTGTCATCCTACACACTACCATCCTATGCTGTCTGGCTACACTCTCACCTACCACTACTTTGCAGTCGCTGATCTCCTGCAGATTACACCGTCTACACAAGATGGAGTCGACGTGTGTACTCCTTCCTCCAATCTTGTAGGTCACCCTATGTTCCTGCCTCTTATGAAAGAAAGTGTTCACGACAGCCATTTCCATTCTTTTTGCAAAGTCAACCACCATCTGTCCTTCTGCGTTCCTCTCCTGGGTACCAAACTTGCCCATCACCTCCTCATCACCTATGTTTCCTGCACCAAAATGTCCATTGAAGTCTGCACCAATGACAACTCTCTCACTTCTGGGGATGCTCTGCATCATTTCATCAAGGTCCAACCAAAAGTTCTCCTTCTCTTCCAGCTCACATCCTACCTGTGGCGCATAGCAACTGAGAACATTGATCATCACACCTTTGATTCCTAGCTTCAGGCTCATCACGCGTTCTGACACTTTTTTTTTACCTCCAGGACATTCCTAACAAACTCCTCCTTCCCGATAACTCCTCCATTTCTCTTCCTATCTACACCATGATAGAATAAGTTGTACCCTGCTCCTAAACTCCTAGCTTTGCTCCCTTTCCACCTGGTCTCCTGAACACATAGTATGTCCACCTTCCTCCTTTGCATCATGTCAACCAGCTCGCTACCTTTTCCTGTCATCGTTCCAACATTCAAAGTCCCTACTCTGAGTCCGAGACTCTTGGTGGTCCTCTTCTCTTTCTTCCTTCAAACACACCTTCCTCCTCTCCTTCGTCGACCAACAGTAGTTCAGTTTCCACCGGCACCCTGTAGGTAAACAGCACCGATGGCGGTCGTTGTTAACCCGGGCCTCGACCGATTTTTAAGTCATATATTTGATTCGCATGTTTGATTTGGCCAAAGTTTTACGTCGGATGCCCTTCCTGACACAACCTCTGAATTTATCCGGGCTTGGGACCGGCACAAGAAGACACTGGCTTGTACCACCTTGCGGCTACCTTAAGAGGCCACTTAAAGCAATGGAAATAATAAAAAAAAATACAAAAACGGCCAGCAGGTGGCATCAGAGTATAACAGATCATTCATGTTGCAACAAGCTCTTTTTGCCAGCGCAAAATTATTCTAATGCTAATTGCTGCAAAACAAACTCTAATCAGAATCTAATCATTATTTTGGTAGGTTCCATGTTTTATAGCAATAGAACACAATATTCTGTGGGCCTTACAAAATTAGCCAAAAGTCAGAGTTAACCATCCCTTTAGGGCAATTTTAAAAGTGATAAGGGAACTCTTGTTCACGAATGATGGCAAACCATCCCAGGCAACACAAAATGTGTACCTGAAAGTATTTTGACCAACAGTATGTTTGTTTTAAATCTGTCCCTGACAGATAGATAGATTCTTCCCCTGGTGACATGATCATGAACATCACTTATTTTAGTAAAATAATTCCTCAAAGCATTATTTCAAATCCCATAGACCATACATAACTCGATTTGAATCACTCGCTCTTCTACTCTGAGCCACTTCAGACTGTCAAAATATTCAGGGAGGAGATGAGTTTGTGGGTGCAGTTGAAGTATCGTTCTGACCAATTTGTTCTGAGAAGTCTGAAGCCTAATAAGTATTTTAGGGATAGCATCAGTACCAGGAGGAACAGGCATAATCATATTGACACTGCACTAGAGCTCCTGATAAAAATTCCAAGGCTCTTCTGTTTAGAATAGTAGACCATCTTGCAATAAATCTATCTCGCTGATTTCTTTTTGAACAGACCTTTTGAGACATTTTTTCTCCTGATAATGTTATCCATAACACAGTCCAAATAAGTCGCTTTGTCGCTGTAATTTCACAATCCCCCAACATTACTCTAAAACCTGGTGACTTTGGTAATATGATACTTGAACCAAAAAGGATATATTAGTCTATTGTCTATCGGCAATGAGTTGATTTGATAAGCTTCTAAGTGATTTTTCTACCTCCTTATTGACCCGATGAGACACTAATGGTGCATAAGCATCGGCAAAAGGGAATAGATCGCTGTCACAGGCTGTTTCCGTGTCATTTACATAAATTTAAAAAAAGAAGAGGGCCCATAACGCTCCCTGGGGGAACACCACATGTTTCGTAGTGGTGAAGAGATGGTACCATTCCCCTCCACTACCTGCCAATGACCCTCAAGGTATGACTTCACCTAGCTCGCATACGTACACACACACGCACAAACACCGAGAGGAACTTAGCCTACTCGTTAACATACATTTGAATCTTCTTCTTTTAGTGTAAGAAGCAAGTCTTTTCAAGTCAAAGGGCTCAAGTCCGAGTGAAGTAATTGTTGGTAAAGTCCAAGTCGAGTTGCAAGTCTTTTAACATTTTTTCAAGTCTAAAGTCGTCAAATTCATGATTCAAGTCTGACTTGAGTTCACACCTCTGTCACAAAGTGATACGCTGGTCACCTGACCTCCATTAACAGCATTGTGTCCCATTAACACGATAGTCAGCTATGTACAGGCTGAGAAGCCATTGTTTGTGACATCACTTACAAACACGGTGTCACGAAATAAAACGCCAAACATTCAAAATAGAATCACTAACAAAGTGAAACAAAAAAAGAAACTAGGTTTAGAACTATGTAAATGTAAGCGTTATTGTGTTTTTAGATATGATTTGAATGAATGTGCCATCACTTGCAGTATGGAAAATGATACTCACCAATTGGCTGTCGGCGAGCAAAATTAATTCTTGGGAAGATCTCCAGTGGCTGATGACGTCACACTAAAGCAACTCCAACCGCATGCGCACGACGTACACCCAAAACACGACGTAACGTAACAATGTGTTTACTGGAGTACATATGGTCCCGCATGGTGTCGCGTCTTGGATCACCTTATCACATGGATTTACATGTAAGTCTGTGCCTGTTCATCTCATGAGGCCAGAGTAGTGAGACAGGAGAAGGTACTAGAAATGTTTTGGGGAAATGAGGCGACGTATGGAGAGTTCAAAACGTTTACCAATAGCGTAGTTCCACTGGAGCCCAGCACCGCACTGCTCGGCTCACTGGCGGGTCAGCTCAGCCCAACCCATGCACGTACTGTGTTTTCACCTCCAATGTGCATCTGAGACGCTGGGCGGAAGTAGCGCATAACCGGCTGCGACACAATAGTAGAGCGCACGAAACAACACATAACCAAAACACGGAAGCCATGGAGGACAACGCTGCCCGGTATCAGTTGCTCGTTCAGTTTTTTGTGGTGCTTCAGATGTGGCTCATCTGCAGAGCTCGCAACGCAAGTAGGATCGCCGCCGCGAAGAAAAGGACGGTGTTTTATCTTCGGAAAGCCCTCGAGGCTATACACGCTGATAGTGGGAGCAAAGAAGAAGACAAACACTTCTCGAAAAGGACACGGCTGGTAATTTTTTTTTTTTCCTCGCCGTCGTCGCCGATGTCCATTACTGATGGCATCACAGGACCGACCGCCTAATCAACTGCCGTGGTGTTTTGGTGCTCTGGCCCAACGTAGGCGTGAGGGCCACGAGCAGCTCTGCATGGTCCACTTCCGACATGGTCAGCTGTAATGGAAACGCTCGCCAAAACCGTGCTGGTTTCGCACGGTGCGGTGCTGCAGTGGAAATATACGCTATAAAGCTGACGTCACGTCATTGCTTCGCGGAATAACTAAACCGTCTGCCGGGCTGCCACCAATGTCAACTTAATGCCTCATGTTTCAAACAGAATTTAATTAAAGACAAATATAAATTTGACAATGTTACTTTGCGTTCATATTGCAGACGTATTTATAAAGAAGAAGAAGACAAGAAATTGGAATTGTAGTCTATTGTTCACACTGCATGGGGGGAAAACATCAGACACATGTCGCATATAATAATAATAAAAAATCTGAATTGGACTGCAATGTGAACATAGCATAGATGTTTTTGCTTTTATTACACACTTCCATCCACCCATCCATTTTGTTAGACCAGTTATCAATTATACTTCATCTATCACAATTTCTTTTTTTGCCAATTTCTGTACATACAAGTTTACCATATATATAAAAAATACATATTGTTATTGATAAGAGGAACACACATTGGCAATATAAGGTCATCTTTCTCTTGTATGTTCATTAATTTGAGTATGTTGATAATTTTATGTATGGTGTACAGTCTGGGATTATTTATTTACCAGACCAAATATCAGTTCCAATATTTATATTTGGGAAAAAAATACGTCTTGATACAAATATGAATCAAAGGCAGTGATCTCACACCATAGAGTAAAAATATTTAACATTATACCACACGCTATATAGTTAAAGGTCCTCATTACAAGCTAACTTTACCAGCTAACTTTACAAATTTTTCATTTTATTTTTAAAATCTCAAAATCATGATTAAATAAATTAATCCCCGATTTTAAAAAGCGTTAAAAAAAAAAAAAGTAACTTAAACTTGAGTATTTCATTACTCTACACAGACGGTAATATTGTAAAGAAACGTATTACTTTCAAATGCAAGTAACTGGTAATATGAAATATGTTACATTTGGGAAGTAACTTGCCCAACACTGCTGCTGAATAATAATTTATATTTATTTACATGAAGACACTGATTATGTTAATAATTTCTCACGGAAATTATAAACACTTATTTAACAAGATAGGAAATATAAACACTTAATTATTCATCTCTTAATTATTCTTTTTTTCTTTTTGCACTTTTAAATGATCACTTCTACAACATTGCTACAAAATCACGATTTCCCATTACTTGTGAGCTATGTTTAGAACAGTCCAGAACAAATGTTGTCCTTGGGGGCTACCTGGTGCTGGCGGGCACCATGTCATTGACCACCTGGTATAGAACATGCATTTTTCCTGCTAGAGGAGATTGAATAGCCAAAACAAACATCTGAATGAAGCTGTGGTCAAAGCCTGGAAAAAGTACCAGAAAAGAAGAATGCTGTTATTGCAAGCAAACATTTTGCAACCAAATATGTAGGTCTTAAAACATCAACTTGTTCTGATGCAGTAATGTACGGCAATAAAATGTTGTCAATTTTATATTTACTATGTCATTTTAACCTTGTGAGGGCCAGACAACGCAACAGTTTTTTTCTGTAACTCCATTGTATGATTAAAATCACCTGTGACCACATTTATTTTTAGTTGACTTCAATCGATACAAGTTCCCCCTTCCTGCTGCCTGAAATTCAGGCCATTGGCTACACTCAGGACAAGTAAAAATTAAACAATGCCTGGCAAGTAAATATTACTCATTGTAGCTGATTTGTTTGTTGTGTTGTTTTTGTTATTGTTATTGTTTTTGTTTTGTTAACAAAAAAATACTTTTACTTAGTGCCAAAAGATAAATTGAAAACATACGGCATATTATGGAAGTTCTTATGAGGTGGATTTAATGCAAACATATACTGATTTGTAGTTTTATTTTAATCTCTGACTGTAACATTCAAATAGTTATTGTTTGTGTAAAAAGGTACAAAATTTAAATTGGAAGTAAGACTATAAAATTGCTACTATTTGAAATCTGTTGTTTCAGCATTGTTGTCTCAAGGCCAGACTAAAGAATTCCATCGTTGTCTTGGTGAAACTCAAAAGTGCTGTAGTGTAACACAATAACTCATTACACTTCAGAGATGATAATATTGTAATATAACTAATAACGTTCACAAGAGAGTAACTAGTAATATGAGATGCAACACATTTTGGAAGTAACATGCCCAACCCTGGTAGTAATTCTCAGCTTCATTTTTAAAGGGTTCGAGCTCTTCGTCTACCTTCCTAAAAAGGATTAGAGCACAGTGGAGATCCCAAATGCTAAACTAGTGCTGTAAAGCGATCATGTTTTTTTTAAACTAATTAATCACACAATTTTCTGTAATTAATCGCGATTCATCATACTTTTCCTATTTCTGCTTCTACTTTTTTTTCAGAGCTTGTAACTTCAAGTTAGTTAAGTAATCAAATAGAAAATATATTGAGATTTAAAGAATGTTCTAATAGCTTTCTTTGGTCCTTGAATGCAATTGTTCTCCTGTAAAATATAAATGTTGAACAAAACTATCAAAACAGACTCATTTTTACAGGCATCTTATATTCTTCTCATAAAAAGCAATTCTTAAAACTTTTCGCTTACAGGTTTAGAAACGTGTCGCTTACAGGTTCAGTTCTGCTAACGAGCACCGCAGTCCAGCAGCATTGGTTTGCGAGGCCCCGTGAGGTATTTTGCTCTGAGATATGACAAAGGCATACACATAATATGCTATTTGAATTTGTCTCTGCACAGTGTGCAAATTAATTCTCCAAGAAGCATCAAGCAAGTAAATCAGAAAGTAAAACTACCTATTACACATGTTTATTCATCTTCATCCGCCATTGACTATTCCAAGTTTGGCTGCACGCTGAGTTAACTGAGTTTTTTTTTTTTTTACGCTTTAATGAATTAAAATTATTCTCCAGAGTTAACGCTTTAATTTTGACAGCCCTAAAACAGAACAGAATAAAACATGTTGTTTTGATGCAGTGTTGACAGAGCAATGTGATTGAACTCACATTCAAAAGTGAGGAAATGCACATAACTGGATGTCGATCAGCAATAACATTGGTACCTGGTCTAACAGTATGGATTATTTTTTATATTTATATTTTGTACTTGTTTCTTGTAAAGATTTGAATGATACAAGACATAATTAGATATAATGGGTGGAGCTGTCAAAATTGCTGAACAATCAAATCTGTTCATTTTGCAAATTATGTGGCTGTGTTGCAGACCATGAAAAATAATCGATTAACTCACTTGGCTAGGTTCAAACAGTGTTGAAAGGATTACATGTATTCTACCTGTTCTGTAAATGTTCTGGGTTCAAGAGAAATAGCTCTTGAATATTCTTTTTATGCTTCACTTAGTGCAGCTATGCAGCAGAATATGGTTTGAAGGATAGATGCATGATTAGATAGATGATGGTAACAGAATGACAAATGGACAGTGATCGGTCTGGTCTCCTGTAAGTACCGCCAACTGTATAGATTCTTTGTCAAGTTCATAGGGATTGCTTGCTCAGAGGGAAAGGTGCATGGGAGTTCAGAGAGATTGCCTGCTCAGAAGGAAAGGCGTCGGTTATCTGTTGACTAAATGCAGTCCATAAACATGGTCAATCTCCTTCTGCTCCTCTCACATATGTACAGCAGCTAACCTTGAAATGCAATGTGTGTATGTATTATATCCCTGACTTCTAGAATACAGAATTTTCCTGAAACATACACCCCATATTTTGTTTGTTTGAGGCAAGATAGTAGACCCTCCTGTTGCTTCAACCTTTTTTAGTACAGTGGTACCTCAGAGTTTGATCATAATTGGTTCCTGCGAAGTGTTCAAAGTCCAAATTGTTGAACCTCCGAAACATTTTTTTCCCATAGGAAATAATGTAATTGCAATTATGCCGTTCCTAAGGTCCAAAAACAGAAACTTCCTATTTGAATTTCAATTCATGTATTTTTACGTTTACATTCTGTACAGTATTTAAGCAATAAAAAAAAACACCTTACCTTTTTTTGTTGTGGTGTGATGGCATCAGTGGATGATAAATGCTATGTTAATGCTTGCTTTAGTTCAGTGCTGAGTTTGTGTATTTTACGTTGGGCATATTGTTAGACTACTAAGCGGGCCCATGGCGAAGAAAAATCAAAATGCACTTGCGATTATGGAGCACCTCCGGGAGTATTCAAGAGCTGACTGGAAATGAGCAGTGTATCGTCTCAACTACTGCAACGTGAGCATTCGGCATTGCTCGGCTTCGCTCGGCTTCACTCGGCTACCCTTTTTTAAGGTACATTCGGCTTAGCTTGCTTTGCTTGGGTGTTCGAACTCCTTAAAGGAACTCCGAAAATGAGTTCAAACTCATTTTTTACTCAGATTTTTTGGTTGAAGTCCGATTTGTATGAGTTCCGAGACGTTCAAACTCCGAGGTTCCACTGTATTTTAAATTGTTAGAAACATGAGAAAAAGTCAACCTAAAATCATTTTTAAGAAAGAGTACAAGTACAAATAATATGATTCCAATGATTACTTTGATGAAAACGCCTCTTAATTCATTGTTTTTATTTTTGTGAATTTTGCAAGCCGTGACAGCTCACTGGCAACGCCGCCTTTTTTGACCCTGTGAGTGTGACATCTAAATAATTGTCTTCCTTCACTCTTCACTCTTATCTGAAGTTGGCGATGATGAGCTGTCAGTAAGTTGGTCGCTCTGTTGTTTTTATTGTTTAATTGAAGCAGTCTCACAGTACACAAAAGCTAAGGACATATAGTACAGTATAATGCAGAAAGCTCACGCAAAACATGCCTCGTAGTTTGATTGATTATGTGGACATATTACAAAGTCCCGCTACGTTATACTGAGAGCTTGCTTAAATTGAAATATAGTGACACAAGAAGTGAGGAGTGAGGTTTACCATCTTCATAGCTGCAAAGTGTTTTAGATTGTGCGTTTTTTGTTGTTGAAATCACCGAATGCTACCACGTTGCGCTCGGTGCTCCGGTGATGTTATGTGTCACTGCACAATCATTAGCAGCGAAGCTAGGGAATAGTAGCGGGCGAGCCCTTTCAGCTACCGTCTTGATGCTAACCCTGATTGCTTTTATTCATTCCAGGCAACATTACGCTCTGTGCCTCCGGTGATGTAATGTGTCGCTACTCATAAAGCTAGTCTTGACACTAACATAACCCCAATCGCTTCCGCGATGTGAGGCATATTTTATTCAGAAATTCCAGTATATAGCTCGGTAAGTGTAAACATCGATGCTTTGCTTTGTTTGCAGTAAAGCTGGGTCACTTTACAATGTGCATCCGTATTGAACTTAACAAAGTAAAAGCATGTGTCACAGTGTTGTCAACAGATTCCTGTCCAGTCATTTAAAGAAAAACATGTTCTAAATTCCCTTACTATTGTGATTAAAACATTTTTTTTATCTAAATTCTGACTGTTCTGTAAATATGTATTCATACACATACATTTTCTGAGTTTATAAAAACTTTTTTGAAAAAAAGTTATTCTTTTGTGTTCAAAAGCATTAATTAGAATTTTTATTAGGCTGTTTTGTCAATAATTTTCAAACAAACAAAAAATATAGAAACTTTTGATCGATCAATATAAATTTTCATACAAAAAAAATACAGTAATGAATTGATGTAAGCCCCACCCAATTTTGTTAAGCCACACTTACCTCTATTAAACCATGCCCATTTCTGGTTTATGCCACGCCCACTCCAAGTACAGATACAGAGGAGAAGAAGAAGATACAGATAATTTAGATGGTTGAACAGATACAGATACAGATGTGCTGTATTCGGTCATCCTTAATATACAGGCGCTCTGCAATTTTTTTTTATATCCTTAAAAAATTGCAGAATTTCCGTAATTCCATTCAAAAAGTCAAACTTTCATAGGGCCCACAACTTAAGTGATTTCAAGTCTTTAGTTTATTTTTAAATTATTTGGGATTCCAGCTCATAAAACCCATGAAAACAGGATGTCAAAAAATTTGAATATAATGAAGAAATCACCATATATTTATATATGTGAAAGGTACAACATATTCTATAATACGTTTTACTAATGTCATATCAATGTTAAAGCAGTCAGTGGACTTTTTATTTTTTTTATGTTTTAGCAACATTTAATACTTCCATCCATCCATCCATTTTCTTAACCGCTTGTCCTCACAAGGAGCTTATCCCAGCTGGCTTCAGGCAGTAGGCGGGTACACCCTGAACTGGTTGCCAGCCAATCGCCGACATTTAATACTTCTGTATCATTAACAGCATTAAGCAACATAGTGGATGAGTTATTTTTAATGTGCTTATCTATTTCATGTTTGTTTCTTGGCTCAGGGATTTCTTTTGCCAAATTACTGCCAACATTAACACAATTCCTTATTAAAATCATTAGCTATGTCTGAAATGTTTTCAATAACAATATTTTAATCTTTTGTAAAATATTCCATATTTATTGTGTGTTGCTTTTATTCTGCTCTAATAATGCATGGTAATGATCTTTCTTTCTTGTTCGTATTAAATATTCAATAGTTTATTTTTGTAGGTCTTGTACTTTATTTCAGCTTCCATAATTCTCAATTTAATAAATATTTTGTTTTACATGCATTCTCTATCCCCTTCGTTAACTTAAATATACTATGAGGGGAAAAACAGTTAACTGTATTTGTAATGCTATTAATAGATGTCCACTTAACATAACACTTTTTAAAAGTTATATGAGGTTATATAGAATATTGGATGGGTACATGGCAGAAAAAAACAATGAAACTAAACATTATAGAAGAAGATGGAAGGTTCTAAATAAATGTTTAGGTCTGGATTAAGACTTTTATGGTTATCCAGCACTTTGATCTTTAAGAGACATTTAAAAAAAAACAGTTTTGGCATTGCTGTTATTGCGTTACACGTGTGTTTTTCTGTATGTGGGCTTTTGTAATGTCGAGTTTTTGTTTTGTGCATAATGTTGGGTTTAATTTATTTTATTTTATTCTTGTTTTGTTGTAACATTTAAATGTTTGTAATAAAATAAAATTAACAATAATAATAATAAAAATAATAATAATAGAAACACAAATACAAATAGCTACAAATAGCATGTCGTTTGAATAAATACATTGGAAAAGTTCTGTAAAAATCCATTGGTCTTTTTTTCTGGAGGCTGTCATTCTCTTATCTGAAACACAATTTTGCTTCCCTTGGCATACACTCTCACCACACATAGTCATTTTATCCTCCTTGTAACCAGATGGTTTCATAGAGAAGAGACGCACTGCCACTGTTTGTCTTCTACTTAGAGCTGGGGCCACAATGGAGTCACTAATGATTATAAAACACCTGCTCTAAAAATTAAACAAACAGAAACACCAGGTCATTACCTAGCGCTAAATGCCTATGTGATCAGGTTGAAATGGAGCAAGGCTTGTGCTTGGCTGACACTAGTCTAGTGAAACCAGCCCATAGCAGATGTTCACCAACAGTGCATATACGCTAAAATGTACCCAGTAACAACACACAGACACTAATCACATTCAGCCTGCTGAAATCCCCATCGCTCTCTGCAGCGCAGGGCTGCTTTCCTCAACAATAGTCATTTATGGCAAAAGGTTATCAGCAGAAGTGGGCGCGTGAATAAATTTTGAGCGTCCGTCATTTGGCAATCATCAACAGTCGGGACATCCTTCCGCCATTCAAAGTGGGCATCCATCAGTGTTCCGTCAATCCGTCAGCAAAATAGGACGTCCGTCATTGACGGATTGACGAATTTATTGACAAATTGCTGATTACATTGACAGATGAAAACCTCCTTCCGTCAATTCTTAGTTCGTCAATTTCAAAATGACAGAATGCCCACCTCTGGTTATCAATCAGCATTCTTAAGTTTTCTAAATTGGAAATATTTGTAGCCAATACAAAATACTCTTACAATGTTAGGATATTGAAAATTTTATGTCATTCTGGTAGCCGTTCTGTGACGCCAATAAAGCCATCTTAAACTGTCATTTAATCAACTTTTCCAATCTTTTATTGCAATTTCCTTTTGTTTTGTCATTAATTTATGATTGAATTATTGTGGTGTATGGTGTAAAAGGTGTATAGTGTGTATAATTAGGCGATCAAATGTTATTGATTTGTGAAGCATATTCTCTACTGAGTTTTCTCCGGGTACTCCGGTCTGCTCCCACATTCCAAAGACATGCGTGTCAGGTTAATTGACCACTCCAAATTGTCCATAGATGTGATTGTGAGTGGGGATGGTTGTTCGTGTCTGTGTGCCCTGCAATTGGTTGACAACTAGTTCAGGGTGTGCCCCGCCTAGTGCCCGAAGCCAGCTGGGATAGGCTCCAGTACCCCCTGCAACCCTTGTGAGGACAAGTGATTAAGAAAATGGTTGGATTGATGGATGGATGGATGGATGGATTGATGGATGGATTAATGGATGGATTGATGGGTTGATGGATTGATGGATGGATGGATGGAGTCTTCCTTTATTTTCTTTGATCCTTCCTCGGGTCTCCTGACAACCTCACGACTAGCTGGATTCTGAAGTATTCGGTTGAGGTGAATGGTATGGGATTTTTAACAGGTTTTAAGTGAATTAATGAGTACACACTCACACGCACGCACACATGCAGACACACACCCGCACATGCAAAAAAAAAAAAAGAGGGAGAGAGCAATGATGATGACATGTCGAATCGGTAAAATTACCGAATGAACAATACTGAGCTCTCTCTCCCCCCCCCCAAAAAAAAATGGGAAAGGTACTGTTTTTTTAATACATCGACTGACTAAATTAAAACACTCAACTGTGCTTTACTGAGTTTTTATTTTATTTTATTTTGCTGTGATGTGACAAACACAAAATTAATGCATTAACCCTTGATGAATTACTGTTATTTTATGTTGAGTATATCCAGTTTCAGATGTATTTTGACTTTCATTTAATTTCAGAGAAATGTAACTAAAATTCAAATTCCTTGAAGTCAATGAGTGCTTGGCCTTCACTGTAGTCACCTTCTCATGTTGCCTTTTTGTGGGTCTTTCCGCATTCACTTTAGTCTTCAGTAAAGGTGGGTAATATGGCCTCAAAATTACAAACCAATATAGTGAGAAAATATTGTAGTTGTTATCATTATGATGAGCTGGGAAAATACATTTACATATAGCTGTAATTGAGGGTTACGGGCTGCAGTATGAATGTTAAAGTGCAAACAAAGACCTCTGGGGCTGCTTGCCACTTGAAGCTAATATATGTGCCTGGCTTGCTTTATATTCTACTTGATACATGATGTGATCACAATCTCTTTACATATTAAACAAACTATAGCTTCTTTTTAGAGTTTGCACATTTTCTGCTACAATGATCTTGGATTTCTCAATGTTTTGTAATAAAAACTAAAATGTTGTATTTAGCATTCAAGAATGACAGCAATTTGATGTCGAATCCCGCCCAGTCAATTTGGGTTAGGCTAAAGGTTATGTGGGAAATCTGTGTATGCAAATACAAAGTTAAATTGGTTGTGGTCTGTTTCATCCCACTGAATATGGTTGAGAAGAAATCCTCCCGGATGTTTGCAACCCTGAAATATACAGATTAAGAGGATGCAGATCTACATATGGGTGGGGGTTGGGCAGTATTAAAGCCTCCCCTCAGCTTCTGGTTTTCAACATCTCAATCATGTCTCCAGGACTCCGCCCCTTTGTATTAGCCCCCATGTGATGGACATCCTTTCACTGTCTGCCTGACCTCCGGTAATCCTGTTTCACAGACCAGCTCCCTGCTGAAAGCGCACAATGGCAGGCGTTCAGTCTCCTCCCAGTCGATATTCTGACAGTCTTGATCGAGCAAATTAGTATCCTTTGGTTAGGGCATGACCAAAGACCTTTTCAGCACCCATCCAGAATCAATAGAGGCTAGTGAACAGCATGTTTCTTTCTTTTATTTGTCCTTTTACATCCCTTCCTCGGCGCCTTGTGTATATTCTATCCAGGTTTTGAGCTCCACATTTATCTTTACCACTGGGAGTTAAGGTTTAACATGCTTGATAGTAGGGCTGTGCAATTAATCGAAACTCAATTACATTTTCAATTATTATCATCCACAAATACAAAATCTGCATCATCGTAAACAAAAATAAAAGGTCATTAACATTAATTTTGAGTTGTTTAAATGTATATATTTGCACCTTTTTTTATTCTAAAATGGCTAATTTAATTAAATCCTGTTTGGTCCAAAAGGAACTTACTTACATAACTAAAGTGTTTCAAATAATTGTATTTGTCTTTTAAACATTTTCTTTTTTTGTACCAAAAAAATCATTTGAATAATCATGATTACAAATATTACAAAAATATTTGTGATTATCAGCATAATAAGCAGGCCTACCTGATAGGAATCAAGAGTTAATCTCACATTTAAAATTCTATTTGTAGACAATACAATAAGTGATGATGTGCTTAACTGCTTTGTCAGGTTTTTGTAAAACAGCATATTTAAAAATTCATGATAACATTAAATATGCTTTGGCAATGTAAATAAAATGTCAAACGCCTACATACTGGTGTATTACCATCACAACCGCACACACACACACACACACCCCGGCACACACACACACCCACACACACACACGCACGCACTATAGCAATTGGACTCCCGATTGGTACACCATTGATAAATCTAAGGAAAAATGTTTCTCAAGAAATTCTATGTCCTACATTCTATATTAGCGATAGACTGACTTTTCAGGGCCGATACCAATTATTAGTAGTCAAGGAGGCCAATAACTGATATTTGGAGCCAATATAAATTTTCTGTAAAAAGTGGTATAATATATATATATATTAGACAATAGACATCCTTTTAAATTTCTAACAAAATGTTCAGGGAGCTCCCAAGGTTATCAGTATATCTTAAAAAGTTAAATGGAAACTTAAAAAATGCCATAGCTATCTAGAGTTTTCAACAATAAATCTTATTTTCCAAAATTTTTAAAATACCTGAAATCTTAAACTTTCAAAAAAAAATCCCACAGGTCGAGCAAAAAAATTTTTCAGAAGGTTCCCAGAAGTTAACTGAAAATTTAAATAAATAGTTCCGTGAAATTAAAATGGTTTTAGATTTATCTTTTATCAGCCGTCAGATTTTTTAAAAAAGGCAGATACCGATATTCGTCAAAATGCCCATCATCGGTGCCAATAACCAGGCCGATTATCCGTCTATCCCTAATATTAAATACAAACATCACTCATGTTACTGTACTTACAATTGTGTGAGTGTCAAGATGAGGGTGACATCTTACAGCCCTGACATGGCGCGGTAACACCAGGGGCAAAAATTACGTCAACTAGGTAAAATATATATTTTAATTGGCTATTATTTATGCAAATACATTTATGTATAGTCATTTTAATTTGAAGTTGCCAAATTGACAAGCTCCACAGCAGTGAAGTCGAAGAAACGAGGCAGGTGGGCATTCATTCTCCGTCACCACCTCTATCCCCCACCACAGGTCTATACATAATGTAGTTTTCTGATGGGTAAAATTCATCTGAAACCACACATTCGCATGCCACTGAGACTGCACGTGATACAGCAACGATGATGGAACACAGATGCAAATGGTATGTTTGGTTCGCTGTAGGTGGATCATTAACTTTGGCTTTCATTTCATGACTATGAGAAGGACTCAAATGGACATTGAATAGTGTATTTTATTAGAAAGTAAACCTCTACAAAGGGTAATTTTTTAGCGATCAGAATGTTTTTGTTACAAACATAAATAAATATTGTGCCCCTTGTTTGTAGCAGCTCATTGATTTCTTAAATACAACTCAAATATACATACAGGTAAAATAACAACAAAATGATATGGCATGTTATCCTCACTTTTTATATCGTCAGTTTTATGGCTCGTGATGATTTTTTTTTTCTATGTAAAGTAGGCGATGTCCTTTCCTAAAGAGACAGAAAGTGTAATGCTAATTACATATATACTTTAGACTGCAGGACACATTTATGACACAAAGATCCTCCTTCCCCTCTGCTGTGGTCTTTGTCACTTGAGGAATGTCTGCAATTGGTCAATATGCATTAATCACGACTCGGATTTACAGCGCTGTCTAATGTGAGTATACTCCACAATGAGAGCCATTGGTCCCTGGAGTAATCAGCGTAACATTCAAATGTTCAGACCTGCAAGACAACCTGGCTATTCTACCATTCTTTGCTATCATTGCCATAGAAGCAACCCAGGTTGTCAAGTAAGCAAAGCAAATAATCGTATATTCTATGGTAACAAAATAATCGAAATTAGTGTGTAGAATTAGAATAATTTCTAATGACATGCGGTCAGGACTGTCAGTAGAGGCAGAGCCTCCTGTCCGCTCTGCTGCATGTGAAGAATGAAAAAAAGAAAAAGAAAAGAAAAAAAAAGAAAATAAATAATGCTAAAAAATATTCGTTATCTCATCTGGTCCATGCTTTACATTAATTTTCTTTTTCAATCCAATAATGTCAATGATTTCTTCATAAAAATTAGTAAAATAGCCGAATTTGCACATTTCCTGCTTAAATACATGGTTGAGGAGGTAAGAGCAGAATTGCACTTTGAGTGCTTCCAGCGGCTACACACATATGAATTGCCGACACCCGCAGTTGGCAGAAGCCCTCACACAATAGACATTTGCTTATTTGCCTTTATATCGCCAATATACATGTTTAATCACACATGTACTCCACATGCTGATGTTCAACAGTTTGTGTCATATAATTTATCTAATGAATGAATGTGTGTGAGATAGACATTATGTCGGCCAGAAAAGCGGCTCAAAGTGTGCGGAGCTCGTCCCATAGGCATACATAACCACGAAATGAAGCCTCGACTGGTTGAATGTGCAGGCCTAGCCACCATCTTGAACTGGGAGTACCCGGCTATCTCATCCATTCACTTGTATTGAGGTAACTGTGCTTGGCTCCAATAAATGAATCGTAACTCGTCAAATTCTTTACCAATTTTGACACCGATTAGTTTGTTAGAAACATCAGACATGCAGTTATGATACAAGCAGGGTTGGGAGGGTTAGTTTTAAAATGTATTCTGTTACAGTTACAAGTTACCTGCTAAAAACTGTAGTTAGTAACGTAATACAAGTACCATAATATTAGTAATGTAATGTAACTTGATTACTTTGGATTACTTTTGGATTACTCCAATTCCGAGAATGCTCATGAAGAGAAAATAAAAATAAATATCACTTCAATATATATTATATACAATGTGCCCCTTCTATTTGCGGGTGATAGGGACCTGGGCAGCCTACAACTAGCAAAAATCCATCCATCCATCCATCATCTACCGCTTATCCGGGGTCGGGTCGCGGGGGCAGCAGCTTTAGCAGGGAAGCCCAGACTTTCCTCTCCCAAGCCACTTCAGTCCATTACACAATTCTTAAAACATGTGTGGGTGAAAAATATGGTAAGTTTAACACTCCCATTTGCGTCAATATTGCGACATGCACCTTTAAGGCTTCTCTGACATTAATGCACATAATGATTATGACTGATTTGCCATATTGGTCATCTAGTGTGTTGTTTTTTTCTTCTTGAACAAACAATTGTAAGGGAAATATATGAAAATCTGTAAACTAAATCCTTACCAATCTATTTATTCACTAATGTATTTGTAAAGGTGTGTAGTAAGATGTATTAAAAAGTTGAAGTTCAAATCGTGTTTGTTTGTCACAACTGCTCAAAGTTGAGGTACCCTATACTACTGATTATCGAAAAATCAGTAATGTTCTGTTTGGCCTTGGGTAACTTGTGAGCGGTCAAACTAAGGGCTTTTCATGATTCTGAGTTGAGTACAATCATGTATTTTTCACAAAAATAATTATTTGGTTGAAAATAGACCACACCCACTCTTATGTTAAAAAATCAAAAGTAGCTTTATTTGTAGTCACAAGTAGTTACAAGTGCTGACCACTTCATGAGTCAATCTCTGGGTTTTCTTCCCACCATCATGACCGCAATTCTTGCATGAAATTCCTTTACAGACTCTACATGCTGAGATGCATTTAACGCAATTCCTCTTGCAGCAACGCACCACCGGTTGTTGCAATCTCCCTTGCAGTTGCAGCTTGTGAAATGCAATAGCTTATCCCTGTCCTTGTTCTGTTGTTGAATGAAAGAATCCTCACTTCAGCTCCTCTCAGGATCTTAGCTTTCTCAAGTGCCTTCAACTTCACTCTGTGGACAGCTGCTGTTGTCTGGTGGGGATCTGGTAAAGATGGTGCCAGAGAGGTTGCTTTGATCCAACCCATTGAATGGAAAGAAGTGTTTCCCTGAATAGAGACAATGTTTAAATCTTTGTCTCAGGCAAGTTGAGTCAATACATTGGTTGCCTCCCCAACCTCCGTGCCCTCAATGACCACCCGATTGTTTAACTTCTACTGGCTCTAGTAAATGATAGATTCTCAAGCACAGAGTCAACCACAACCTCATCATCGATTTGCTCATCAGTTTCTTCCACAGTGGTATAAAGAGTATCAGAAATATCTTGGATGCCATGTCATTACTGTCATTAAGGTTGTATTTAATGTAACTCATACATAAAGCGCATCGCATTGTGCGCATGCTTGCTAAAACAAACGGTAGCATGCATACATGCAGGAGCAACATAACAGAAGCAATACAGTGAGTTTGGTTGTACTTTATTCAACAATTTGAACTTGGTACTTGGTAGTTCATTTATAAAGCACTTTTCCACCTTACAAGGCCCTCAAAGCGCTTTACATTTGACTACTCATTCACCTACTGATGACGCAGCATCAGGAGCAACTGGGGGTTCAGTATCTTGCTCAAGGATACTTTGACATCACAGTATTAAATGTAAATTAAATGCGAAATTTTTATTTCAGATACCTGCTGTACTTCCAGCCAACAGTAGCTATCACAGAGACTGCTACGACCACTTCACCAAAATCACAAACATAAAACGAGCTCAGAGAAGTTCAGTTTGCCAACGATCAGGCTGCAGTTCACAGAAGCAGCCTTGTGTCACACCGCGGTGAGGTTGTCTTGTCATTTCCTGTTTTATTTGGAAAATTCAGACTCCTTTCGTTTCAGGTAATTTGCCCTTCCTCATGTGGTGTCAGTGTCAACTCTGATTCCTGATTGTGTCCACCTGTTTCCCATTAACCTCATGTGTTAAATGATCTGCGTCTCCCCTGTCTTGTGCCTAAGTGTTTTCGTCAGAGCCACTCAAGTCAGTCACAGTCCTCAGCCTTGTTGTCCTGTCTCTTGTGTGAACTTTGGTTTGTAACTTTGTATAGCCACAGTATAGTTTAAGTTAAGGAGTGATATTGTTTTGTTTGTAGTTTAGACATCCTCCCTTTTGGAGCGCCTTTAGTTTAACATTTAATAGCCTTTGTTTTTTCCCTCTAAACGAGGAGTTTTTTTGTTGAATAAATATCTGCCTTGGTCTCAAACTCCTATCTCTGTGTCTGAGTCCTAAATCTGCCACGT
Organism: Leptonotus elevatus; assembly: GCF_054856555.1. Lineage (NCBI taxonomy): Eukaryota > Metazoa > Chordata > Actinopteri > Syngnathiformes > Syngnathidae > Leptonotus > Leptonotus elevatus. The sequence continues at coordinate 27,426,279 of NC_141243.1, forward strand.
CGTGTCACCTTGAATGTAAGCCTGATATTCTTGCCCCTGAGAAGATGGATGGAATGGATGACCCAGCTCCAGAGGCAATACTCGAGCTAGTGCATTGCTCTTGTAAAAAATAAAAAATAAAAAATAAATAACTGTGTTAAGGGGATATGCACCTGCAAACTGCATGAGCTGCCATATACTGTGGCAATGCACTAACTGCGGCAATAGGTCATTTGAAGATGCTAATCCAGGGCAAGGATCACCTTTTAATCAAACAGTACTGAGTGAAAGAACACATGGAGACAGGACAGAGAAAGCAATCATACGATGTTTATATTAATTTGAATGTTTTTTTTTCTTTGAATGTTTACTGTTCATATGAATATGTTGTTTGGAAGTGACTGTCAGTTAACTGAAAATATATTAATTTAATGTTGGTGTTTTAATGTTGTTGTTGGTCATTTAATGTTATCAATAGTTATCAATAGATATACAACTAAGCTGGTTAAAAATACAACTTATATGGTTTGTAATTAAATTAGACAAATATGTATGACCAACAAAGCTCCATGGTAGTTTTCTTAACTTTTTTTTTAATTATTTTTTGCTGAGCGACCACAGAGGACCACATTTTCACATAATTTACCTTCCTTCCCTGAGCTCTCTTCTTTGGCCATTTATATTTTGGTAATATCAATAAAATACCCTTAATAAACTGTAAACCTGTAACGTCAATTTGTCACCATAAGTGCGTGGGTTATCAAGCCCTTCACTGACTGAAGCTGCATGGCTCGCTAAAACATTAAATTTGACAATGTGCGATGAATAAGGTCATATTAATTTGAGATGACTAGTCACCGACAAAGTAATATAGCTTCAGTGGTTGATCAAGACTTGTAAACATTTGGCTAACGGTTGAGGCGTTTACTCATCATTAACATCGCCAAACTTTACACAGCAAATAAATATTCATTGCTAGTGTTTTTCAAAAATATGTATACTTGCAAATCCAATCCAGATCCCGATACTTTGGTGGCAATCCGATACGTATTGCGATACTTTTTTTATTTTTTATTTTATTTATTTTTTGTCCTTTTTATGGGGGCTAGTATTAACCTAAACATGTGTATTTAAAAAATATAAATAAAGTATCATCCGGCCGGTATGTTTTGTTGTTTATTTAAATCAGGAAAACGATATTATCAGGCATTATCAATGTCAGCCAACTGTTTTGGTAGATCCGTAAATAATATCAGTAAAAGTGGGGATCAGACAAAAGTTTTCAATTCAAAATCATTGCACATACTGTACATACATTGCAGAAAGACAGATGTTTGCCCCACGATTGCTGCATCGGCGGCGTTCGCGTTTGGTTGCTGCAGTCCAAGGCATATTAGCTAGTAGGCTACACTATAGTTCATGTCTTTGTTTGAGTTGTCTCTAAACTGTGGCGGTGCAGTGCTGCCAGGATGCTCGGCTTGGCAGATTAAGATATGACAGGCTCCTTGTAAGTAGCCGGTGGTGCAAGCGCTGCACGGCAATATAAGGTATACAAAAGTATCGGTACTTACTTAATGGGTCGATACTGTGGATCGGGACGGTCAGTATTGCGATGTATTGCCAAACGATATTTCGTCCCAGCCAACATGGAAGCTGCTCCTTTTGCACAATATTTCGTAAAATGTTTTGTCGTGTAAAGTGACCAATTTCTCACATTTCTGCATAAAATCACCATCAAACGTGATCTGATCTTTTTCAAAATGACACGAAAAAACAGTGTCTGCCTGTACTAAAACTACCCAAACATTTACAGGTTTTCATATTTTAACTAGCAAACAAGGGGGAGGAATAAGTAATTGAACCATCACATTCAATACCTGGTTGCCCCCTTTGGCAGCGATAACTTCAACCAGACGCTTCCTGTAGTTGCAGATCAGTCTGGCACATCGATCAGGATCAATCTTGGACCATTCCTCTTTACAAAACTGCTGCAGTACAGTCAGATTCCGTGGATGTCTGGTGTGTCACCAATAGGGCGATATTTACATGGAGACTTTTATAATGACACACTGAGATCGAAGATGACTTTTATTTTGATACTGTTTCTAGTAATTTGGTTACCTCTTGCTGTCTAGCAACCATTTTGATTGCTGCCTGGTTCCTACTTGTTGAAAACAGTTTTTGCAAACTAAATGATGATCTTGAAGACGCTAGAAGCAAAGTCGTGAGTAAAATTCATTGTTAAGTTAAATTACTGATATATTAAGTTATGTTTTGAGTTGAAAGGGAAGATAATACATAGATTAAAAATATCGTTTTTATTCACATATTATATATGTGCAAGGATATTTCATCAGACTTTATATTAAGCTGAGTTTAATGTTAAAACAGGCAAACTTTGTTTTTGTTACAGTTTTCTCTCTGTCATGTAATGTTAGAATCTTAGGTAAACAACAGCAAAAGGTTCACTACACCACAGACTCCTCGTCATTGCATCAGAGTTTAACTGGCTGGATAGCTACAGTAGCCACACTGCAGTAAGGACAGCACATCTGGCATGAATCACTGTCTTGAGTATCTCATTGGGGTTCAAGTCAGAACTTTGACTAGGCCACTCCAGAAAGTGTATTATGTTCTTCTGAAACTATTTTGAAGTTGATTTACTTTTGAGTTTTGGATCATTGTCCTGTTGCAGCATCCATCCTCATTTTAACTTCAACTGTCTGTAACACGGCCTCAGCTTTACCTGCAAAATATCCTGATAAACTTTTGAATTAATTTTCCCATTAATGATTGCAAGTTGTCCAGGCCCTGAGTAAACAAAACAGCCCCAAACCATGATGCAAAAAGCTCTACGGTGTCAATACCAAGCAGGATGGGGGGTGGATCAGGTCGTTCACCAACATGCATGAACTTGGTCTTGGTCCAGCTCACATGGTGTCATCAGCGTATTCCAAGTCAGTCAGTTGGTAGTTGCCAAGGGACATTCCAGGTAAATGCTCACAGACCTGGTCTAATATGCAATTGAAAAGGTCTGGAGCAGCTACGCAACCCTGGCAAACACACTGCTGGAGATGGAAAATCAGTCGGAGTCTCGGCCATTGACGCGGACACAACTCTGTGCATTGGTGTAGAGGAGCTTGTAGGATATTCCAGAGTGATGAGTGGTGGACTGTATCAAATGCGGCTTTGAGGTCTAGGAATCCAATGTAGAGATGTTAGTCTCTCCGGAATTCATAGACCTTCTCAATGACCAGACGGAGGGCGGAGACGTGATCGGATGTGGAGCGGTTTGGCATGAAGCCAGCCTGCTGAGGTTGCGGCGACTTCTAATGGCTGGGAGAACACGGGTCAGCAAGATCTTTGTAAAGAGCTTGCCAGGGATGGAGAGCAGAGTGATGCCTCTGTGGTTGCCACAGACAAGCCTGTTACCTTTGTGTTTGCAGAAGGGCAGGATGACCCCTTTGGTCCAGTCGCTGGGGAGGCGCTCTGTTTCCCACACCTTGTTGAAGCTGTGGGTCAGCCACTCGACAGTGCCATCCCCACCCGACTTTAACATCTCAGCAGTTATGGAGGGGGCTCTCCTGTTGTTTAATTTTTTCAGAGCGTCTCTGAACTCCTCGTTCGGTGTTACAGGCATGGTTGGGGGTTGTGTCGGCAGCAGCTGGGATGATGGCGGGAGCCAGGGTGGTGTTGTGCTGCAGTAGGAGGCAGAAGTGCTCTTTCCAACGTTGAAGGCAGTTTGTCTCTGTTGTGAGGATATTGCCGTCAGAGTCTTCAATCAGGGCTGACTTGATGTGGGAGCCATTGTGAGCTTGGCGGAGTAGATTCTTAACACAGCTCATGTTGTTATTGTTGGCTGCCGACTCTAGGTGTTCGGCCTTGGCTTGCCAGAACCGCTCCCTGTCCTCGGCAATTCCCTCATTTCGCACGCGGTTTAGTCGGCGGTACTCTGTCAGGTCGCCTCGGAGTCGTGCCTCGCGCCGCTGTTCAATGATTTTGAGTGTGCTCTCAAATATCCATGGCTTTTTGGGTGATGGTGAGCCCCTGAGAACCTTCTGGGCTGACTGAAGGACACTTTCTCTAAAGATCTCCTAGTCACTTATTTGGTCCAGAGCCAGGGCATCGAAGGTGAGGCGGATGGAATTACTGAAGTCTATGGCGATGTTGGGGTTTCCGAGGGCAGAGGAGTCGAGGCGAGACTGAGTCTTGGTGTGCTGGTTGGCTCAATGCTTTAGCCTAAGCTGAGCCACCAGGAGACAATGGTCTGCGTTGCCAAGCTTGGCGTCGAGAGATCAGGATGTGGTCTAGCGCTTTCCTTGTCCTGCTGTCTGGGCTGTACCATGTCCACTGGTGGATTAGTTTCTGGGGAAACCAGGTATCAACAACACAGAGGCTGTTATGGTGGCAGAACAGGAAAAGGCGGCTTCCATTATCGTTTGTTGTTCTGTCGGCAAAGAAGGTGCCAACAGGTGAGCCGGGTGACCGATTGCTGCTGCAGAGGGTGGCATTGGCATCCGTCAGTACGATGGTGATGTCATGATGTGGGGCTTGGCCGGCAGCCTGATATAGTTGGTCATAAAAGGCATCCTTCTCATCCTCATTAGAGACATCCGTGGGGGCATAGGCGACGATGATCGTCATCTTGCCGTGCCGGTGGAGGAAGCGAGCAGATAGCAATCTGTCGCTCACGGGTGTCCAGCTGATAAGGGCTTTGCGGAGGGCATTTGGGATGGCAAGAGCCACGCCATAGAGGCCCGTCCGTTTCTCCGGGCCGCTGTAGATGTAACAGTGGTCACCAGCTGTTATTTCACCACTTTCCTGCCATCTAACTTCACAGAACCCTGCCAGTGTGATGTTATAACGGCAGAGCTCTCGGGATAGAAGGGTGGCGGCTCTGGAAGTGTGTATATATATATATATATATATATATATATATATATATATATATAGTGCTGCTCAAACGTTTGTGAACCTCTTGAGCAATTTTGACTTTCCAATTGTTTCAACCTGATTTTGTTGTTCAATCTGAACCATTACATTTTTTTATGAAATAACTGGTGTAGGTTTTTTCAATTCAATGCAATGTTCTTTTTTTTTTTTTTATCAATTGTATAGTCAACACTTAAGTAAAACGAGTTTTTGGTCAATTCATGTAGGTGCAAAAGTTAGTGAACCCTGAGCGGCATTGCTTAAAACAAGCAGTTAAGTAGGATTGGTAGCTAAACTGACCACTGAAATGAGAGGTTTAGCAAAGAAATTGTGCATCACTGACTGAAACAGAGACAAAACCACGTCACTTTAGTCTTACCCAGGTGAACCCATACAGGTCAGTCATGCTGAGAGGAAGAGAAATCTTATGGGACCTCAGGAAGTGGATAGTGACAGCACATCTGTCTGGGGAAAGCCATCTAAAAAAAATTAGCTTCATCATTCAACTGTGAAGCAGATCATCTGCAACTAGAGAACACTGAAAATTACTACAATCCTGCCTCTTTTGCTGCATCTGGGACACATGTGCATGCTTCAACAATCATAAGAAAATTCAATCAACAAGGCTTGCATGGAAGGCTTGCTAGGTAGAAGCCTCTGCAACCAAAAAAAGATAAAAGCTGCCCATCTCAACTTTGCCAGCGAGTATTGGACAACACTGAAACTTTTTGGAAGTCCCTTCTGTGGACAGATGAATCCAAAATTTAACCGTTTGGTCACAACTAAAACAGTCATGTTTGGTGAAAAGTCAACACTGCATACCAGCAAAAGAACCTTGACCCTAGAGTGAAGCATGGGGGTGAGAATGTTAAATTCTGGGCTGGGTTTTCATCCTCAGGACCTAGACAACTCCACATAATCCAGGGAATCCTGAATTCAGAGGAATATTGTAAAATTCTTAAATATAACTTGAAGCCTTCCTTTGTGAAGTTACAGCCTGGTAGACGATGGATCATGCAACATGACAATAATCCAAAGCATTGCAGCAATACAACCAAGGAATGGCTGAAGAACAACAAGATTCATGTTCTGGGTGTGCCCAGTCAAAATCCTGACTTAAATTATTTCAAAATACTGAGGCGGGACCTGAAACAGGCAGTTTGTGCTAGACACCTATCCAACCTCTCTCAACTGGCTGCATTTTGCAAGGAAGAGTGGCAAAATTTCATCCAAAGTAGATGTGAAAGACTGATAAATCACTAAAGAAAGTGTTTGGATGAAGTTCCCATTGCAAAAGGAGGTGCAATGTCCAATTAAGTGAGAGGCTCACATACTTTTGCACCCATGAAATCTGAGTTTTTCTTAAATACACAACTTTTGTTCAAGAATGAATGACGATATTATCATTCTTTTTGTTCAAGTCCATTATTTTCAACGTCAGCAGATTTGGGTATGACTAAACATTTAATAAGGTTATTTTAATATTTTATACAAAAAATCTGGCCATGCCTGCAGGGTTCACAAACTTTTGACTTTTGAGCAGCACTATATATATATATATATATATATATATATATATATATATATATATACCATGTGAATGCAGAATGAGACATATTTTATCAAAATTATTTCAAACTATCAGCAAGCATTAGGTAAATGAGTAAATAGCAGTCAGCAAGGCCTGTTTTACTCTAATGACTCATATCAGTATTTATCCCAAATTTGTTTGTTTGCATATTTTGGGGTGAGTATTTTTAGTGTGTGTGTGCGCGTGCGTGCATGCGTTATTAATGTTCTGCTGGTGTTTCCAGCAGCAGCCTCTGTTGCCACTCAGGGTTCGTTTGTTTGTGGGAAAGACTGCATCGTGACAATTATTCCAAACAAAATGCTTCACCCACTACACATAATTATACCACTGATGCTAATTACTGTGTTCATTATTAATGACTCATTAAACAATTTCGGTCACAGTCAATGATATGCTAATGAAGTTCTCATGAAATCAGGTAAAAGTGTAAACAGAGGCAGTGGATTCTGGGACACTGCAGACAGTTACAGTCTTACCTTAGCCTGCAAGAATTTTTCAGCTTTCATTGTAATAGTGAGAAAAAAAAGGGGCTTTCATTTAATATCATGTAGACTGAATTACCGTTACTCTTGGTCTATATGCAATATGAATATTGCCTTGATTAGGCCACAGCTGCTGTTCAGTGTTTCTGTGATGTTACGCCAACCCCCACCACCCACCAGCATCCTACCGTCTCAAAAAACAGATTTGTATTATGTTAAATATATGTGACCACAATGTTAAAGATCAAACAAAAACATGTTTTATAGTGTTTATGATTTAATTTTTATTTTTTATTTTGTTGTTTATTTACATTCATATTTCATTGGTTGTCCAAATGCACGATATCCACCCTAGTGGAGGTGTCACCAACTACTTGGAAAGTGTATGTCAATACAAAAAACAAGAGTAATAAAAGCACAAAAAAAATCCTGATGTCGATTATCATAATTTGTGCATGAAAGTGATAGATAACTTAATTACTTCTTCCTATTTCCTTCTGAACATGAACACCATGCTTACTCTTCTTTTAAATCGTGGTGTTTTTTGTTTTTGTTTTTTACTTTCGATAACAATATTTTCTGTTATTTGTTTAAATATACAATAAACAAGCACACAATATTATTTACAATACACAGTGAGTCTTCCATTATTGTTGTGCAAATAGAATTACTGTAATTTGCTTCTTTTTTTTTTCTTGATGGGCTTTGCTTTTGTGTAATCGTTTATGGCTCTGACAACATGATGCAGACAAACTTTTGAGTAGCAGATGGAGATATAACTGAGGAGGAAAAACACGATTACATGATTTAAAAACATTATTGGAAAACTAAGGCCACCCCTGGACTTTGCAGCAATCAACTTATAAAGAGAGAAATTGATGTGATCGTTCTGCATGAGCACCTGCAAGCAATCTTGGCATCTGAGTGTCCATTCTACCATCCTTATTACACAATTAAAATCTTGAGATGCTTTTTTTGCAAGGCTTCCTGTCTCCCTCTGTTGGTCATTGTTTTTCATGTTACTTGTTTCGTTGCTCTGTCTGTGTGCTCTACACTGTAAAAATCTTGTAAGATTTACTTTTTTTAAATTCTCGCAAGTATTTGCACTTACTTTGATTAAGTACATTTTACTGCTTCATTATTAAGTATATCGCACAAGAATTAAGTAACATTTACATGCAACTAATGATTACATGTAGTACTATATTAAGTAACTCTTACTAAATGTAATTAGAAAACTTCTTACTTGTAATGTAGTAAGATTTAGTCATTGTAATTAGGCTATAGCCATTGCTAATTAAGTAAATCTTAAAACCATGAAATGATTACCAATATGAAACAAATAAGTAATTGTATTAACTTTTTCTATTTGACTTTACTTAATTACACTGAACTCTTAACCCAATACATCTAAGTACTTGTTACTAAATTTGTTGAAATAAATGTTACGATATATATATAGTCACTTTTTCAATGCAATTGTTTATTCAAAATGTTATGCATTGACACGCCGTGGCAGATTTAGGACTCAGACGCAGAGATAGGAGTTTGAGGCCAAGGCAGATATTTATTAAACAAAAAAACTCCTCGTTTAGAGGGAAAAAAACAAAGGCTATTAAATGTTAAACTAAAGGCGCTCCAAAAGGGAGGATGTCTTAACTACAAACAGAACAATATCACTCCTTAACTAAAACTATACTGTGACTATACAAAGTTACAAACCAAAGTTCACACAAGAGACAGGACAACAAGGCTGAGGACTATGACTGGCTTGAGTGGCTCTGACAAAAACACTTAGGCACAAGACAGGGGAGACGCAGACCATTTAACACATGAGGGTAATGGGAAACAGGTGGACACAATCAGGAATCACTGACACTCACACTGACACCACATGAGGAAGAGCAAGTGACCTGAAACGAAAGGAGTCAGAATTTTCAAAATAAAACAGGAAATGACAAGACAACCTCGCCGCGGTGTGACATGCATCAATCCCTGGCATACGTCAATATGGCATGTATATAGAAATATATCTTTTTTTTAAATAAAATACCTTCTGTCCACTATAATTGAAAAACATAAAATGTAGAGTATCTTTAAAACACAAATTACTCAATTTGTGCAATCTTATTTTTAAAGTTTGGTAGATAAAACATCCATTATTTGGGGGGTTCTAAAACATTAACACTGAACTTTTACCAAACCAGTGCCTCAAAATTACGCATTTCAAGTAACACTGTTTAACTTTTCATAGGAGACGTGTGTATGAGTGTCTGTGTGAAAAGTGAGGTGTGTCAACAGTCAGTGATATTGTGTGGGCACGAATATTTGTGTGCTACCAATATGCAAGTGTGTGTGGAAGTGTGTGCATTGTGTGGGATGTTTGTGTGCCATCAGTGTGAAACAGAGCAATTACAACAATTGAATAGTGGCTCTGGATGCTGAACCTGTGCACTATAGGTTGTATAGTATTATAACGCATGTCTATGCAAGACCAAGACAAACAGTTGAAGTGTTGAGTTGGCGGGCTGTCTCGTATTTATTTTAAGTACCGGTGCTAAAAAAATATATTATACCGAGACGTTTTTGACGCCAAAAAATCGAGGTACGATACTGGTACCGGTATCCCGTGCAACACTAGTTTCTACCATTAAAGCTGGGAGAGCTCAAGCTCTCTTCTACCGTTAAACCAGAGAAAGCGGACATGTCTACTCTTTTTGTTTTGTTTTGACGAATTCTCGGTCTCTTAGCTGATATAGCTGATAGCTTCAGAATATACACGTGAGGGTGACGTGGGCCTCGTAGCATGTACTGGAATTTTATTCGAGCATTTATGGCTGATACAGATACGTGGAAGTTATGAAATAGATGACGTGATTGACGACGGCGCGGGAAGACCAGTGTAACCAGTCGACAGTGACATTGTTAAGAAATATGTTATGAGGATGTTTAAAATTTCGACAATTTTGTAATGGAATGGACGACGAATAATTACCACTCGATCCCCTGAGGTTATAACAAGTGCGCTCCAGTGTTGCAGGTAAATATAGCTGCAGATGCGACACTTGTTTGTTGATTTATTTTATTTAGGTTTGTAAATAATAAATACATTTTACAATAATACATTTTAATGTGTTTGTGTTGTTAATGTGATTATTCCTGAATGATACTCAATACACATTCTGAAAACAAATGGCTAATTCCCAAGAGATAAATACAGTACTTTTAAAACATCTGCGTACCTCAGCTTCACAAAACAAAGCAGGCCATCTCTCTTTAAAGTTAGCTGCAGATGGGGCACCGCTCACAACCTCCAGCCGTCGACAGGAGAAGGTTTTGGCCATTTTCTCTTGGATGACTTTTGTGTTGCCCTTCATATTAAAGTTACTGATAAGCTCCTGTCTCTCCATCTCCAATTGAACAAGAATTAGAGCAGTCCTATAGATCACCACACCCACATGCCTACTCAGATCAACATCTAGACATCCAGACCAACACCCACTAGCCCACTCAGACCAATACCCGCACATCACCATCTGGCACCCACACATCCAAATCAACATACCTCCAGACTGTCGCCAGTTTCTCCACTTGGATGAGGAGGCAGGTAGTTGACCTCAGCTCTCTTTGGCCTCTTGCAGTTCTTTGCAGGAAACCTCTCTTCCGGTGGCTTCCTCCTCATAGAGTTTATCTCTAGCTCTGGGCAAGGCACATTAGACCATCTGATTTTGGACCGGTCGTTAGCCATCTTGTATTTGAGTCGCTGTGTCCACCCATACATGCCGGAAGTCGATGTCCCAGGCTCCCTTAGGCATGGGTATTTGGTCACCAGGGCTTCTGCAGCTGCCCCAATTTGAAGACGAGAGGTATAAGGCGTGTAGTGGACTATCTTTTCAGCAAGCTTGTCTAATACACCAGACTTCAAACTTGGATTCAGAAGAAGCGAGCCATCCCTTTTGTAAGCCTTATTTCCATCTTGGAGGTACCCCTCAACATGTTCAGAGAAAGTGGGTATCACAAAGTCAGTCGGCCATGGCTGATCTCAATATCCTAGTGAAATCTGTAAAATGATGGCACTAGCGGATGAACAAGCTGAGGAACTGTCATCCTGGGATGAGGTTTCCTGTTGCTCTGGTGTGAAGGAGGCAGCTGCCTCATTAAGACTTTCAAAGGTAAAGTTAAAAAACAGGAGGAGGTTCTTTTTTAACCAGTTTGATTGTGTCTTTGTCCTTGATCCAGTTGGTTGACTCGAGAGTGAAGAATTGTTCATTAAATTCTCTGTCCATGTACATCACAGTGAAACTGCCTTGGAGTTTAAATTTTTCCTGTGCCGCCTTCAAAAGTTCGTCAACAGTACTAGGGATTCCACTGGGTAGAGTCAACTTGTAGACTTTAGTCTCATCAATAATAACACACAGTTGAGTGGGGGCAGACATTCTTCACAGGCCTGGGCAGCCAGAACAGCAGGAGTAAATACATTAATTAGACAAAGGTAGAGCAAATATGTCTCCTCACAAAAGGCTATGCTCATGGAAGTTAAAAATTCAGCTATTTCAGCCTTTCCGTTATATTCATATATGAATATATTCATTCAGCAGCGGCGCGGCGCCGCTCCTAAATACGACCCGCCACTCACAGCCAGCAAAAAAAAAGAAGTGCGCCTTGTGTAAACCGAGTTCTGGAGACGTTATCCTTTCAGTCAAACACCGGGGCAAATTTTGCTGTGCCAATGCGTGTTTCTTTTTTTTCTTTTCTATAAAGAGCTCAGTATTGTTCATTCGGAAATGTCATCATCATTGCTCTTTTTTTTTTTTTTTTTTTATATATATATTTTTTTTTGTGTGTGTGGGTGAGTATGTGTATGTGCGTGCGTGCGTGCGTGCGTGCGTGCGTGCGTGTATTTGTTAGCTCACCAAAAACCTATTAGAAAAAATCTCACACCGTTCACCTAAACCGAACACCGCCGTCAGGAGACCCGAGGGGACCAAAGAAAACCAAGGAAGGTGAAATCCAGCACTGACCAGACACCGCCCACCGGGCCACCCACCAGAACTCCTCCCCAACCCAAGAAACATCCAGACCCCAACAAATCCAAAAAACATAAAATCAGGGAGGCCTCAAGAGACCGAAGGAGAGACCGAGAAAAGGAAGGAAGGACAGACGAAGCCGAGTGAGATCCACAGACACCAGCCTCCACCGATTCAATGACCTGAGGAGGAAACAGATTGTGTCTGAGTTTCGGTAGATGCTGGTGTGGTGGATCTGGCATGCATGAAAATCTCCACCAAAGAGGGGAGCCGTCGACCCCCGCCGGAAAAGAGCAAGCGCAACACCTCAGGGCCCCCCAGGCCGCGGCAGCGCCAAAGGACGACCCCCGGGCCCCGCCAGGGCCACCGGCCGGAGAGCAAACCCAGGAGCAGGAGCGCCCCCCACCCCAACACGGCCCGCGCCCCCGACCCAACGCAGCAGGACGGGGCACTGCAGGCCCGCCAGGCACCCCACCGGCCCCCAACCCCCGCACCCCCCACGACCCCCCCCCGCCCCCCATCCACCCCCGCCACCCACTCCAACCCAGCCCCAGCCGCCCCCAGGTCCCCAATCCCCCAGACACCCCCCACCCCCAGCACCCCTCCACCCCGCTCGCCCCCCGGATACTGGGTCCCGCTCGAGGTGCCAGGACGCCCACCGGAGCGGGGCGGGCACGACATCAAACCCCAGCCACCCCGCCGGCTCCCGGAGCACCGAGACCCGGGCCATGGATGGAGCCCCCGGCCCAGGGGAGGGGAAGGAAGGCGTACCGGGGAGGGGGAAGGGAGGGGGGAAGGAGACGACAAGAAGGGCAGGGGGCAGCGGCAGGGCCGCAGAGAGAGGGGGAGAGGAGGAGGAAGGATGACGAGGGAGAAGGGACAGGGAGACGGAGGACGGGCGGGGAGAGGCGAGGAGGGAGAGGCAGCAAGGGGGAGGAAGAGGGAGGGGAGAGGGAACCACCGGGCACCCCGGCAGGCCCACAGGCCCCGAACCGCGTCGCCTGGCCCAGAGCGACGGACCGCGCCGGAACGGCGCCGCCCCAGACACCAGGGAAAGCCCCGCAACGCAGCACCCCCCAAGAGACCCAGGGAATGGCCAAGACGCATCCGCCACCCAGTAGCCAACAGAGGGGCAGACCCGCCCACGCCCAGCCAGGGGGGACAGCACCCACAGAATTAACCCACTGGCATGCCGTGAATCCGAATATCAACCCCTGGTGCCCATCGGAGGCGAATCCGCTCGATCCCGCTGGCAGCAGCCGGGTTCCTGACTATAGAAACACAACCATTAGTTACAAATTGCCAAATACAGAAACATCAATGCAAGTTATCACGCTGCTGTGGCTCTCGCTAACAGGCAGAATTAAGATCCAAGTTTAGGTTAAAAAATTCTATATACGTAGACCATGTTTCTTTAAATTTTGACATTTGGTTTTTATTTGAGGCAGATATTTTTTCCATTAAAATATGATTTATGAGGAGGTTAGACCATTGGTCGATATTCAGAGTTTGTTTATTTTTCCAGTTAACAAGAATTGTTTTTTTTGCGATAGTAAGGGCTACAAGTATAGATTGAAATTGTTTATGTGGTAAGTCAGTTGTTGTTAAGTCACCTAGCAGACACAAGTTTGGAGAGAACGGTATCCTACGGTCCAAGACAGCGGAAAGTTTTTCTAAGACTTTAGTCCAAAAACACATAACCGGAGTACATAACCATAAAGCATGAAAATAAGTGTCTGTAGTGTTTTGTAAACACTGGAGACAAATGTCGGAGTCTGAGAGTCCCATTTTCTTCATCATATATTGAGTAATGTATGTTCTGTGAATAATTTTATATTGGATAAGTTGTAAATTTGTGTGTTTTGTCATTTTAAAAACGTTTTCACAAACTTGAATCCAAAAGTCAGATTCCGGAGCTATAGACAAGTCTGTTTCCCATTTCGAGATGGGTAAAGACGTTTTATCAGTATATGAAAGTAACTTATATATTTTTGAGAGTTTTTTTGTTGTTGTCGGAGAAAGCTTGGTAATATCTTTAGCTAAAACAGGCGGTTGGAGCGTACCCTGAAGTGTTGGAATTTGTTTCTTTATCATACTTTTAACTTGCAAATAATGTAAAAAGTTTCCGTTTTTTATTTTGTATTTTTGGAGCAAGGATGTATATGATATAAACATATTATCTGAGAAGAGATGGTGGAGATGTGTAATTACTTTCTGCTCCCACACATTCAAATAAAACGATTGGTTGTTAATTTGAAAGTCGGGGTTATGCCATAGGGGAGAAAGCCCGCAGGGCTCCACTTGGGCTTTTGTCATTTCTAGTGCCTTCCACCAGGCAGTCAGGGTGGCGGAAATCATTGGATTTTTAAAGCAGTTATGTCGCTTAATCGATGTTGTAATAAAGAGTAAATCTAGGAATCTGAGGTTATTACAATCCTTCTGTTCTAGTTCCAGCCAACAGTTAGTATCTCTATTGGGTTGTGCCCATAAAATAATATATTGTAGCTGGTTGGCTATATAATAGTGCATAACATTTGGTGCCTCTAGACCTCCTTTGGATTTATTTTTCTGAAGAGTAGATAGACTAATCTTTGCTTCTTTTTTTTCCCCAGTAAAATTTTGTAACGGCTGAGTCCAACAACTGGAACCAGTTAGCCGTAGGTTTAAATGGAATAATTGAGAAAAAATTGTTTATTTTGGGTAAAACTTTCATTTTAATAGTGGCTATTCGTCCTATTAGAGAAATAGGAAGATTATTCCAGCGCTCCAAGTCACTATAAATGCTATCCAGAAGTGGAGTAAAATTTAAATTAATTAAATCAGTTAATTTAGGTGAGATTTTTATGCCTAAGTATTTTAAATTACCTATAGGAAATGAGTAGTATGGGTCCTGGCTTGCAGGGTTCCATGAATTTTCTGTAATAGGTAGAAGTGTTGATTTTGTCCAGTTTATAGAATAGTCTGATAACTGTGAGAATTTAGTTATTAAGTTAAATACTTCCCCTAACGAAATAGCAGGCTTTTCTAAATAAAGTAAAATATCATCGGCATATAGATTAATTTTATGTTCTGTTACCCCAGAGTGAATTCCTTGAATCATTCTTTCCTGGCGTATGGCTAATGCAAGTGGTTCAATAAATATTGCAAATAATAAAGGCGACAGTGGGCATCCCTGTCTTGTGCCTCTCTGTAGAGTAAAACTCTTAGATATAATCCCATTAGTAGTAACAGTAGCTTTAGGAGAATCATATAATACTGACACCCAGTGAATAAATGACTTCCCAAAGCCAAATTTATTTAAAACAGCAAAGAGGAAGGACCAGTTAACTTTATCAAAAGCTTTTTCTGCATCCAATGATATAATAACTGCCTTTTTATCATGCCGCTGTGACATACTAATAAGGTTAAAGAGCCTTCTAATATTATTAGTAGAGTGACGCTCTTTAATAAAGCCTGTTTGGTCGCTATGAATGATTGTCGGGATTACTGTTTCTAATCTAGATGTAAAAGCCTTAGTGATAATTGTAATATCAGTGTTAATTAGTGAAATCGGACGGTAACTTGATGGAAGGGTGGGGTCTTTTTCTGGCTTTAATAAAAGTTTAATTGCTGCTGTATTCATGTGTGGGCGTATGTGACCATTAGTTTTAATTTATGTTACTACTCTTAAGAATAGTGGAGCAAGCATTGACCAGAAGTGCTTTAAAAATATAGCCGGATAACCATCCGGGCCGGGTGCTTTGCCATTTGGCATACTATCTAGAGCACTGTACAACTTGTTTATAGTAAGTGGTGCATCTAACATATCTTTATATTCAGTAGTTACCTGAGGTATATTTAAGCTACTGAGGAATGCCTCAATATGCTCTGGGTTAGGTTTATTAGTTTCTGAGTATAGGTTGTGATAATAATTATAAAAAATTTGATTAATTTCTTCTGGTGATTGTGTACATTCACCAGTTGTCCCTTTAATAGCCGTTATAAGCGATTTTTCCCGATTACGTTGAAGTTGGTTTGCAAGAAATTTACCTGATTTGTTATTATATTCAAAGTTGTTGTATCTCAATTGTTGTATTATAAACTCTGTCTTTTTAGTTAACATATCGTCTAACTGTATTTTTGTATTTTGTAAGTCAGTCCATATTTGGTTATTTGGGTTTATTGCGTACTCATCCGTCAGTTGTTTAATTTTATCTTCCAAGTCTTTTTCTAATTTTTGATCCTGTTTCTTTTTATAAGATGAATATGATATAACGCGTGTTTCTGATTGTTGGGTGGTTGTCATGCTCCTGGTTGGTTGGGCTGCTTCCTTGAGCCACAGAATGGCTGCATATGACGTGTGATTTTGGTGCGTGCGGCGAGAGATCGAGTTGATGCTTTATGTACTCTAATGTGGAGATTAAACAAGAAAGTGAATAAAAAGAGAGATCAAATAAAACACCAGACTGCAGTGTGACCTACTGTCTCCTGCAGTTCAATTTGTCTACCAAGTTTGGACCCCACGTTTTGGCGACGTGCGGTGGCCGCTATATGCATATTTGCGATGTGTAAAACAACATCGGTTTGGCCAAGGAAAATGGCATTAGCGAAGACAAATGCTTAGAGGCACAATTTAAACTGCAAACTATCAGTTACGCGGTTGAACATGGAGGCGCAAGAGAATTCCATATCATTGGAGGAAGCAAGAAAACAAACTCGGATTTTGTCATCATTCCGGGAGGATTAACGAAGGAACTCCAAGTCTCCAACCGCTGAACATTGGCATAAACTGGGCATTCAAATTGAAGTTCCTGCTTGTGCGCTGGATAAGAGACGGCGAACACACTTTCACCAAACTGGGAGGTAGCGTTTAGCGAGTACGCCACCGTATATGAATGGATTGTGGACGCATGAGCAAACGTATCTGCAAGTGCAAAGCTAAGGTTGTTCAAGCCGGCACCATGGGGTAGATGCCACGAACTTCCGACTTCCGGGTTTTACACATCAGCGCCGTTTCCAACACTCGCACCCCCACCCTGCGCCCCCCGAACGCGCGCTCCCGGTCATCGACAGGAGCGTCTCAGCTATCTGAAACGCTTTGGACACCGAGACAGCCAAACTACACACTCGCAGCCTCGCACCCGTCGGCGGGAACGCGCAACCAAGGGGCACAAAGGGGGAAGTGCAAGTATTAGGATGCGGCCCACACGTCGCAAACCGGAAACGGAAACAAAGCTGATGGGTGAAAAGTCGGAAGTCCCGCCTCCTCCGTGGCATATAGTCCATTGCCAGCAGCACGGCAACAAGACTTTGACTCTGATAATGACGAGGGGGAACCTGGCATGTCTGATGGAGAGATTGCATGAGTACATTGTTAAATTGTTGAATAGACAACAGGAGCATACCGTTTGTTTTAGCAAGAATGCGTGCAATGCGGTGCACCTACAGCGGAAGCACTGTATTTGGAACCAACAACTAACATTAACAAGCAAGCAGGCATGGAGAAAAGACCAACTGAGACAGGAAAGCAATAAGGCAGGGAGAGAGAGAGAGAGAAAGAGAGAGGAGAGAGAGAGTAGAGAGAAAGAGAAGATGGTTTCAAGCTTTTAAAATTGTACTTTACCTAGTTTGAAATGATGTGGTGTTTCAAAGACACCATTCGATTGCCCTCCACTGCATAAGCAGACAAGGGGGTATGTGTCCATGAGTTGTGACTGCTTCAATACTTTGACGGTGCTAGTGGACTCAAACTTATAACATCTGAAATACTCCAAGTACCATGTACTTTGCAGTTTGAGAACAAACACCACTCTGTCATGAACAATGAGGATTTGCAGTATTTCCACAAAGTCGGGCAAACCCACAGTGGAGCCATATGCCACCACCATGCCAATAGAATAACTGGTTCCCTGACAGTCTACACTGGTTGTCAAATTAACTGTTGTCTCTTGAGGAAATTTGTGTCTCAGAAACTATTGGATTTTCTCATTAACAACTTCCAAAGGTACTTTAGTTATCTTTGATACTGAGACAACAGTTTTTCTTTTTACATTGGAACTATTGAGATAGTATGCAATCATTGATTGGTGTTTCACAGCCATAGACTGTTGAAGCAGCCAGTCTGTCTCACTAACTTCTTAAAGAAGTGGTGCTTTGCTTCAAACCTCATTGTCCAAAAGAAAACTTCTGGGCCAAAAGCCTTAATGAGCTGTGGGTAATGCTCTAGAAAATGGTGTTTAGGAATCAACTTCCCTTGTGGAAAAACACTGCAAAATCTTTGCAGTGTGCTCTGAAATGAGACTGTCGAGGTAACCAATACTTTCATCTGTGTGGGTAGGTGACATGCATTACTCAATAACATCTTTGAGTGTCATCAATAACTGCCATGCCTGGTCCTCTTCTGGTACTTTGGATCCAACCATAAGCAGAAATAGCCACAGTAGGCACCAATTTTCGTGTGCGTTTCCCGATATAGTTAGGAGGCAAAGGTTGTTGCAATAGGTGCGGGACAATTTGTTCCTTGTATGGGAACTTCTTGATGATGGTGTTGATCTCTTCAAGAGAGAAGTGCCTCATCTGTATCAAGAGTTCTAGACACAGCGCTAATTCCACAGGTACAATTCCCTCAAGCAAATCATGCAGTAAGTCCGGTGGGTAACTTGTAGTCACATGAAAGTGATTCAACGTTTCTGTAATGGCACATTGTCTTTTGACACCACGGCTATGGGTGTCACTGGCTACTTCAGCTTCCACGTCCAACTGGTGTTGCTGTTTGGTTCTAATGGGGAATGCACCTGTCCTGACCTCAACTTCCTAAAAACGAGACCGCTCTCCAAGACAAACTACATGTGATCCTGAAAAACTTTCAACGTGATTGACTGGTGTGAAAATGTTTCAGTCTATAACGCTTTAAGAGCTCTAAACGTGTTGAAGTCCTAAAATTGCAATGTTTGCATGACCATCTCATAGCACAGTTCAAACCAGGCAATATTGTCTTAGGCCAAGTAAAAAAATAATAATAATTGTAATGTCTGTAAATCATATTTTACACTCTCCAAGACAAATTCTTGAAAAGAAACGAAGTGCACTGCACTGACTGAATCAGAAAAAAATAATTAAATGAAATTATATTAAAACAATAGCCTCTCGCCGATTGAGCCTTTGTGTGTTTGAGTTTTTGTGTGGGTGGGTGTTTATATGTCATGTAAATACTGCTATGCACTTACCAAAAGACTAACTGCACTGGTGAACCTGTAAAAAGAAAAGAAAATGTGTCAGGTTAGAACAATGACTTAAAACATTTTGTGCGCGTGTGTGCGCGTGTGTCTGGGGGGGGGGGGGGGGGGGGGCGTGTGGTTGGAGGGCTTGGGGTCAATTATAATTATTAGAAATAGTAAAAATGATTATTAATTACAATTTAAAATATAATAACTCCATGTTTGGAAACAATATTGCAATATAATTGTTAATAAATTGTACTTGCATTCAGATCATTGACTTTAAAATTGTAATTGACATGCATACAATTTCAACGTAATTGTAATCAAACAATGTAATTGACCCCAAACCTAGTGCAGATGTGTGTTAGAAAGACAGAGAGATAAGAATAAAGAAAACAAAAGTTTTTTACTAAAACAAAACGCATTACAGTTTTACTACAGCACATCAAGTATACTTAAAGATGAGTATGCTTAATTGTTAATAGAAAACAGATCGCCTGTCAGATAGCCATGTTTGTTAAAATCATTTATGGGCTTCACAATACAGCTCAAACAAACACCAAACACTTCAGTGATATCCGAATATTAGTATAACAAACAAATTAAAATCAGCTTAGTCAAACTGCCTCACTGGCAAGTTAACAACATTAGCGAGCTTGACAGCTCGCTAATGTTGCTAATGTTGTCGCTAATGTCTTGACAGACAATCTATCTCTAGATTAACTAGAGATAGTCAACAAAAAGCAAGACTAGCGTTAGCGCTAGCACACACACTCTGGATAATTTAATTACTTAGTCTATCTAGCTACAGCTACGAGCTGGCTGGCAGCACAACGTTTAGCTGTCAGTAGAATTTCGTCTTTGTTCATCGTCATTTCCTCAGGTAAACTGGGTGGTGACATGTTAGATAGCTAAAAATGCGGTGATACAGGTAATAAGATGACTGGCTAGATCGCTTTGGCGCCTTTTGGTAATTAGGCGCATCCAGGAAATGAAATGTTGGTCATGCAGGGTAAATGCAGATATTTATAACCAAGTCAATGATTAGTTGCACTTACCTGACCAACGACTACTGCCAGCAGAAGAGTAGGTCCAAACATCTGTCATCCGACTTGTCTGACGGTCGACTGTGTTCAGGCAAGATGCATGCTCTGTTCGAAGCAGTTGTCAGTTGTGTGACTTGGCCAGTGAGCATGCGCATTCATACAGGCTCCCATTTGGAGTAAAATTTACTTAGGATTTTTAGTTATATGAGCTCTGTCTATTAATTGAGTAAATATTTTAAAATAACTCTAAGTAAATTGTACTCAAATATTGCTGTTTATTTATTATTATTATTATTTTAATTAATTGTGTAATATTTGCACAATTTTATTATGTTTTTGTTTAAAGATTAAATTAGTATGTAGATATTACGAACATTTGGTTGATACATTTTACAACACCACAAAGTTTGTTTTTCCTGCCGAGAGTACGCGTTTATTTAAGGCTTTAGTGTAACGGACGCACGGGTTACTTTTAATTTAGCCACTTAGGTCACCAACGCAAGGGAAGGAAGAAGAAGCGGATCATGTTACTTATTTGATTCAAGCAGCAGGAACGAAGGAATTAAAGACAAATCAAAAGCACAAGCAAAATGCGGAAATGGTGACAAGGACGATTTAGACAAGGTTTCCGTAGGTGAACCTGCGGAAAGGATCATTACCGGAGAGAGCGAGCGCCCGCGGCGAAGGAGGGCAAGGGTGCGGCCAACTCGCGGGAGCCCGGCCGTCCAAAGCTGCAGGATGAGTTTTCGCATTTGCGCCCAAGGCGCCCTGAATGGAGCGAATGACGTATAATGTAAGTGTACAATTTGAAAAAAATTAACTGTTGATGGAAAAAAGAGAAAACCATTGAACCAACTTGTTTTTTTTATTATTAATTTAAAAAAAATTTGTTTTTTTGTTGTGTACTTTAAATTATTCTTTATCCAAGCAAAAATATATTTTATCCGAGTACTTGAGTACTTGATAGAATTTTCAATCGAGTATTTGAACACTAAAATACTCGATAGTTGCAGCCCTACTGTATTACTTAAAAGGAACTGTGAAATGTACAACCACATATTTTGATTGGGACCTTTTTTTCCTGGCTACTGGATTGTTTCATTTTATTTATTTATTTGTTTTAAATTTATTTTGTTGTGTGCTCTAAGCAAAATGACTTATGAGCAAATTGAAATAATATAATTGCCATTAATTTCAAGCAATTTTAAGGAAATTTGCTATAATTGGGATATATAGGTCTTTTAATCTGTCATTGTTTTTTTATTGTTTTTATTTTATGTATCATAAGTACTAATAGTATCTGCACTTGATATCGATGAGTACCGAATATTTGAGTATTGGTATCGGTCTTAAAAAAGTGGTATCAAACTTCCCTAGTGAAAACCATATACCCCCAAATGATGATTTAAGACACATATGATAGGAGAAGCATTTTGCTGGCATTTTAGCGAAAGTAATTTAATCACGAATATAATTAATGTGCGCAAATAAGCAAAAATTGTATTGACCATTAGTGTATGAGGAATTTTATGGGACCACCTAATAACTTGAGGCCCTAGGCCAGGGGGTCGGCAACCTTTACTGTCAAAAGAGCCATTTTAGGCCAAATAAATAACAGAAAATCTAAGGGGACCAAAGAGCCACATGTGGATCCAGAGCCGCAGGTTGCAGACTCTTGCCCTAGGAAACTGCCTAGTTTTGCCTAGTGTTAAGTCCAGCACTTTTGCCCGCGTCACATATGCAGCCAACTAAATCAACTGCAATGGGAGATTTCAATTTCTCCTTCCACTTTGTCAAGCACTGTGTGTGCCTAAATCATCCTGATTTTAAAGAGAATGAACGCATGCAACATATTGTAAAGAAAATGCTTGGTTGACTTCCCCTTTAAATATTGATTTTATTTATTTGTGTTTTTGAGCAGATCAAAGAAATATGTAAAGTTAAGCCAAACACAGCAACACATTACAACAAACAATCAGAAAATAATCATGGCCAAAAAAAAACCCATCATCATGTACACCAGTGGCAATGAAGCAAGCTCAACATGTGCTACGCAAAAAAAAGGAGTGGAAAGAAGATAACTTATTGAATCACACCCCCATCTTCCATCAATATACATGGAATTCATTCAACTTCTGCTTCCCTAATATTTAAATTACAGCCATGCAAGTCCTACTGGTAAATTACAGGTTAAGAAAAATAGAACATTACATATGGATACTATCTAAATAATAATTTGTACAATTTTAGAATACACCATGTTGCAGCAATAATTAAATACCAACAAAGGTAATACAAATATTATACACCAACATGGTAAAGTATCATCAAGGACATACCCACAATGTAATGGAAGGGAACATACCAGCATGGTACGAAACAACAATGGTAAGAAAGCCAGTACAGGGCGATTAAAGCTAAGCCCTGCCCTCCTGATACTGTGACCGAATCATATGTTTGTAAGATGTGCTAAAGCTATAAATGTTTTGACATAATTGACATATGTATTTGACATATATTTGAAATATTTAAGGTAAGTAGTGCACACCAGGACAACTAAACACACGCGACACTGTATTTACTTGATGAAAACTGCTTGATATCAAACATTTGGCATAAAAATGTAAATACTTGGGAATTAAAGCTTCAATGTTGATCTTGGAGATTAATCTACAATTTACATTGAAAATAAAGACCCGATTGTTCTTATATATTGTGTGAAATGTTTTTTCTTAATTATTATTATTTATTTACTGTTGTTTCCACAACGGAATTCCCTTAAGTAGCAACAGCTATCTAGAGAGAGAGCGAGAGAGAGAGAGAGAGAGAGAGAGAGAGAGAGAGAGAGAGAGAGAGAGAGAGAGAGAGAGAGAGAGAGAGAGAGAGAGAGAGAGAGAGAGAGAGAGAGAGAGAGAGAGAGAGAGAGAGAGAGAGAGAGAGAGAGAGAGAGAGAAGGGCACAATCAACTGTTTTGTTTAATGGTAAAATATCCTTCCATTTCAAGTTCCTGGAGCTAGGACCCTGGGCAAATTGATGTATGCCTCCTCCTCTTCCTGGATCTCTCCTCTTTTCCAACAGCATTATGGGTGGTTTTAAAATATTAATATGAGAGTGCATTTAGTGGAGAGTAGCTCATACGAGTATTCTCTTGTGACTCCCTATTTAGGTCACTTGGGAGAGGCTGTCTGCTTGCCTGGCTGATTTACTCTAAATGCAACATTAAAAATCCCCATTATTTTTTATGTCTCTCTCTCTCTCTCTCTCTCTTGAAGGATACATATAGACAGCCATTCAATACATACATACATACATACATACATACATACATACATACATACATACATACATACTGTATATATATATATATATATATATATATATATATATAACCATCCATCCATTTTCTTAACCGCTTAGTCCTCACAAGGGTCACCTATCCCAGCTGGCTTCGGGCAGCAGGCAGGGTACACCCTGAACTGGTTGCCAGCCAATCCAGGATATATATATATATATATATATATATATATATATATATATATATATATATATATATATGTGTTTAAGGGGCAGAAAGTTAGAGTGGTACTTCCACCGGTTCCCTGCTTTGACAGAATGCACTCTGTAGCGCCTGTTAGCGTTAGCACTGAGCTAGGTTGCTATAGCTCTCAAAGAGTTGTCCATGGGCACTCTCAAACCCCTATGAAAGCCAAGAGCCGAGTGTTTGCCCGTCTTGTCATAAGCCACTTGATCTTTTGATGTGAAGCCTATTTTATTCAGCAACTCTGTCTTCTGGTTCGCTTGCAGTAAAGCTGCGTCACTCACAATGGACATCCGAGAACTTAACAAAATAAAAGCATTCAACGTCATGCACAAGAAGTCACTATAACACAATTTAGCTTTAATAAATTAAATAATAATGTATATATTTGTGGGGACTGGCGTCAATTCTGAAGTTACATGTTAAAAATTTGTCAACTCTTATGAAAAGAACACATCGATCTTTTCTGGTTCATTTTCAGTTAAGTTGCATCATATTACAATGCACATCCGTATTGAACTTGAAATATAAGCATTCAACATTGTACAAAGGAGTCTCTGTAACGCGATCTAGAGGTAATAAATTCAATAACAATGCATATATTTGTGGGGACTGGGGTCAAGTTGTATTTTACAATTTAAAAAAATGTGCAGTTATTTCATGTTAAAATTTAGTCAGCTCTTAAAAGAATGAAAAGAAAAATGCACTGAGCTGTCACCATTGTCTTACAAACACAATTAAGCCATGTAGTGACAGAAAAATGACCCCAATGATGAACACAAACTTTGGATTTTCGTTTCCTTTGCCCGGACGCGGGTCACCGGGGCCCCCCTCTGGAGCTAGGCCTGGAGGTGGGGCTCGAAGGCGAGCGTCTGGTGGCCGGGCCTACACCCATGGGGCCCGGCCGGGCACAGCCCGAAAAGGCAACGTGGGTCCCCTTTCCCAGGGGCTCACCACCGGTGGATGGGGCCAACGGGGTCAGGTGCGCAGTGAGTTGGGTGGCAGCCAAAGGCGGGGGCCTTGTTGGTCCGACCCTCGGCTACTGAAGCTTGTTCTGGGGACATGGAATGTCACCTCTCTGACAGGGAAGGAGCCCGAGTTGATGTGCGAGGCTGAGAAGTTCCGACTAGATATAGTCGGACTCACCTCCACACACGGCTTGGGTTCTGGTACCAATCCTCTCGAGAGGGGCTGGACCCTCTTCCACTCTGGAGTTGCCCACGGTGAGAGGCGCAGAGCAGGTGTGGGCATACTCATTGCCCCCCGGCTAGGCGCCAGTGCATTGGGGTTTACCCCGGTGAACGAGAGGGTAGCCTCCCTCCGCCTACGGGTGGCGGGACGGGTCCTGACTGTTGTTTGTGCTTATGCACCGAACAACAGCTCAGAGTACCCACCCTTTCTGGAGTCCTTGGAGGGTGTGCTGGAGAGCGCTCCCCCCGGGGACTCCCTCGTTCTGCTGGGGGACTTCAACGCTCACGTGGGTAATGACAGTGAGACCTGGAGGGGCGTGATTGGGAGGAACGGCCCCCCCCGATCAAAACCCGAGCGGTGTTTTGTTGTTGGACTTCTGTGCTCGTCACAGACTGACCATAACGAACACCATGTTCAAGCACAAGGGTGTCCATATGTGCACTTGGCACCAGGACGCCCTAGGCCGCAGTTCGATGATCGACTTTGTAGTCGTGTCATCGGATTTGCGGCCGTATGTGTTGGACACTCGGGTTAAGAGAGGGGCGGAGCTGTCAACTGATCACCACCTGGTGGTGTGTTGGCTCCGATGGCGGGGTAAGATGCTGGTCCGACCAGGCAGGCCCAAACGTATTGTGAGGGTCTGCTGGGAACGTCTGGCAGAATCCCCTGTCAGAAAGAGTTTCAACACCCACCTCCGGCAGAGCTTCTCCATTGTCCCGGGGGAGGCGGGGGACGTTGAGTCCGAATGGACCATGTTCCGTGCTTCCATTGTTGAAGCGGCCGATCGGAGCTGTGGCCGTAAGGTGGTTGGTGCCTGTCAGGGCGGCAATCCTCGAACCCGCTGGTGGACACCAGCGGTAAGGGATGCCGTCTAGCTGAAGAAGGAGTCCTATTGGGCCTTTTTGGCCTGTGGGACTCCGGAGGCTGCTGACAGGTACCGGCTGGCCAAGCGGAATGCGGCTTCGGTGGTCGCTGAGGCAAAAACTCGGACATGGGAGGAGTTCGGTGAGGCCATGGAGAACGACTTCCGGACGGCTTCGAGGAAATTCTGGTCCACCATCCGGCGTCTCAGGAGAGGAAAGCAGTGCGCCATTAACACTGTGTATAGTGGAGATGGGGTGCTGTTGACCTCGACTTGGGACGTCGTGAATCGGTGGGGAGAATACTTCGAAGACCTCCTCAATTCCACCAACACACCTTCCTTTGAGGAAGCAGGGTCTGGGGACTCTGAGGTGGCCCCCCCTATCTCTGGGGTCGAAGTCACTGAAGTGGTTGGAAAGCTTCTCGGTGGCATGGCCTCGGGGGTGGATAAGGTTTGCCCGGAGTTCCTAAAGGCTCTGGACGTAGTGGGGCTGTCGTGGTTGACACGTCTCTACAACAACGCGTGGACATCAGGGACAGTGCCTCTGGATTGGCAGACCGGGGTGGTGGTTCCTCTTTTTAAGAAGGGGGACCGGAGGGTGTGTTCCAACTTTAGAGGGATCACACTCCTCAGCCTCCCAGGTAAGGTCTATTCGGGGGTGTTGCAGAGGAGGATCCGTCAGGAAGTTGAATCTCGGATTCAGGAGGAGCAGTGTGGTTTTCGTCCCGGCCGTGGAACAGTGGACCAGCTCTACACCCTCAGCAGGATCCTTGAGGGTGCGTGGGAGTTCGCCCAACCAGTCCACATGTGCTTTGTGGACTTGGAGAAGGCGTTTGACCGTGTCCCTCGGGGAGTCCTGTGGGGGGTGCTTCGGGAGTATGGGGTACCGGGCTCCCTGATACGGGCTATTCGGTCCCTGTACGACCGATGTCAGAGTTTGGTCCGCATTGCCGGCAGTAAGTCGAATTCGTTTCCTGTGAGAGTCGGACTCCGCCAAGGTTGCCCTTTGTCACCGATTCTGTTCGTAACTTTTATGGACAGAATTTCTAGGGGCAGCCGGAGTGTCGAGGGGGTCCGGTTTGGTGGCCTCAACATTGCATCTCTGCTTTTTGCAGATGATGTGGTGCTCTTGGCTTCTTCAAGCCGTGATCTCCAGCTCTCGCTGGAGCGGTTCGCAGTCGAGTGTGAAGCGGTTGGGATGAGGATCAGCACCTCCAAATCCGAGACCATGGTCCTCAGTCGGAAAAGGGTGGAGTGCCCTCTGCGGGTTGGGGATGAGGTCCTGCCCCAAGTGGAGGAGTTCAAGTATCTTGGGGTGTTGTTCACGAGTGAGGGTCGGTTAGAGCGGGAGATTGACAGACGGATTGGTGCAGCGTCTGCAGTGATGCGGACGCTGTATCAGTCCGTTGTGGTGAAGAAGGAGCTGAGCCGAAAGGCAAAGCTCTCGATTTACCGGTCGATCTACGTTCCTGCCCTCACCTATGGTCACGAGCTGTGGGTCGTGACCGAAAGAACAAGATCCCGGATACAAGCGGCCGAAATGAGTTTCCTCCGCAGGGTAGCCGGGCTCTCCCTTAGAGATAGGGAGAGAAGCTCGGTCATTCGGGAGGGACTCAGCGTCGAGCCGCTACTCCTCCACGTTGAGAGGAACGAGTTGAGGTGGCTCGGGCATCTGGTTCGGATGCCTCCTGGGCGCCTCCCTGGGTAGGTGTTCCGGGCATGTCCTATTGGCAGGAGGCCCCGGGGACGACCCAGGACACGCTCGAGAGACTACGTCTCACGGCTGGCTTGGGAACGCCTTGGGATCCCATCGGAGGAGCTGGCTGAAGTGGCTGGGGAGAGGGAAGTCTGGGCTTCCCTGCTAAAGCTGCTGCCCCCGCGACCCGACCCCGGATAAGCGGAATTGAAGACGGAACGGAACGGAACAGAAAAGTGACAGAAAAATTACCAATACAAATCAATGTCAAACTCTTTTCTTTTTTTTCAGTACAGTACATATTTTAATTTTAAAACAATTTTATTAATTGTTATGAAATTACTTTATCAATGACTAAAAATGCAACTATATTTATATTATTATTAACAGTTCTTCCCACTTTTATGTTACTTTTATGTATGACAAATTAGGGGTACATTTTTTATTTTATTTTATTGTAAATTTGGACATGAATTGAATTGAATTATTGAAGTCATGTGATTAATTACGATTAAAAAATGTTAATTGCCTGACACCTCTAATATATATATATATATATATATATGTGTGTGTGTGTGTGTGTGTGTGCCGGGGTGTGTGTGTGTGTGTGTGTGTGTAATGTAGCCACAAGAGGGTTGTGTCAGAAAGGGCATCCGATGTAAAACTTTGGCCAAATCAAACATGCAAATCAAATATATGACTTCCATACCGGATCGGTCGAGGCCCAGGTTAACAATGACCGCCATCAGTGCTGTTGACCTACAGGGTGCCGGTGGAAACTGGACTACTGTTGGTCGAAGGAGAGGAGGAAGGTGTGTTCATATGAAGAAAGAAAAGAGGAACACCAAGAGTCTAGGATTGAGAGTAGGGACTTTGAATGTTGGAATGATGACAGGAAAAGGTAGAGAGCTGGTTGACAGGATGGAGAGGAGGATGGTGGGCATACTATGTGTTCAGGAGACCAGGTGGAAAGGGAGCAAAGCTAGAGGTTTAGGAGCGAGAAGAGTGGAAGATGTGACTGTTGTGGACCAGGAAGTAGTAAAGATTAGTAAGGATGAAGTGAGAATGGCATTGAAGAGGATGAAGAGTGGAAAGGCACTCGGCCCTGATTATATACATGTGGAAGTATGGAAGTGTCTAGGAGAGGTAGAGCAGTAGAATTTCTGACTGGGTTGTTCAACAGGATCTTTGATAGTGAGAAGATGCCTGAGGAATGGAAGAAAAGTGTGCTGGTGCCCATTTTTAGGAACAAGGGAGACGTGCAGAGTTGTGGCAGCTACAGACGAATAAAACTGATGAGCCACACAATGAAGCTATTGGAAAGAGTAGTTGAAGCTAGACTGAGGGCAGAGGTGAACATTTGTGAGCAGCAGTTTGGTTTCATGCCAAAAAAAAGAAGAGTACCACAGATGCAGTATTTGCTTTGAGGAGGTTGATAGAGAAGTACAGAGAAGGTCAGAAGGAGCTGCATTGTGTCTTTGTCGATCTGAAGAAAGCTTATGACAGGGTGCCCAGAGAGGAATTGTGGTTTTGAGTATGAGGAAGTCTGGAGTAGCATTTGAATGTATGTTTAAGTGGTGCAGGACATGTATGTGGACTGTAAGACAGTAGTGAGGTGTGCTGTAGGTGTAACGGAGGAGTTCAAAGTGGAGTTGGGACTACATCAGGGATCAGCTCTGAGCCCCTTCTTGATTGCTATGGAAATGGACAGGATGACAGACGAGGTTAGACAGGAATCTCCATGGACTATGATGTTTGCAGATGACATTGTGATCTGTAGTGAGAGCAGGGAACAGGTGGAGAAGAAGGTAGAGGCGTGGAGGTTTGCCCTGGAAAGGAGGGGAATGATGTTAGCCGTAACAAGACGGAGTATCTTTGTGTGAATGGGAGGGACACAAGTGAAACAGTGAGGTTACAGGGAAAAGAGACCAAGAAGGTGGAGGAGTTTAAATATTTAGGGTCAACAGTCCAGAGCAATGGAGAGTGTGGAAAATAAGTGAAGAAGCGTGTGCAGGCAGGCTGGAACGGGTGGAGAAAAGTGTCAGGTGTGATGTTTGATAGAAGAGTTTCAGCTAAAATGAAAGGAAAGGTTTATAAAACTGTGGTGAGACCAGCGATGTTGTTTGGTCTGGAGACAGTGCCACTGAGGAAAAGACAATAGGCGGAGCTGGATGTGGCAGAGATGAAGATGCTGAGGTTCTCTTTGGGAGTGACCATGATGGATAGAATCAGGAATGAGTACATCAGAGGGACAGCACATGTTAGAGGCTTTGGAGATAAAGTCAGAGAGGCCAAACTGAGATGGTTTGGACATGTCCAGAGAGATAGTGAGTATATTGGCAGAAGGATGCTGAGTTTCCAAATGCCAGGCAGGAGGCCTCGAGGAAGACCAAAGAGAGGTTTATGGATGTTGTTAAAGAGGACATGAAGGTAGTAGAGGATGCAGAGGATAGGGTTAGATGGAGGCAACTGATTCGCTGTGGCGACCCCTGAAGGGAAAAGCCAAAAGGAAAAGAAGAAGAAAAAAATATATGTATGTATGTATGTGTATATATATATATAAACTACTTTTGTGTGTGTACTCATTAAAAAATATTGTTTGCAATCAATAGCCCACATTTGTGGGAATATTTTACGTATAGTATCCCATAGAAAATCTTCATCCTGAAATGAAACTAAAGGTGTTCTTACAAACCTGTTAGGGTGTACTCATTTATACTGTAAATATCAATTACTGTTGAAGTGTGTCTTCTGCCCAGATTTAGTCATGACTGTATAACTTCCACATTTCCTCAGTTGAGCTCTGTTCTGTGGCCAGATGTGTCCTTGAGTGATATCGCGTATCTCTGCACGTCCGGCTTATCAGTTAACTTTGCTGAACTGTTTACTGGAAAATTTGTGGTACCGCCCTTCTGGTAGTATAAGAATGTTGTAAGTCCTCTGTAACTTCGCACTTGTGATCTGCTACAGCCATTGTCTGTAACTAATTTGTGCCCGGAATATTCTGCAAATAAAAGCTTTGAAGGAACTGTTCATCGTCTCCAGCCTGTATTCGGATAACCAACATTCTCACTACCAGAAATTAAACGAACACGTGGAGGAAAAAGCATCCTCCAACACTGTCTGCCTTACTGAGACAAAGGATAAATAAAAAGTATACTGTACACTTAACCTTTGCCAGATGGCATGGCAAATACCTGCTCTACTGTGACTCTCCAACCTAGTTTTTTGTTCCCATTACCTGCTGGACAGAAGGGGTAGTGCAGTTTGTTTCTCCCCTACGTCATCAGTCTCATTTGAATGAACTGCCTTGCCCACTGTTGCTGTTTGTGAACGCAAACTTGTGGGCCACACACACAACCTCTTATGACCATGAACTGTCAGTATCAGGAATTCAAAGTTATTTTTCGATGTTAAAGCCATTTCAAGTGAGTATACATTACCTACATGACCTACACACTTTGTGAGGTGGCATGGGGAACAACAGTCTGTGAATTAAGGGATGCGATGGTCACTTTCTTGCGTGAATGCAAACACAAGACCAAAGAGATTCTGTTGTTGATGTGGGACAAAGGATTTGTGTCTAAAATGTGGCGGCATCGCTCAGTGGTAGAGTGCTCGTCTCCCAACCCAGAGGTTGTGGGTTTGATCCCATGACATTGTGACCACGTTGAAGTATCCTTGAGCAAGATACTGAACTCCAAGTTGCTCCTGATGCTGCGTCATCAGTAGGTGAAGGAGTACTCAAATGTAAAGCGCTTTGAGGGCCTTGTAAGATGGAAAAGCGCTATATAAATGACATTTTTTGAATGACATATTTGACCACCTGCAGTGCTTAATCTGAGTTCACCAGGGAGAAATACTACACTAATAATTATAACTGAAAAATTAACTGCATGTGAAAAGAAACTAATAAGGATGACAATTTTTCAACCAGATTTAATTATTTTGTCATGCCCAGGGATTTGCTTTATTATACTGTACAGTTGAGTATAATAAAGAACTAGTTTACATGTGCAGTTGATTACCACAAAAACCACAGACTCTTTTACATCGCTTAGCATTGAATGAAACTTCCCTGCAACAACAGTTAATTTACATGCAAGTACTGCATTTGTATCCAAGCCTGGTTGCATGAACTGATGAAGCCTTCCAAGACGAGCATTCCAATTGCAAACAACTCAATACCTCATAAAGAAATGACCTGAATGAATGAGGATATTCACAAACCTTTTTATATATGTTTTGTTTTTGTCTAAATTCCAACACCACCTCTCAAAAATTGAAGAGAATGAATCAATAAGTTAACATTTAATGTTATTAAGATAACCAGAGAACCAGCTCCTTATTGTGACAACCAAAGACACAATCTATCAAAAGGCAGCATCC
This sequence comes from Leptonotus elevatus, assembly GCF_054856555.1. NCBI lineage: Eukaryota > Metazoa > Chordata > Actinopteri > Syngnathiformes > Syngnathidae > Leptonotus > Leptonotus elevatus. Next base: position 27,458,211 of record NC_141243.1, read on the forward strand.
CTGGTGACCTGATGTTCACTACACGACTTGTGTACATTAGCATTTGTGCTAGATAAACAAAGTCTGGAACATTATTTCAACCAGGCCAGACAGCAGCAGGCTGGGAGCTGTGCTGCTCTTCAGTTGCTTAATAATTAACTCCATGTTACTCCCAGAGCGATGCAGTGTGGTGGAGGAAGTCATGCGGAAGCAAAGAGCAGTCTGCATGAACATCATGAGTGCTGTTTTCATGTATTTGGGTTAAGAGAGGCAGTAGCATTTAATACATTTGTCCTGTCATATGGTTTGTTATGACATTTGCTAATCACGCCCTTGTGATCATTACTATGTCCTTTTGATGAAGACTTCGGGAGAACTGATCACGCCCTTTGGACCATGTCACCATCTCCTCTCTCAAAAATAGAGAGTGAGAAAGTCCCACAGCACATCTGTAAGCGGGATCAGCAGGAGCCTTCATGTCACCATTAAAGTTTCAGGCTGCATGGGCCTGTTTTACATGGCTGCCGATCCCCAGCTGAGGCTGAACTGGAAAGCAGCCATGGGCAACTGCATGTCAGACATCAGATTGCTCGTCTCTTGGTGCCACCGTGCCACAAACAAGTGTTGAATTAACCCCATTGGGACTTTGAGCAACATACGCCGACATCACCATGATGCTGTTAAAATGGAAAATGATTTTGTTCATATTCTTTCCTGTTTCATCATTATCTTGACTTTTTTTAATTGTTCAGTAATGGAAAATCTTAAAGTTGTATCTTACGTAAAGTTTGATTTACCAAATATGGTTACTTTTCCTCATAAGGGGAATCCTACTTTGAACCAACCAAAAATAAACCAATTTCAAATCTATGAATTTGCATTGCTTTCTAGTGCTAACGTATTCCATGTCCAACACAGTGGTACCTTAACTAACACAAGTTTAGTTTATTCCATGACCATGCTCATAAATAAAATCATTAGTATCACAACTCAACTGCTATTTATTCTATTCAGCCCCCCAAAACTAGCAAAGTGATCAGAAAAATAGGACTCTGCAGTATTGTACTGTTTAAAATCATACAGTAATAACATAATTAAAATTAAATAAATAATTTTCAATATTAGTTTTAGCATCAAGTCTTTATGCTTTATTTCAATGGACATTGCGCTTATCCTCTGCTGTGCGCTCACTGGCCAACAGGGGGAAGTGAACTACATACATTAGGCTTTACACAATTAGGATCTTGGGGGATCACTGATCAGAGTTTAAATACACGATTTTTGATCACCGATCGATCATAAAATCGAGCAATGTGTCTATTTAAATAACTTGTTTATTTATTGTTTAGGGGGGGGTGGTTACGCGTAAGAAAAAAGTAAAATAAAAAAATATATTAACAAAAACGATAAATAGAACATGTAATATTTACATCACATGTATACAACATCTCTTTCTCTGACAATGCAAAAAAATCTGACTAATCTACTTCCTGTCACGCCGCAGTAAGCGGGCCTGTGTTGCTTTTATTAAATTCAATCTAGGTAAAGTTATTAAGTTAAATCAAACATAAGCACACCGCAATACCGTTTTTTTGTTCACAGAACCCAAGAAAGATAATTAATTTACTCAAACTTACTGAAAAACCAGGCAGAACGAACAGTCGCTGTTTTTCTGTGTGTGTCTGTGTGAAGAAAGGGCTCGATACAGACGCCAGGTTCTCTTCTTCTTCTTCTTCTGTTACATATCCGGTACTGCCCCTGACAGGTTGCGACAGGTGGTGACAGTCCAGTTCTACGCAGGAGGTGCAACACACTTCTAAACACTAATGAAAAATATTTGCTAGTAGAAATTAATTATGAGGTTGATAACCGCTAAAGTATGTCCGGTTAGAACATAGATTGTCCAGGTGAGGCAATGACCAGACCAGCTTATCTCTTTCTGTTGTTTAATTGTGGGGAGGGAATGGGAGTTTAAGTGTGTGTGGTTTCCGCGAATGCACGCACACATTGAGAAATGGGGATTTATAGCAAAGCTTGAACATATAACGACCAACTTCGTCTGTCTGTCGGTTAGCGTAGGTCTTAACAAGCAAGCAAGGCATCACTGTCGAGACTGCTAAGGAGGTCTATATACACAGCTCTCGTGGTTAGACATTTATACAAAATGCCCCAGCGTTTCTCAGTTCTTCTACCTATCTTGACCTCTAGGGGGCCAAAACAATCCATCCCCGTAGAGTAGAATGCTGGATGATGAAGTCTGAGGCGGTGGTAAATCATTAAACCATTTGGTAAACCATTTTTGGTACCTCTGGCTTTGCTCTCCATTTTTGACATTGTAAGCAATTGTGTTGGAAATTGCGCACTGCTTGGCGGCCTCTCAAACTCCAATAACGCCTATATATCTCGGTGAAGACTCGATCAGCTCCTGGGTGGTGCAACTGTTGGTCATAGGCTTTGATAATTAGCTTTGTGACATGCTGTGTTGGGTCAAGTACTATTGGGTGAAGGGAATCTGGAATTAAATTGCAGTAGCGGAGACGACCACCTACTCTTATGAGCTCCTTTTCTTGATCCCACTCAGGTCACAGCTTCAGTAGACGACTACCTGAGTGCACATTCTTACCCGCCTTCAGAAGTTCTGTTTCAATAGGGAAACTGTCAATTTCTGCTCTTCTGAGGGCGATTAGTTCAGCCAACCTGAAATCTTCTTTTGAAGGGCTGTAAATGTTGCTGGTTGACCCATACAGGCTTTGGGCGACAGCCGCAAGCAAATCTTGGAAGTTAGTAAACTGATGTGAATCAGGCAGCGGAGATGTGCTGTCTGAAATGTGGCCACTAAATACCTGTTTTCTCAACTCTTCTGGAATGTCATTACATGCAACATGTGGTTTGAGTGGCCACTTTGACGGGTGTTGCATTAGGAAATCGGGACCTCGACTCCAGCGATTGTTCTCTTTAAGGTAGGCCAGAGTTTTCCCACGCGGGATGTCATCTGCAGGATTATTTCGGGAATCCACATATCGCCATGACTGTGGGATGGTGAGTTTTTGTATTTCGGCTATCCTCGTCCCAACAAACACTTTGTATTTACAGGACTCTGAGTGCAGCCAAGTAAGAACTGTCGTGGCGTCGGTCCAGTAGACAATGTCCTGTATTTCCAGTGTGAGCTCCTTCTTCAAAACTTCTGCCAGTTGAGTTCCGCTGAGAGCAGCACATAGTTCTAACCTGGGTATTGAAAATTGCCTTTTTGGTGCCACGCGTGATCTAGCCGCCAGAAAGGACACTTGTATGTCACCTTGTCCAAAATTGGTACAAAGGTAACTGACCCATATGCTTGCTTTGATGCATCGCTGAAAGTGTGAACTGTCCTGTGATAGGGAGAATAATGTGAGTTTGAGTCAGTATAGCACCTAGGAAAGGAAATCTCAGCGAGCTGAGAAAGTTCATCCTCTCACAATGTCCATGCTTTGAGCAGGTCTTCGGGCAAGTCGGGATCGTCTCATTCTCGTTTCTTCTTCCAAAGTTGTTGCACTAGTATTTTGGCTTGTGTTATATATGGGCTGATGTACCCCAATGGGTCGAATTGACTGGCAAGAACTTTGTATATAACTCTCATGGTGGGCTGCTCTCTGACTAAGGGGGCTGGTTTGTAGCTCAAAGTATCTGAACGGCAGTGCCACATGAGGCCTTGGGCTAACTCTTGTGGGTCGTGACTATTTTGAGTGAGCCAAAGTTTTGTGCTTTCTGATGTGTACTCAGCAGGAAGGTGTTCAATTACTTCTGGGTGGCTGGTTGCCCACTGAAGTTCAAATCCACCTTCGGCTAGCTTGTTAGCTAGTGACTTAGCTTGCTCGACTGAAGATAGACTTTGCAGCCAGTTGTCTACGTAGAAGCAACGTTCAACTGCTGTCCACACATCTTCATTAGGTTGGCTATTGTTAGTCACATGGATTTGCAAAGCAAACGTAGCACAGCAGGGGCTTGAGACAGTTCCAAATGGCAGAACTAACCACTGGTACACTTCAGGGGGGTCCGTTTCTGTGTTTCGCCAGAGAAATCTCAGGTACTGCTGATCTTCAGGCAGGAGGCGTACCTGGTGGAACATGCCCTTTACATCACTGCTAATGGCCACGGAATTCTCTCGGAATCGCAACAAGACTCCCAAAAGACTTGAGGTGAGAGTGGGGCCCGGGAGCAGGTGCACTTTTAATGACAGTCCTTTGTACTTAAATGAACAATTGAACACTATTCGGTTCTTGGCATTGTGCGTCACCATGTGGTGGGGAATATACCAACCGGCACTGGAGTCAGCTTTATCTTTTGTTATTTTCTTGATATATCCTAATTTGAGTAGCTTGTTGATTTCATCTTTATAGGCCACCATCTTACCAGTGTCCTTGGCCAACCTTTTTTCCATAATGCGTAGCTGGGGAAGTACAGCTTCTTTGGGGGCTTTGAGCTGAGGTAGGTTCTTTCTCCATAGTAAGGGGGCGGCATTTCTTGAAGTACCATTCACATCAACCCTGACAGTTTTTTGGGCCAAGGTCTTGAGTGCTTCTTTGTCCTCCGTTGACCTTGTAACCACCTTTTCACTCACATAAGGCACAACGTCCAACTGCCATAAACGTTCCACATGAGTGAACAGGTCAGCTTGAGGTAGATGAGTGGAGGTGAACAGGCACTGCGTGGAGGGGAGAGAATGGTTTAGGTACATTGATGGTCCTTGTAGTGTCCAGCCCATCACTATGTTGATTGCAGCCTGACCATCAGGTGGCCCACATCGTACTGGCTCTATAGGAAGAATGAGGTGTGGATGGTCAGACCCTATTTAGAGCAGTGGCAGTGCATTATCTATTTCAGAGATTGGCAACCCTTTGAGGTGGTGGTATTTCCGCTTGAGGGCAGCTACTGGGTAGGAATGAATTCCAAGGGCTAGCTCCTTAGCCGTAAATGCATGTTGTATTTGGTAGTTATGGTTTGGATTGGTTGGCGAGGACACTGTGAATGACACACTGGCACCATTGACGACACAGACGTCTTGTCGTACGGTGCATAGGTCTAAATCCTCTGGGCTCCCAAGGAGACCTAAAGCTTGAGCTGCTTCGTGAAGTAGAATAGAACACTGTGTTCCATCATCGAGCACAGCGTAGGTGTCAAGTGATGCATCTCCATTTCTCAAGATGACTCGAATAACTATGAGCAGCACTTTGTTGTGGTCAATCGGTCTGTCCACATACAGTGTTTGGGCAGTAGAATTTACTGCATTGGTGCTGCCAGCAGGCACTGAATTGATGGATGTTGGAGTAGGAACTTGGCCTGCATTTACATCATGAAGCACTTCCAAGTGTTTACCTTTGCATTTCTTACATCTTGCTTTCAGAGTACATTGTGATGCCAAGTGATTATGACTGCATCTCCAGCATTTCTTCTTTGAACAAATCCAGTTATCAATTTGCTAATTTGTGAGGATTTTGAAATTTGTAAACTGGTTGAGAAAATGCTCAGTGGTGTTGCAGAATGGACACAATTTAGTTGGCTCTCTTGTAGTATCTTTAGGTTCACAATCGACTGGTGCCCCTTCTTTCTGGTTTTGCTCATTGCCAAGGAACACAAAGGCACTTTTGGGCCTGACCCCTTGTGGTTGCTCTTTCTTGGTGAGCGGGCAGTCTCTATTGGCGCTTTGGGAGAACTCCATGGTGTCATCTTGCACCCTGACTTCGTACTCCAGCTAATCTGACGAGTGTCCTAAAGTAGGGATGGGAGTTCTGAGAGGATTAATATGTATTTTGAAATCTGTTCTGAGATGATGTGGCAACTTGGTTAATATTCGGGAGGCATGTGATCCACATTTTTACTCTGTTTGGCCTATGTCACCCAACTGATCCAATATTCCTACCAGGACACGTACCTTCAAAGCAACCTTTCGTAATGACTTCATATCTCCGCTCTTGATGTTTGGTTCATCCATAAGCTGGGCAATGTGCTTCAGTGCTAGCTGATGGGGCTGACCATATTGTTCATTAAGATCGTCCATAGTGTCACTGTAGGGGTAACGACTACTGCAGTATGAATCAGCTATCAGAAGTGCCTCTTCCAGCCTGAGGTGATTTAGTAGAATATGGTATTTAAACTGTTCTGTAGCATCACGTGGCAGAAGATTATCAAGTGCAACTCTGAGTCATGTGAACTCTCGTGGATCTTCATTCACAAAATGGGGGATAGTGGAAGTTGGCCCTCGATATGTCGGTTCACTACTAGATGTTGAAAACGTACTGTGACGTGTACTGTATCGAGGTGATTCATATCTGCTATTATGACTATCACGTCGTTGATAGTAACTGGAATGTCTCTGGTGGCTGTTAGGTGCCCTTTCATCAAGGTAAATAGACATGATTCTCCTTTGATCACTTGCCTCATAGTGATGGTGGGCAGGAGAATAGTAACGCCTATTACGCTGCTGGGTGGTTTCGCAGCAGCGATGGTGTATGCTCAGAAACTCACAGTAATGCTGTTGTGGACTTGAAGGCTCACGATGAAGATGATGTGGACCCTGAGGTTTATAACTGCGACAATGGCATGGACTGGGAGACTCACGGCGTTGATGACGTGGACTTGCAGCCTCTCAGTAGTAGTGGTGCGGACTCGCAGGCTCACGATGGTGAAGACGTGGACTATGAGACTCATGGTGGCAATGACGTGAACTGGGAAACTCACAACGTTGATGACGTGGACTTGCAGGGCCAGAGCGGCGTTGACGTGGACTTGTAGACTCACGACGGCGCTGGCATGGACTTGAAGATTCATGATGGCGACAGCGTGGACTTAAAGACTCATGACGGTGATGGCGTGGACTTGAGGGTTCACAACATCAATGGCGTGGACTCTGAAACTCACGATGCTGATGTCATGGACTTACAGACTCACGGTGGCGTTGACGTGGACTTGCAGACTCATGAGGTTGACGTGGACTTGAAGACTCATTACGGCACTGGTGTGGACTCTATGACTCACGACGGCGACTGTGTGGACTCTCTAGACTCACGGTAACTGACGTGGACTTGGAGACTCACGACGGTGCTAGTGTGGACTTGAAGACTTACGACGGCGACTGTGTGGACTCTCTAGACTCACGGTAACACTGACCTGGACTTGAAGACTTACGACGGCGACTGTGTGGACTCTCTAGACTCACGGTAACACTGACCTGGACTTGAGGACTCACGACGGTGTAGACTCACGATGGAAGCAATGGTTTCTTTTGCTGAATTGTCTTCAGATAATCCTTGTTTATCTCCGGGCTCCATTAGTTCAGTATGTTCTGAGTCTCATGGTGTTCATCATGTGTTACCACATAGTCCTTTAAGTAGGGTGGAGGATAAGTTAAGCATTTAGATCTGGTTTGCTCTTCTTTATGAGAAGACATTGAAAAATATTTGCTAGTAGAAATTAATTATGAGGTTGATAACCGCTGCAGTATGTCCGGTTAGAACATCTCCAGGAGAGGCAATGATCAGACCAGCTTGTCTTTCTGTTGTTTAATTGTGGGGAGGGGATGGGAGTTTAAGTGTGTGTGGTTTCCGCGAATGCACGCACACATTGAGAAATGGGGATTTATAGCAAAGCTTGAACATATAACGACCAACGTCGTCTGTCTGTCGGTTAGTGTAGGTCTTAACAAGCAGCATAGGTGGCCAAGAACGTAATTATAATTGAAATGGTGCCAATAAACTGACCAACAGAGGGCAGTGCAACCTCACAAACAGTTCAACCTGGCCTTTTTAACAACTAATTTATGTTTTTTTTTTCTTTATGTCTTTACTGCACCACAGAACAAGTACAGAAAAGTATACCTGAAATGAAAAAACTGGAAACATTAAAGTTTTTTGAGAAACGCCAGGGGTTTTAAGTGCGTTAAAAGTTTTACAAATATTTATAGTACTTACACGTCATTTAAGGCAAGTCTAATTGAAAGTTTGCAAAGGTGGGTTATTATTTGCCATACTTGAATTTTTGAATTTAAAAAATGCCTTAAGTTGCCTAGGAACAAATTAAGGAAACAAGACATCTTCATCAGAACTTCCCCTGACCGGTGAGCGTAAACCCAGGAGGACCGAGGGATTTCCCCGAACTCAAGCACCAGGTGTGGTCATCCCTCCTACTCCACAGTGGGCTTCTCTACAGCAGTCCTCGGCGTCGCATGAAGAGGAGCCCATGCAACTCGGCAACGGCCGACTAAACCATGGAGGAGAGACAGCGCAGACGACGGGAATTCGCTGCTTTTACTGTGGAGAACTGGGTCACCTCGTCTCATCATGCCCAGCCAAAAGCTCCGCCACGGTGAGTCAGACCACGATTTCCGAACCGCCATACCGTAAACTTACCCCTTTTAAACTTGTTTGCCATGCCACGCCAGGGCATCAGGGCCACGGCAGTAATGGGATTGGGGGTTATTTTGGGTCTTCATTCAGTACTCTGTCGTAGACTGTTAAATGGCTTGCCCAATTCTTTCCTTCATTCTCTATGGTTAGCAGGTCATACAATATCTTTTTACGCAATGATCGATGCATGCGCTCTACTTTTCCTCGACTCTGTAGGTGGTAAGCGGAGCTTTGAATGATCTTTACTTTAAGGGACTGCATAGGTTTCCTCACAGCACCATGAAGCTCTTCACCTTGATCATGTATTATTTTCGGAGGCCAATGTTCATTGTAGATGCAATTCAAGTGGTTGGCTATTTCACTGCCACTTTTCCCTTTCAGGGGCTTAAGCCAGACATATTTACTGAAGACATCTTGCACCGTTAGAATGTATGTGTATGTGGCTTTGGCATACCACACTTTCCCTTTATTCATATCAACAAGATCAAGCTGGTGTCTGGTCTGTACCTCTTTGGCCTGGATTGGCTTCAGGATGGGTTTGTTCAAAAATCTGGCATGAAGATGTTGGTAGCGTTTGGATGCATCTAGAACAGTGGTGTCAAAGTCCGGTCCTCGAGGGCCTGAGTCTTGCATGTTTTAGAGGTTTCCTACATTCAACACAGCTGATTCATATTTAAGTTCATCAGCAGGCTCTGCAGGAGCCTGATAATTATTCTGATCATTGAATCAAGTGTGTTGGTGAAGAGAAACCGAGACGAAAACATGCAGGACATGCAGATCTTGACACGTGATTTAGAACATCCCGAATCCTGTCCTCAATAATACCTGTGTAGTGCTCATTTAGTCCTAACTAGTTTTTTTGCCCCAGAGCCTTTTGTTTCATCTAGGTCTTTCATCACAAGTGTTGAGATTCCCATTGAAAAGGACAGTGCAGCCATCTTCATCCAAAGGAAACTTGTCTCTGTTCCTCTGAAACCTGATTACAGCATTGCGTTGTACTCTTGCTCAACTTTCAACAGGAACATTGAACTCTCCTTTCAAACGTTTCAGAATTACGTCATAGCTCTCCCCTTTCATCGGTTGTTGACCGTAGCTCATGCACATTGGCAAGAGGCCAATGCAGTCCTTGCAATAATTCTGTGAAAATAAATATGTAATAATATGTTTAATCTCTTCTTTGTGTCTCAGTGGGAAAATAATGTAAAAAGGTATTACATTATCACTAAAATGTTATTACAATATCAGTCAGGATTTTTGTATTGATAGGGAGCCTATCGCGAGATGCTGTAACATGGCGGCGCCCTGCTGCTAAAATAGAACTAGCTCTATTTTGCTAAACCAAATCCGAATTTAACCACCTTATAACTTGGCTTTTCTCTTCTCTCTTTCATACGGCAGATTTGGAATACCACCCAGCGTGGAGGACCTCAAACGTTTCATCAACGGATACTTTTACAGCTGCGCGATGGAGGATCCTTCCTACGAGAAACCTTCCAAGAAGGGAAAAAATGACTCAGCGACGGACACGAATGATCTAGCTACTAAGGATGTTTCGGTCAGTATGCTGGACTCCATAAACAAAAAACTAGATGACCTCTGCCTCATCTGTGAGGACGTCAAGGAATTAAAGGTGAGTTTGGAATTCGTCGGCCAACAGGTAAGTGACCTCCAAGGAGATAATGACGGGTTACGCTCTTTACTCGCAGCTGTTTCAACCGAGTTGGAGACGATTAAAAAGATAAATAAAACGCTAAAAGAAAAATGTCCAATCCCGTAGCATGCGGGAGAATTTGATATTCTCAGGCATATCCGAGAACACCTCTGACAATCCAGAGGCCGAGATAAAAAAAAAATATGACGACATTGTTAAAAATTCCTCAGGAGACGGTAAATAATCTCTTTTTACCGTGTACATCGGCTTGGAGCCCGTAGGAGCAACAAACCCCGTCCTATTATCGCTAAGTTTGAGTATTTTAAATATAAATAATTTGTTAAAAGTGAAGGGCGGGAGCTTAAAGGGACCTCTTTCGGGATGAATGACCAATTCCCGAGAGAGATTAATGAGCAGCGAAAGGTACTATTTCCCATAATGAGACAAAATAGGCAGGAGGGTAAACGGACTACGATGGACATTGATAAGCAATACATCAATGGCCAACTATTCTGGAACCCCAATTCCCCTCCCTGGCTGTTCTAATTGGCATTGGTGGAACTGAACTTTGTTTGATTATTAGATGTATACATATATAGGTGGTTATAAAGCCTAAAATATTAATACTTATTATGTATAGGCTATATTACAAATATAATATTAATACATAACTATATCTAAAATGTATTTAAACAAAAAATCTCGTTTAGGTTACCATTTACTGGTGTATTGTTACATGTTTAATCCCCCGCCAATTTCCTTCACATCTACCTTCCTCTCCGTTTTTTCACTGTTATATTCACTTACACGTCACCGCTCATTTCACATAAATCACATAAACCACCTAACCACTTTGATTCCACTATGACATGCCAATATTAACAAGTAGCCTATACAGTTATATACACAGGACTGAGTTTATATTGTTTGTATGCTAAATTAGTTTTGGTGTCCTGGAATGTGTGCGGCGCTCGCTCACAGGCAAAAAGAATAAAACATTTCAGACCATCTCTTAAAATTAAAAGCAGATATTTGTCTCCGACAAGAAACCCACTTACAAAAATCTGAAGAAAAAATACTTATTGACAATAATTTTTGTCAAGTGTACTTTGCCCCTTATAACAGTAGACAAAGAGGAGTCTGTATACTCATACATAATAATTTATTCTTTACTCTAATTAATACAATAACAGACCCAGAGGGCCGATACATTATTATTCAGGTGACTATATTTAATAAAATATATACATTTGGTCATTTATATGCCCCTGATAATGATGATCCGGCCTTTTTCCATGAATTTTTCTCTCAGCTGTTTGATTTAGCAGCGAACTTTACTATTATTATCGGAGGAGACTTTAACACAGTCTTAAATCCATTAATAGATCGTTCTAATAATACAACATGTATAAGGCGATTACAATCTACTAAAGTAATAGGGGAATATATGGATGATTTTGGCCTCGTCGACAGCTGGAGACTTAAAAACCCAACTAAGAAGGAATTTACCTTCTTTTCCGCGGTGCACCGGTCTTTTTCAAGAATTGATTTTTTTTCTTACAAATAACTCTATTGCTGATAAAACTGTTACAAAAATGCATCCTATTATTATTAGCGACCATGCACCAGTCTCCCTTACCCTACAAGTTGATTATACCTTTAAACCACCCCCGACATGGCGTCTTAACATCTCACTGCTAAACGCAGAGTTTGACAAAATTATAAGAAGAGAGTGATAAAATTAAACAACTGACGCATGAGTAGTTAGACAATATGCTATCTAAATTGTTATAATACAACAATTGAGATACAACAACTTTGAATGTAATAACAAATCAGGTAAATTTCTTGCAAACCAACTTCAACGCAATTGGGAAAAATCTCTTATAACTGGTGAATGCACACAATCACCAGAAGAAATTAATCTAATTTTTTATAACTATACTCAGAAACTAACAAGCCTAACCCTGAGCATATTGAGACATTCCTCAGTAGCTTAAATATACCTCAGTTAACTACTGAATATAAAGATATGTTAGATGCGCCACTTACTATAAACGAGCTGTACACTGTACTCTAGATAGTATGCCTAATGGCAGAGCACCTGGCCGGGATGGTTCTCCGGCTATATTTTTTAAGCACTTCTGGTTAATGCTTGCTCCACTATTCTTAAGAGTAGTAACAGAAATCAAAACTAATGGTTACATATGCCCACACATGACTACAGCAGCAATTAAACTTTTATTAAAACCAGAAAATGGACTGTCGAGAGCTCTGGAATTTGACTTTTGGATTCAAGTTTATGAAAATGTATTTAAAATGAAAATAAAAACACACAAATTTACAACTTATCCAATATAAAATTAATAATGGAACATATATTACTCAATATATGATGAAGAAAATGCGAATCTCAGACTCCGGCATTTGTCTACAGTGTTCACAAAACACTGCAGACACTTATTTTCTTGCTTTATGGTTATGCACTCCGGTTGTGTATTTTTGGACTATAGTCTCTATAATCTCCAAACTTGTTTTTGGACAACAACTGACTTACCACGTAAACAATTTCAAGCTCTTACTATCGCTAAAATAACTGTTAACTGGAAATATAATCAAACTCTGAATATCGACCAATGGTCTAACCTCTTTATAAATCACATTTTAATGGAAAAAATATCTGCCTCGAATAAAAACCAAATATCAAAATGTATACAAATATGGTCTACGTATAATCTTTTAATCTAAATCTGGTTACTTAATTCTGCCTGTTAGCGAGAGCCACCACATCACGATAACTTTTTTTGCTCTTTCTGTATTTGGCAATTTTTAACTAATGGTTGTGCTTTTATAGTCAGGAACCCAGTTGCTGCTAGCAGGATCGAGCAGGCCACATCAAATGACACCTTACAGTCACCAACTCCTCAAGATTCACTTCCAATGGGCACTAAGGGTTAATATTCGGAATCACTGCATGCCAGTGGGTTAACTTTATAGGTGCTGTCCCCCCTGGCTGAGCGTGGGCGGCTCTGCCTCTCTGTTGGCTGCTGGATGGCAGCTGCGTCTTGGCCATTCCCTGGGTCTCTTGGTGGGTGCTGCATTGCATGCTCTCCCTGGTGTTCGGGGCGATGCCGCCCCGGCGCGATCCGTCGCCCCGAACACCAGGGAGAGCACGCAATGCAGCACCCACCAATAGACCCAGGGAACGGCCAAGACGCAGCAGCCACTCATTAGCCAACAGAGAGTGGTGGGCCTCTGGGGTGCCCCGTGGTTCCCTCTCCCCTTCCCCTTCCTCCCCCTTGCCGCCTCTCCCTCCTCGCCTCTCCCCTCCACCTCCCGGTCCCTTCTCCCTCGTCACCCTTCCTCCTCCTCCCCCCTCTCTCTGCTGCCCTGCCGCCGCCCCTTGCCCTTCTTGTCGTCTCCTTCCCCGTCCCAACCCCCTCCCCTGTCCGCCTTCCTCCCCCTTTCGGGGCTCCAGAGGCCAGGCGGATGGGGGTGTTGTGCCTTCCCCGCTCCAGTGAGCCTCCTGGCACCTCGGGTGGGCCCCAGTATCCGGGGGGCGAGCCCAATTACCCCGCGATGCTGTCTCCACATGCCCGCCGGGGTCCCGTTGGGGGGTTGGGTGGGGGTGTGGTGGGCGCTGGCGCCTCCTGCCCCCGCCGGGTTGGGAGAAGCCCCGCTGGTTGGTCCTCTTAACTCACTGCACTAGTTTTGCACAATACACTTTGTTAATAGACACATTGGGCAGCACATAACACACGCTTTGGGGTGGTGGGGTAGGTTGGAGACCTCGTCCTTGCCTTGCGTGGGGGAGGGGGTATGGATGGCTGGGGGTTTGGGGGCCTGGCGGCGGCGGGGCCTGGGTTGTGGTGGGTGGCGAGTGTGGGGCAGGGGGGTTGTGGGGGGAGCGGGGGCTGTGGGCCGGTGGGGTGCCTGGTGGGCTCGCCGTGCCCCGTACTACTGCGTTGGGCTTGGGACGTGGGCCGTGTTGGGGTGGGGTGCGCTCCTGGCTCCTGTGTTTGCTCTCCGGCCAGTGGCCCCTGCCGTGGCCTGGGTGGCCCTGGGGGGTTGTGCTTGCTCTGTCCTGGCCGGGGTCGACGGTTCCCCTCTTTGGTGGAGGTTTTCATGCATGGCAGATCCACCACACCAGCATCTACCAAAATTCAAACACAATCTGCTTCTTCCTCTGGTCATTCAATCGGTGGAGGCTGATGTCTGTAAATCTCACTCTGCTTCATCTATCCTTCCTTCCTTTTCTCAGTCTTTCCTTTGGTCACTTGAGGTCTCCCTAATTTGTTGAATTTAGATGTTTCTGGGGTTGGTGAAATATTCTGGTTGGTAACCCGGTGGGTAGTAGGTGATATCTGGTCGGTGCTGGATTTCACTTTTCTTTATTTTCTTTGATCCTTCCTCGGTTCTCCTGACAACTTCACGACTCTAGCTGGATTCTGAAGTATTCGGTTTAGGTGAACGGTATGGGATTTTTAATAGGTTTTAGGTGAATTAATGAGCACACAATCACACACACGCACATATGCACACATACATCCGCACATGCACATACTCACGCACACACTCACGCAAATATAAAAAAATAAGAAAAAGAGAAAAAAAAAAGAAGAAAAAATGATTTTTGTATTACATTATTGGGTTTTATTACATTTTTGATCGACTTTAGTGCATTTTGTATTACATTTTCAGGCATTATTACATTATCAGTAATTTATTCTATTATAGCGTACTACAATGCCTCTTATACAACATCCTATTATCTTCTGGGAGACACCTGTGTCATGTTCAATCAAGAAAAAAAATGGTGGTTGAATACAAGTAACTTTATATAGTATATATTTGGGTGATGCTTGGCAGGCCAAATGAAAAGCTTTCGCAGGCCGGATGTGGGCGCATAGAATTATCTTAATGTATTAACCCAAATTCATTAAACAGGTGATGACTACACTAATGACATCAATGGAAGAATGATGCAATGAAAAGTCGAACTTGCTACTTTAATCTTTGAAGTGATGTTGGGGGGGATTGTATGCCATTTTGACCAAAATAAATCTGAATCTTTTTGTATAATGTGTCAGGAGGTTGCTAATGGGTTTTTGAATAAAAGCAAAATATTTTGAATCAGCCAGGTGTCGGCTGACGGCACATAGACACCTTTTACTTCATCTTATTTTAAAGCCAGGACCCTACAGCCCCCTATCACTGGTTTAGAAGTCATAGATGACGACCTGCACAGTATTGATGCATGTCCACAGCTAAAAAATGATTCCATAAACCCAATCAAAAGCCTGGCTTCTTGTTGAATGGATCTATTGCTCTTATACTCCAGTCAGGGATCAGAGTAGCATGTCCACATGAAAGGCTCAGTGCATCAGAGCAAGGATATTTTTTTATGTGTAAAATGTTCCACACCCTGATGGTTAAAAAGTGAGCCTTCCTAAGAGAACATAAATCCAGCATAATCATTGATAAGGAATCTGTCCCAAACACCCTGACATTTGACAGATCTACCACCTTAGATTGATATAATTCCAAATCTAGAGGGTTATTTCAAAGGCTCGAATTACATGGAATCCAATCCTTTATGAAACCCACCTAAGCTTCAATAAAGACACAAAGTTCCGTCATTGTCGTGATGTATTTTTTTTTATTGTTAACGTGTTCAAAAATATTGCCATGACATTAAGGATATTACTTGAATTTTGATAATTTTTATTTTCTTGTGTTGAGTACATATATAAAAATATTGATATGACTTTGCAATGGTTTTATGTTAAAGTATCAATCAAAAATAATTCTGATGATTATTTTTCCAAAAATTGCCCAGACCGAGTGTAGACTACAAAGAAAGTTGACACTTAGAGCACTTAGAGCATGCAAATTCTGAGGGTCATTCATCATCAAGATACCAATATGCAAAGACCAGAAAATCTAATATTTTGAAGGATCAAACATGCAAATTGACCTTTTGCCAATTTGTGTACCATTTTATAGGACATCACTCAGTTAGAAACATCAATCAGTTCAAAATAAGCAAGGGCTAGTTTAAATGTTATTAATCTTTTGGATAATCCCTCCTAATAGGGTGAAGGTGGTAGCACGCTGGAGTACTTAGGCAATGTTCACACTGCAGCTCAAGTCAGATTTTTTTTTTGCCCATATGTGATATGTATCTGATTTTTTCATGCATTGTGAACATCACAATTCCGATGTATTATTTTTTTTTAATCCGACCTGGGCAATATATTTTTCCACACAGCTTCTCATGCAGCATGGCGTCACTTTGCGATAGTGACACTATTAATGCAATAGAGTGGCGGGGCGAAACAAGGAAATATCGCCAAGGCATTTGGAAGCAGATGATGATAAGTTATTATCAATTTTAATGTGGAGAGCGGAGACTGTACGACTTGCACTGTGTGCAAAGCAGTGACGTGCAGTGAGCTCTAGGTTTGGGTAGGCAGACAGTTGCATATTGAAACGCACACACCAATTACAAATTTGTGTGAATGCAGGCGAGTGTACAACGTATTCTAAGGTGACTATATTTTCATTTCTCAAAAAAGAGGACACTCAGCCCAACCTCAAGATACTTGATCCTCAGATACAAGATGCCATACATTCAAACTATTTTAACATATGCCTTCTCTGTATGTGTCGGGGGGAAAAATGAAAGAAAAACATTACTTTCTTTTGAAGTCTTTCTTACATTTTCTGCACCACAATAATTTTTTATTTTTATTTTTATTTTTTACTTTGAGATTTCAATGCCAATGCGCCGTCTGCCAACGGTAAACATTGAGTGCACAGTGCCTCCCATTTGCCGCACAACAAAAAACGGACAATTTCAAACCTGCCCGGATGCCCGGAAAGAATGTAATAAAGTGGATATCTTCCTGTAAAACAGCCTAATTCCTCACAAAATCAAGCTAGTAATAGCAATGCCAAACATTATGTTTAAGTGAAACAGCCAGTTAATCGAAGCACATCCACAAAGTATTTTTGTACCATTCTTTGTGAAAAGTACAAACAATTCTCTGTCCCTTACTTTGCTGAAGATCCGGTAGCTAAGGCGTTGGTCTCCCATCCTAAATTTACATTTTTCCTCAAAAGAAAGGCGTGAAAATAGTTTTATATTCTCCAGAGTGGCGTCATCTTACCGCCGTACTGTGCACTAAGTGTGGTTTGAATTCACGAATGCACTGTGCGAACGTACGTTCGCATAGGAATAACACAGCGACGTAAAAAGGCTGCGTAGCGATCTGTAGCGAGGTGTTGGGGTAGTTTTGTTAAAAAAAATAAAAACAACTTTTTTTCCCCTTAATAAAATGTCCAAGTATCGGATCGGGACTCGGAATCGGCCGATCTTCAAATGAGGTGACTCGGACTCTGGTCCCAAAAAGTGTGATCGGGACATCCCTAGATGAGGATGCGTGTGAGGGAAACTATTGATATTCGCCTGTGCATCTACAAAGTTGTTTTGAGTAACAGTGTTAACTTTATATTAGTCTTTAATCACACTTGAAACATGAAGCATTAAGTTGACATTTGTAGCGATTGCCGACATTCAGCCCCGCACGCGGTTCATCACGCGCGGCAATGATGTGACATCATTTTCAGTAAACGTCCCAATGAAATGAGGAGATCAAGGGTGTGGAGCCAAGCTGGCGGTATAGCGAACACTCTTGAACTCACTACGTCGAAGTAATAGTTTAATGACAGAACGAAAACCAGTTTTAGCAGGACAATTCTTAACTTAGGCTCCGGGAAGCATTCCTCTAATACTCCTGACTCATCACCAGCAAAGCAGCAGCCACTTAAAAAAAAGAAAAAAAAGCCATGCAAGACGAGCAAACAGAAGCTATCATTCAGATGCTGAAAGTAGCCATCGAGGACCAAGGGGCTCGTATTAGCCAAAAGATTACTGACTTGGTGGACACTATAACCCAGTGTTTCTCAACCCTGGTCCTCGGGGCACACTATCCATCCTGTTTTCCATGTCTCCCTATTTCAACGCAGCTGATTCCAATGACAGCTAATCAACAAGCTCTGAAGAAGCCTGATAACAGTCCTCAGCTGCATTGTAATAGGAAGACATGGAAAACAGACTGGATAGTGTTCCCCGAGGACCAGGGTTAAGAAACACAGCTTAAGCCCATATGACGGAAGAGATGAAAGACATTAATGATGGCAAGGAAAACTGAAGAAAGAGTTAACAAAATTGAGAACAATGTCCAAGACATGGAAAAAAAGATAATGGAACTGGCGAGGTATAAACGAAGATGGAACCTACGTCTTCATGGCCGAGTCGAGGACAGTGGAGAAGATGTGAGAAGATGAAAAGACTCATTGAAATATGTCAACATATAGTTCCTGATCAAAAAGACATGATTGATACAGTGCGTAGACTCAGGCCAAGAGGAACAAGTAACTCATCACTTCAGCCAAGACCAATAATCCTACAATTCACCATGGGGCACTTTTGGGATGCTGTTTGGGGGGTGGCGCAGTGTTCGGAGTTCTTGATGGCGAGGAAGCTGAAGCTTAACTCTTTGACCGCCAAAAACGTTTAATAACGTTTAGTAAAATCCAAATGAGTGCCACCAAAAACGTTAAAAGACGTTAACTATGTTTTTTAATGGAAACGGATGGAGGAAAGCTCTATCAAGCAGATCAAGTTAGTATAATGATTATTTATACTAGATGGCAGCGAGGACTGTTTGTGGACAAGATCAGGTAGGAGTCAGTAGTAGAAGAAGTGAGGTGGAGCTAGAGTGTTGAGGGGAGAATGGCTGAGGAAGCGAAAATGGCGACCGGTTGCAAGCAGCTCATGCTTGAGCATTTTTTTCAAAGACGAAAAGCATCGACCAGTGCTAAAGAGCACATTGATGATGATGATGGTGACTCCAAGGTTGACGCCGAAGTTGAAGCGTTGACGCAGCGGCTTCGACCACGTCGTAAAGCCTCACCGGCTAGCGATGCTAACGGCGGAAAATGTGGTGCACAACCGAGCACGGACGTTCAATCGTACGATGAAGAGTACCCTGAGTCCAATGCAATCGGAGGAGTGGGTACAGTCTGATCACGGAGAAGACACTGGTTCTGGACTACAATACCACCATGGAGTGGATAAGATGGATCAGAACATCTCTTATCACCCATTCACGCGGAAAACATTGAAATGGCTCAAAAAAGGTGTTGCCTATCTATTTCAAATATGCATGTTCATTGCATATATCCTGCACAAAACAAAAATCCTGGGAAGTGCCAACAATTTTTGGAGTTTATCCGGCAGGTGGTGAGAGGGTGGCTGTTACCACAAGACAAGGAGGAGGAGGAAGAGGAGGAGGAAGTTGTTGCAGGTATAGGAACTGAAGGGCATGAGGAAGCCAGACGTAACACCAGGTCACCGTATCATGATCCTGAGAGTAGACTTGATGGCAACATGGCCAAACACACACTGCAGTACATACCTGCTACTCCCCGGAAAAAAAAGGCCGGCAAGAAAGTGTAGGGTCTGCACGCGAAGGGGCAATCGCAGTGAAACTAATCTGTGGTGCAAATCCTGCTGCGCCCCCTTGCACGCATGGGAGTGTTACACAATATACCACACAAAAAGAAAAATTGTGTAGTTGAAACATCCACACAATTGTAAATAGTAACGCATACACACACCACACATGCACAGTTGCACACATTTGTTAATAGTTTGCCAAATTGTTTTGTCAAATTGTTACACTGTTGAATGTAAATAAACTTATTTTGCTATTAAAAAACACTTTTTCATTGTTGGTGGTAGTGTTTTATAGAAGTAAAGCACTGTTTAGGTGTTTGTGGCATCATTCATGGAAAAAAAAAGGTGTTCGGTCATTGGACTTCTGTGCTCGTCACGGATTGTCCATAACGAACGCCATGTTCAAGCATAAGGGTGTCCATAATGTGCACTTGGCACTTGGGCCGTGGTTCGATGATCGACCTTGTGGTTGTGTCATCGGATTTGCGGCTGCATGTTTTGGATACACGGAGAAGAGAGGGGCGGAGCTGTTAACTGATGTGTTGGCTCCGATGGTGGGGAAATATGCTGGTCCGTCCTGGCAGGCCCAAACGTATTGTGACTGTTGAGAAAGTCTGGCGGAATCCCCGGTCAGAAAGAGTTTCAGCACCCACTTCCGGCAAAACTTCACCCATGGAACGGGGGAGGCGGGAGGCATAGAGTCCGAGGAGACCATGTTCTGCGTCTCCATTGTTGAGACGGCCGATCGTAGCTGTGGCCATAAGGTGGTCGGTGTTTGCCACAACAGACCCGATAGGAATGTCGTCAAGCTGAAGTAGGAGTCCTATCAGGCCGTTTTGTCCTGTGGGACTCTGGAGGCAGCTGACAGGTGTCAGCTGGCCAAGTGGAAACTTGGGCGTGGTAGGAGTTCAATGAGACCAAGGAAAATGACTTCCGGACGGCTTCGAGGAAATTCTGGTCCGCCATCCGACATCTCAGGAGGGAGGAAGCAGTGCACCATTACCACTGTGTATAGTGGAGATAGGGCGCTGCTGACCGCAGCTCGGGACATTGTGAGTCAGTGGGAAGAATAATTCAAAGACCACATTTTTTAAATTTTGGCTTTTCGGTCCCTGCACGACCGATGTCAGAATTTGTTTCGCATTGACAGCAGTAAGTTGGATTTGCTTCCAGTGCGGGGTGGACTCCGCCAAGGCTGTCCTTTATCACAGATTCTGTTCATAATCTTTATGGACAGAATTTCTAGGTGCAGCCAAGGCATTGAGGGTAGGGATGCACCAAAATTTTAATTTGTGGCCGAAAAAATGAGAAAATGCTTGGCCGAAAAACCGAAAGGCCGAAAAAAATCATTAAGTCAAGTATCAAAATAAAAAGCAATGTTTAATATCACTCAGACTCCCCATTAGCTACAGTCCACTTCACATTTTCAACATGTATTACTACAGTAACGATTGATAAATAAATGAGCTGAATGAATGAATATGACTACAAGCATGCAGTAAGCACACAGTGCAGTGTCATGTCATTGCATTTGATATTCTATGATAAATAATAAAGTTGTCGTTAACACACAGACACAGTGATTTTCTGCATGTTGTTGGGCGTAATAATCTGGAGATGAAGCTTTACTTTTGTTAACTTTTTCGAGTGTCATCACTCGTCAACCTCAATGGATTTGGGTTGCTGCTGATAACGCAGCTCTTGTCTCGGTCATGTGAAATAAATACAGAAGAAGGAACCGGGCATCGTGTTGCTTATTCAACGGGGGCTTTATTCGCAAAAGTTCTGTATCGTCCACACAGTACTCACTCTGGTGGTCGGTGCTGGAACTGGCTGACTGGTTCTCCACCGGTCATTGCCCTCTCAGAACCAAAGCAGGATCAGTTCAACGCGGAGGTCTGATCAAGCATGAAGATACTTGGTGACCTCGATGACCACAGTAGAATCAAGCCCCAGTCTGGATGAGTCGCAGCCGCTCAGCCTGGCTAAGACGTCCTCTGCCGATCTGCATGGGCTCCTCTCTGGAAACTTGGTCTCTCCTCAATGGCTCTATGACAGATGTCGCAAGCCCGGAACCACCTCCAGGATCCGTTGGGACCGTCCCGGTGGTACGCGATGGGTACCTCGGACACTCCATGCGACGTTCTCTCCTCCGCTCCGTCAAGTGATTGTCCAGTTGTATGGTGAGAGCGATGTGTCCTTCTAAATCAGTTGTTCCATCCCTGACAGCTAGCTTGTCCTTTACTGACGGGTCCAGGCCCCGGCAGAAAATACTACACAAAGCAGTGTCATCTAAGCGGCTTTCGGCTGCGAGTATGCGAAATTCAATGGAGTAGTCCGCAACAGAATGATCTCCTTTGGCATAATCCATCAGTCTACTTTCAGCTTCCTTGCCCTTGACAGGATGATCAGAGACTCGCTTGAATTCAGCAAGGAAAGCCGGAAGTGAAGTGCGCAATAATGGTTTGGCATTGCTTACCGCCATAGGCCAAGTTGCTGCATTACCCGTAAGTAAACTAATCATGAACACGACTTTGGTATTATCTTGAGAATAGGTAAAGGGTTGTTGGTC
This sequence comes from Leptonotus elevatus, assembly GCF_054856555.1. Classification (NCBI taxonomy): domain Eukaryota; kingdom Metazoa; phylum Chordata; class Actinopteri; order Syngnathiformes; family Syngnathidae; genus Leptonotus; species Leptonotus elevatus. The sequence goes on from NC_141243.1 coordinate 27,480,317, forward strand.
AAAAATTAAAGAGCAGTGTTGAATGAATTCACTGCATAACCCGGATTCACCCGCGAGGAGAGCCCCCCGATTAGTCCCTGAAAGAAACATGCGCGAATAAATCATCAAACTGGGTTGCTAATGAATTTAAGGACTGCTCATGACGTCCAACCAACTGTCCATGGGAGGCCAGGGCATGGCACACCGTATTTGAGTCTGCGGGATCCATATGGTCGGACGATACTGTTATGTTCAGGAGTTGGATCCCAAAAACGCAGACACAAATCGTTTTGACATTTATTTGCAAAAAAAGCGTCAACTGAAGGTGATGCAATCATCTAGGCTAACAGTGACATGACAAAGAGAACAAATGCTCTTGCATCAGCCAGGGCCAAACACTAAACATGGAATGCCCAGTAAGTCATTAACTAAGCAGTTTGCGCGAAATTTACTCACGACTAGACAAGGCAGCGAAAACTAGACCAGAAACAGCGAGAAGGGATCGTGGATCAAGAGACGTGGAGCTAGGTAGCTAGCTATCATTCAATATCATTCATTGCAAGCAAATGAATCATCTGACAAACAGAATGTGTCTTCCACTGTTGCCTATATAGTCTGTGGATGACTCTCATAGGCTGCTGATTACATCAGGCAGTTGCAACAGTAATCATTTATAGACCTCCAAAACAAAAAGCTGATTAATGAAGGAATTTGAAGAAATGCTGTCAGTTATCTATTACTATTTGGTCATAACTGGAGACTAAACTTCGATAAAAAATACCAAATAATTTTATACTATACTTGATACATTTGGTCTCTCACAACATGTAAAAGGTCCAACACACAATCAAGGTCACATTCTTGATCTCATCATCTCTAAAGGTGTTGACATTTCATCTGTTGAGGTGAAAGATCTATTTCAGATAATTTCTGTGTTCACACAAACACAACCAGAAGAAGACAACCACTGTCTCTATTTAAAACAAAAGGTATATAAATGAGAACACAAGCAATAATTTTATGAAATTAATGGCTGTATCACAAACTGCCAATGCAGAGACCATTTCTAAACTAAGACCATTTCATCCCAACCTAAAACACCATGGAGGTGTGCTACCAACATAATGACTTTGAAATCAAAGTGCAGAAAAACAGAGCGAAAGTGGAGAAAAACTAAACTCCCAAGTTCATTTTGACCTTTACAGACTGTTGTGGTTTGGTTTTGGTTAGTTTTGTTGTTTTGTGTTTTGTCATGATCTGTGTTTTGTTTTGTTTGGTTAGCTTCTGGCCCTGCGGCCGTCTTCTGTTCCTGTTCAGGCGGAGCACACCCTGTGGCCACCTTCTGCTTCCCTTTTGGCGGCACAAGCCCTGCGGCCGCCATCACATCCCCTTCCGGCGTTGCAAGCCCTGTGGCCACCATTGACTCCTCCTCCAGCGGCGCAAGCCCCGCGGCTGACATCGAATCCTCTCCTGGCTGCACAAACCCTGCGGCCGCCTTCTACTTCTGGTCCGCTGGCACACATCCTGTGGCCGCCTTCTACTCTCCATGCCTTCTGTCCAGGACGCCCTCCAGACCAGCCCCGCCGGGTACCCCTTGTTGGCGTCCGGGACGCCCTGCTGACTGGCCCTGGTGGGTGGGCCGTGCTCCCGCTTCTGTGCCCCCCTTCCGCCTGCCTCTGTTTTGGTCTCTTTTGTTTTGGACCTTGTGGGGCTGTTTGGTATCCGTCCCTTGGGATGGTTGGGGGGGGGGGTACTGTTGCGGTTTGGGGTTTAGTAAGTGTTTTGTGGAAAAAACTACTTCACCTTTTTATTTTTTATGCAGGCTCGTGAGTGGTCGGCGGCAACAATGAATACACAGAGAGTTGATATACTTTTGCTAGAATAAATGTGTCTTTTATTCCCCGCATATAGCAATCAACATTTATACTGTGCTAGGATAATCGTACGTTGTATCCCCCGCAAACAGTAATCAACACCTGCGGTGTGCTAGAATGATTATACCTTTCATTCCCCGCAAACAGCAACAATCACAACTCTATTTGCTAGAATGGTTATACCTTTCATTCCCCGCAAACAGTCGATTTGCTAGAATGATTATACCTTTCATTCCCCGCAAACAGCAACAATCACGACTCTATTTGCTAGAATAATTGTACATTTTATTCCCCGCAAACAGCAATCAATACACTATAACGTTAAGCAGCATAATATGATCATCATCAGCGCTTACCTTGACACTAGACCGGAGAGCCTACGGTCCGGGTAGAACGAACTGCAAAACGGCTGGGCAATCGTACGTATTCCACAGCTGACTCTGTCCGGACCGCGTGCCGCTCTCCCAGGCACTCTCAAAAACATGTTTGCGAAGCAGGGAAGGCTGTAGTATAAACAAGGAAGAGTTCCCAGGCTGTTCCCGCCCTTTATTTACAAATTGTTGGGCACCTGGATTCGTACAACATATCCTTATATAAGAGGTTTCATGAGGACATATCAAACCATGGTTATTTTTCCCTTCAGTAAGTTTTATTGTTTTGTGTTTTGTCATGATCTGTGTTTTGTTTAATTTTAGTTGTCATGTCTCCCAGTTGTCATTGTTCTCGTCATCCTGGTCCCTTGTGTCTTCCTATCAACGCCCTCTGCCACTTCCCTCCTTCCCCGCAGTCTCTGTTGGATCATTGGTTTGTGTATGCCCTAAGTCTCTGCAAGTTGTCCTGTCTTTCGCCCTTGTTTGTCTTTTGTGTGCTGTTACTTTGCCTCTGCTTTTGGTGTTTTGTTAGTTTAATAGTTCCTTGTTTGCCTCTTGGTTTTTTCCTTTGGAAATAAAATCCAAACTCCTGAAACCTGCCTCGCCTCCCTGTATCCTGCATTTGGGTCCTCAAAGCCCCCAAATGTGACAGAATGATCCAACCAAGAAGGGACCCAGCGGGAAGCACATGGCAATGCCCATAGGTTGAGGGTAGGAACGTAGATCGACCGGTTAATCGAGAGCTTCGCCTTTTGGCTCAGCTGCTTCTTTCCCACAACAGACCAATAACAGAGTCCGCATCACTGCAGATGCTGCACCGATCCGCCTGTCGATCTCCCGCTTCATTCTGCCCTCACTCGTGAACAAGACCACAATATACTTGAACTCCTCCACTTGCGGCAGGATCTCATCCCCAACCCGGAGAGGGCACGCCATCCTTTTCCGAATGAGGACCATAGTCTCAGATTTGGAGGTGCTGATCTTCATCTCAACCGCTTCACACTCGGCTGTGAACCGCTCCAGTGAGAGTTGGAGATCATGGCTTGATGAAGCCCACAGCACCACATCATCTGCAAAAACCAGAGATACAATACTGAGACCACCAAACCGGAACCCCTCAATCCTTCGGCTGCACTTAGAAATTCTGTCCATAAAAGTTATGAACAGAGTCGGTGACAAATGGCAGCCTTGGCGGAGTCCAACCCTCACTGAGAACGAATCCAACTTACTGCCGGCAATGTCGACCAAACAGCCCGTATCAGGGGGCTCTTTACCCCGTACTTCCGAAGCACCCCCCACGGGACTCGCCAAGGGACATGGTCAAACACTTTCTCCAAATCCACAAAACACATGTAGACTGGTTGGGCGAACCCCCATGCACCCTCGAGGACCCTGCCGAGAGTGTAGAGCTGTTCCACGACCAGGACGAAAACCACACTGCTCCTCCTGAATCCGAGATTCGATTTCCAGACGGACCCTCCTCCCAAGCACCCCTGAATAGACCTTAGCAGGGAGGCTGAGGAGTGTGATCCCTCTATAGTTGGAGCACACCCTCCACCCCGGTCTGCAAATCCAGAGGTATTACCCCTGATGTCCACGCGATGTTGTAGAGACATGTCAACCACAACAGCCCCACAACATCCAGAGCCTTTAGGAACTCTGGGCGGATCTCATCCACCCAGAGTTGAGGGTGGCCTTGCCACCAAGAAGCTTTCCAACCACCTCAGTGACTTCAACCCCAGAGATAGGAGAGCCCACCTCAGAGTCCCCAGACTCATGTCTGTGGAATTGAGGAGGTCTTCAAAATATTCTCCTCACTGATTTACGTCGTCCCGAGTCGAGGTCAGCAGCACCCCTTCTTCACTATACACAGTGTTATTGGTGCACTGCTTTCCTCTCCTGAGATGCCGGATGATGGACCAGAATTTCTTCGAATCCGTCCGGAAGCCGTTTTTTATGTCCTCACCGAACTCCTCCCAAATCTGAGTTTTTGCCTCGGCGACCGCTGAAGCTGAATTCCGCTTGGCCAGCCGGTACCTGTCAGCTGCCCCCGGAGTCCCACAGGCCAAAAAGGCCCAATAGGACTCCAATCTTCATCCCTTACCGCTGGTGTCCAGTGGGTTCCAAGATTGCCGCCACGACAGGCACCGACCACCTTACGGCCACAGCTCCAATCGGCCGCCTCAACAATGGATGTGGGGAACATGGCCCACTCTTGACTCAATGTCCCCCGCTGCCCTCGGGACAAGAGAGAAGTACTGCTGGAGGTGGGCGTTGAAACTGTTTCTGACAGGGGATTCCGCCAGACGTTCCCACCAGACGCTCACAATACGTTTGGGTCTGCCAGGTCTGACGGCATATTTCCCCACTATCGGAGACAACACACCACCAGGTGGTGATCAGTTGACAGCTCCGCCCCTCTCTTCACCCGAAACATGCGGCCGCAAATCCGATGACACGATTACAAAGTCGATCATGGAACTACGGCCTAGGGTGTCCTGGTGTAATTACCATGAGAGAATTTGACTCAGTGGATCAAAATACTATAACAGACCTGATTCATTAGTTGAAACCTTCCATGAGCTGTCTGACTCAATACCTTCTGGCTTTTTCAAAACTAATGTGAAATCTGTTCAAATAAATGAATTGCAAATAATCAACTGCTCACTTCAATCAAGTGAGCTTCCTAAATCTCTGAAAGTAGCCGCCGTCAAGCCCATTCTAAAAAAGAGAACGCCGGATGTCTCCCTGTTAGCAAATTATAGACCTTTCTCAAACCTTCCCTTCTTAACCAAAATTGTTGAAAAGGTGTTTTTTATCAACTCAGCAATTTATTGAGCTCAAACGGACTTTTTGACAAATTCCTGTCCGATTCCCAACCTCATCACTGTACAGAAACAGCTCTGATTAAAGTACTAAATGACTGACACAGGGAAGGTATCGGTACCCATCTCATTGGACCTCAGTGCAGCATTTGACACGATTGATCATAATATACTGTTGAACAGGCTGGAAACTTGGGTGGAGTTAAACGGAATAGTCCTAAAATGGTTCAGGTCCTACTTGGAGGAAAGGAGTTACTTTGTGACCATTGGAAATTTTGAATCCTATCAAATGGCCATGATGTGGGTCTAGGTCAAGGGACCTCTAACCAAACAACCTCCACACGACAAATTCCACTTTAGGCAATAAAAATACACTGGTAATATGGTAGAAGATATGATATGGCACATCTCTAATTGAAAGGCTCGAAAGGAAGGCTAAATCAAAATAAATGTTTAAAAAAGTATATATCTTTCACATTTGCAGTTTTGTCACAAATTTTATGTTTAAACGAGTTGCAAATCCAGCTCTGAACTGGCTTTCATTAACAAAACAGTCCTTCGAGAAATGCTATCGGTACACGTCCTTCAAAAATGAAAATAATCCATTGTCTTCTCAAAGACTCTAGTGACGTTATTAGAAAAAGGCTGGGATGCTAATTTGTGCAGCCAGAAACTGAGCAACCCCTTCTTCCTGATCGTTGTTTCACCATTGTCCTCCACGGACTTTGTGTCAGAGTGACATCAACTCAGTCACGGAAGTTTAATCTCAGCCAATTTGAAGCACACATTAAAAAAGAGGAGAAAACTAAGTGGAGGATGGACTTTTCATACCAGGTGGGATTGTAGACAGGCTGAGGATGCATATTATTGATTGAAAACCCCACTCAACTGCATTTTCATTCTATTTAACTCTTTTCCTGCTATTAACGTTGAGGAATCCCAACGAGTATCATCATCAATGGTAATTGACGTCAACTATGTGTTTTTTTCTTTTTCCAATGGGCAGCTCAACATCTTGGGCAGCTCTGGTTTCATGAATGAGCTGAGAAAACAAAAAAAACACCCCGAGCTATGGTCAACAGATGGCAGCATTGAATCTATTTTCAATAGAATGACATGACTTGTGTTTGCTAGGTGACTTAACAACAACTGACTTACCACATAAACAATTTCAATCTATACTTGTAGCCCTTACTATCGCAAAAAAAACAATTCTTGTTAACTGGAAAAATAAACAAACTCTGAATATCGACCAATGGTCTAACCTCCTCATAAATCACATTTTAATGGAAAAAATATCTGCCTCAAATAAAAACCAAATGTCAAAATTTAAAGAAACATGGTCTACGTATATAGAATTTTTTAACCTAAACCTGGTTACTTAATTCTGCCTGTTAGCGAGAGCCACAGCAGCGTGATAACTTGCATTGATGTTTCTGTATTTGGCAATTTGTAACTAATGGTTGTGTTTTTATAGTCAGGAACCCGGCTGCTGCCAGCGGGATCGAGCGGATTCGCCTCCGATAGGCACCAGGGGTTGATATTCGGATTCACGGCATGCCAGTGGGTTAATTCTGTGGGTGCTGTCCCCCCTGGCTGGGCGTGGGCGGGTCGGCCCCTCTGTTGGCTGCTGGGTGGCGGCTGCGTCTTGGCCGTTCCCTGGGTCTCTTGGGGGGTGCTGCGTTGCGGGGCTTTCCCTGGTGTCTGGGGCGGCGCCGTTCCGGCGCGGTCCGTCGCTCTGGGCCCGGCGACGTGGTTCGGGGCCTGTGGGCCACCGGGGTGCCCGGTTATTCCCTCTCCCCTCACCCTTCCTCCCCCTTGCTGCCTCTCCCTCCTCGCCTCTCCCCGCCCGTCCTCCGCCTCCCTGTCCCTTCTCCCTCGTCACCCTTCCTCCTCCTCTCCCCCTCTCTCTGCGGCCCTGCCGCTGCCCCCTGCCCTTCTTGTCGTCTCCTTCCCCCCTCTCTTCCCCCTCCCCGGTACGCCTTCCTTCCCCTCCCCTGGGCCGGGGCTCCATCCATGGCCCGGGTCTCGGTGCTCCGGGGGCCGGCGGGGGTGGCTGGGGTTTGATGTCGTGCCCGCCCCGCTCCGGTGGGCGTCCTGGCACCTCGGGCGGGACCCAGTATCCGGGGGGCTGGGTTGGGGTGGACGGGGGGGCGTGGGGGGGGGCGGGGGTTGGGGTGCCTGGCGTGCCTGCAGTGCCCCGTCCTGCTGCGTTGGGTCGGGGGCGCGGGCCGTGTTGGGGTGGGGGGCGCTCCTGCTCCTGGGTTTGCTCTCCGGCCGGTGGCCCTGGCGGGGCCCGGGGGTCGTCCTTTGGCGCTGCCGCGGCCTGGGGGGCCCTGAGGTGTTGCGCTTGCTCTGTCCTGGCAGGGGTCGACGGCTCCCCTCTTTGGTGGAGATTTTCATGCATGCCAGATCCACCACACCAGCATCTACCGAAACTCAGACACAATCTGCTTCCTCCTCAGGTCATTGAATCGGTGGAGGTTGGTGTCTGTGGATCTCACTCGGCTTCGTCTGTCCTTCCTTCCTTCCCTCAGTCTCTCCTTCGGTCTCTTGAGGTCTCCCTGATTTTTTATTTTTTTGGGGATTTAGATGTTTCTTGGGTTCGGGAAGAATTCTGGTGGGTGGCCCGGTGGGTGGTGTCTGGTCGGTACTGGATTTCACCTTCCTTGGTTTTCTTTGGTCCCCTCGGGTCTCCTGACGGCGGTGTTCGGTTTAGGTGAACGGTATGGGATTTTTTCTAATAGGTTTTTGGTGAGCTAACAAATACACGCACGCACGCACACACGCACGCACGCACATACACATACTCACCCACATACAAAAAAAATATATAATATATATATATATATATATATATAAAAAAAATAAAGAGCAATGATGATGACATTTCCGAATGAACAATACTGAGCTCTTAGAAAAAAAAGAAAAGAAAAGAAAAAGAATGACATGACAACATGGCTGAACTTAGGAAATACGTTTTCAAGGATGTCGTGAATGATCAAACCGTTTGTCACATTAAAACCAATTCATAGAAGTAGGAACTATGGCCCCGACCACATGCGGGATGTGGTGCGACGTATCAAAAATCTGCATATTTGCCAAAATAAAGTTGACAAATTTGAACTTTCTTGGCTTTTCGCCTCGCGGCCTATTTGGGCTGAAATATGTTCCACATCGGCTTTGGAGATGGACTACATCACACACAGCATCTTGTCTGTTGTCACAGCATAACAACACGGACAGCCACTTACCCCCGTAAATTTTTTTTTTATCTGTGGCCGTGGGTACAACATATATTTTTCAAAAAACACATGATGAACATATGTGTGTTTTTCAGTTTAAGACACAAGGTTTTGTAACAAGTAAAAAAGATTTATCGCGGAAAAGCAAAAGAAAAGCAAGAACTTGCATTCTGCAGTGGACTCTAGGTGTGTTCAACGACCACGCAAGCAGTAGGAAATCTCAGAAATACATTAAAAAGCTCAGACGACTGAATGTTACTGTTTTTCGGTTTTGTTCCACGTTTGAAGTTTAAATAACTGTTTACAAGGAACCTTTTCGAAAAATGTCCACTTTTCTGTGGTTAAAGTTATAAGATCCCGTCGCAGGGGATGCAATTTTTTACGGGATAGGCCTACTTTGGCACGACAGCAGAAAGCTTCCCACTATTTTGGTGTGAACGTAGCTTAAAGTGCTTCTGAATTGTTCCAGTGTGCTTGTGTAGCATAATTAGTTTCCACCAATATTTATTATTTATTTATTCCACGAAGTTCTGTCCACCAGCTCTGTCTCTGTGTATCTGATGAGTCAGGTTGATGTGCATACGTCTTTGGTTTTTGTTAACTGTTATTTTGCACATCATTGAAAAACTAAAATTTTTTACGTAAATAAGTTTCTCGTGTATGCCTTGTTACAATCACGTTACAGTAAGTGTAATGCTGTAGCCTAATTCACGTGTAAGACCTGTTGTGTTTTATTGTGTGTGACAGGTATATCAGTACCAAGCAGTTTTCTTTGCATTTCAGGGGTTTGAGGTTTGACACCCTCACTTTCAATTCTAGCCACTTTCACCCCTGGTGACGAGAGCTACTCCCCAAGTAGATAATCTAGAATACACCTCTATGAATCTAAAAAAAAAAAACCATGTAATTTGATGTGCTGATTCCATGACTATCTTTCCATGTTTTACTCATTTGTCACCATGTGACATTACTAACCTTTAAAAACAAATTATCAGTGCAGTAAATAAGCAGATTTTAAAACCAAGTAATCAGTAAGTTACGTTTACAAGGCAACTATTATTAAAAATGGGGATTGTATATAATTGGCAGTAAAAAATATTATTATTATTATTTTACTTGTTTTTGTACTTCAGTATGTTAATCTGTATTTTTTTCTACTTTAGTAAAGGAGTTGATTCAGTAATTCTATGTTTGCCGATCTTTTCATAAATATCTGTATTTCCACTCAAGCACAGTGTGATTACTTTTTTCTTGTCTGCTCTGCTCACCATTAATGATTTTATTTTTTCACAATTTTGTTGTGTTTGTAATTATTATTATTTTTTACATTTTCTGTAGAGTGGTTCAAAAAAAAAAGCAATCTCTGTATATGTGGTACTACAAAGCTATATATATAATTGACAAAGGCAGGTAAATGTGGACTGGTCCCCACTTTTTAGATCTGTGTCTGTAAATAAAGCTTGGGGAAATTTCAAATCAATGTTTTTAACCGTGGTTAAGGAAATGGCTCCACTTAGTTTTAAAGTCAGATCTGAGCCTTGGGTTAATGAGGAAATTTTAAGAACCATCAAACAAACAAAAAATATATACTTTGTGAGTTTAGGAAAAGTAGGGATGAGCAGGTTTTTAAAACCTTTAAAACACTCAGG